>NC_081179.1:13125496-13450496 GCF_012432095.1 Onychostoma macrolepis | reverse complement strand
AATAAAGATTTAAAATTATTGTTGTTGGAATACATTTAAATATTTTTAATACAATTTAAAGTGAAATCCTTGATACATTATTATTATTATTATTACTACTACTGATAAAATTATCCTGAAAAGACTGAAAAAAAAATGTTTTTTAACATCTATTTGTCTTACTAACAGTAATACAAATACTACTACTACTAATATAAAGAACAAAAAGCCGTTTTATACATCAATTATGTAAAAACTCCTGTTAATCAATGCATGTCTAATTTGTTGGTAGAAAAATTATATAAGCTACTATTTGCTAAACATACAAGTCAAGTGGCCACAGTTAAAGAAACACCCTTATATTTGCAGAAAACTATTCTTCATCGTGCATAGATTTGACTTGTCTGCAAATACAACATCTGTAAAAGAAACGCTGACTAACTCTGACAACTTGACTAAAATGCAGCTTATTCAAGGCCAGCGCTCAAACATGACAAAAACCTGGATCCAACATTACTTAAATAACAATCATACTGAAAGTAAATGCATATTTAATTTCTAATATAATTAATCTGATCTCTACTTAAGCAACTGTAAACTAGCTTAATTAAAAATGATATTGTGGCAACACCAGAAGAGCCAAGCTTTTCAGAGTTTCTAGCCACCTACACAAGACATTTATATAATCATGTGGAAAAAAATCTGAAAGTTGTGTATGAATACAGAGATGATTGTTTCCTTTTATTTCTCAACAAATGTCTCCATAAAGTTGCTAAAATAGGTATGTGTGAAAGCTTGACTTCTCTGATGTAGTCACTGCTTCAAAATACTATTAGGCCTATTATACTACACTATACTATAGTATACTACAGCAGAGAAACTCCCAGATATAAACCCTGCATGTCACACACACACACACACACACACACACACACACAGTATATCTACACTATCTGTCTGATGACGATGGATCAAAAACATCTTGGTATTTTTCTTTACATTCTTGTTGACTTTTTGGACAAATTAGTGAGAAGATGCATTATGAAATCAACAGTTTTTGATCCAATTGCCAACAGATGTTTTCATGGTCATATTGCATATTCCTGACAACACACACACACACATATAAACACACATACGCAGGACCAGCCATTGGTGGCAAACACAGGCACTGTTGTCAAACCAAAGGCCACACTAGATCCCTACCTTTTCAAACCCAGACAGCTGAGAGAGGAAAAATAACAGAATAAACATGTGACAGACCATCACACAAACCAAAATCCTACCATTAATTAACTTTGTATCCTCTGTTGCCTGATTTTTTTTTTTTTTTAAATAATCATGCAGACACCTTTATATCTTGATCTTTCCTCAATTTTGTTTATTATTTTTTGTTAGATTATTTCTTTTAAAATCTCATTTGGCATTATATTTAACTGATCTGAGATGTATGTTACTAGTACCAAGGTAAAACTCTTATTCTATATAAACTCTAATCCTATGTAATATATAGTAACATATGTTACTGCATATTCTTATTGCCATCTTGGCCAAGTCACTCTTGAACAGGAGTTGTATCTTAGTTAAATGAAGGCTACTAACTACAAGAGGAAGTCATTGCTCATTTTCAGTCATAACTGACGAGTTCCTCCTCACAAAGAGACAAAGAGGAATCAGGATTAATATTTTACAAGATTTTCGAATGGGAACAATGACCGCATACGCGCACAGTTTCACTCACCCGTCTGCTCAGAGTGGCATTGTTACGCTCTTTCAGTTGTGGGTCTGTGGGTAAATTGGTCCATACAATGTAGGGTGTGTCATACTTGTCCCTCAGTTTGGGGCAGCTTTTGAAGATGAAGTCGATGATGAAGAATTTGATGCCAGCATAGACACCTACAAATATTGCATATAACAACAGATGAAAATTAGAGACTTGAGACTTGAGCCACCCCCCCGCTCAAAAGACAACAAAACTGAAGTTGTCATCACGCGTCAAACTGAATTTCTCACCAATCATGAAGCCCATGAGTTTATATGGCAGCAAACAGGAAGCGATGAAGGCCACCCACAAACCAACATACAGTTTCTGTGTAATTTCAGGCTGCACCCACATGAACAGGCTGCAATGAAACACACATTCAAATGCAACACAATCATAAACACAGTACATATATGCATGTAAATATATATGTAATTAAACATCCTTTTAACAGGGCAGTACTATCAAAATCTTATCAATATCATGGTATGCATATTCTATATTATTTTCATTTTATATGAACTTATATAAAATTTCATTACATAAACATTACAATCTATTTCATAATAGTATTTATTTTCACAATAGTGAAAGTAAAGCCAAAATATTTTTACAAAAAAATTAAGTAATCCAGTCAATTAGAAAATGAAATGAGACTTGCTCTCATTTAATTTTTTTTTTTTTTGGAATTTGGAACATTAAATAAAATAATGGAAAAATACTGTTAATACACAAGATAAAAAGTTTGTAATGAATCAGCTCAAAAAAATTTAAAGCAGAACCGAATGACGTCTCAACCATTACACAGTCATACCACCTGTTCCCACATCTCAATATCTAACATACTCACTTTTTAATCTTTTCCAATACGTCTGCCATCTTTCCAAATAGATTCTGTGAAAACACATCACTTGTGCGTCAACAGCTTTATGTGTGAAGCAAAGCAAAAGGTGTCTGTATTACACCATCACAGCTAGAACAAGGCTACAAATCTCTTACCTGTGCTTTCTGTGCAACATCCAACACTAACTGAAACTTCTCTGAGACTGTAAGATCTTCCTTTGGAGGTTCCTAATAAAAAAAAAACAAAGCATTGAGGGTTTTTTTTCCCCCCAAGAAATACTGTAATAAAATGATGTTAAAGATTCGAAATGAGGCAGATTTACCACTGGTTCGGAGACCTCAGGCACAATGCTCCACTGTATCCTCCAACCTCTAAAAAAAAACAAAAAAACCCAGAAAAGAACAGTTTTAGTATGTATAATTCACAAACAAAGCAAAATTAAAATAAATAAATAGTTTGAAGCCCATTTTTACATTTAAAAAAAAAAAAAGAAACTGTTACATTTTAAATGCAATAGCAAAAAATAAATTTCAACATCTCTTTTTAAATGATTTGTTAACTGCCTTTAATAAATCATTTTAGGCTAAATAATAATTCAAGAGATTTATAATTATAATGCCATTCAACTAGCACATGGGTTTGTGAACTAGTTGTGAATTGAACCAGTGATAGATTATGTTGGACGTACTTTGCTATGAGGTAATTCAAGGACAACCGGAGAATGGCTAAAAATAGAAACATGGGAATAACCCAGCCATGCCAGGCAGCATTCATATAGATCTGTGGAAAAGATGAGAGGGAAGAAGACATTAAAATGAAGGATGGCATGTCAAGGCCATGTTAAAACCATGTCAGCCACCATACAGGAAAAAAAGGAAAAAAAAAAAAAAGGTGGTGGCACTAGTCATCTACACTTTTGTATTTTAAGATTACCCAACATTTATCACACTGACCTACTAAACATTAAACGGTGTACCTGGTCATGTTAATGTATTACTTTAACCTGAGGCAGGGCTTTTCCGTGTCTGGTGATGTACAGATAATAATGAGCTTGGTGACATGTTTTATTCGTTTTCATTATGGTAGTAAAACAGACACTTTGGACAGGGTGGCTACATAAACATGATAAACAGTGATGAATAGTGTTTGAGGGGTTTGTGTGAGTCTTGCTCACAATAAAGGCGATGGCTGACGTGTAGACAGAGTGCCAGCTGGATAAGGCAGAAAGGTTCCTCATGAAGTTAGTTACAGGCTTAGCACCTCGTTCTGAAAACACACACACATTCAGTTTCATGAGGTGATGGGAATTAAAACAGAGGCTAATTGGGAATTAAAATGGGGCTGAAATCGGTTAAAATATCTAATGCTATGGCTTGGAGGAGTTTTTCTGGGATGCAGAATGAAAACACTCACTGAGTCGTCTCATATTTTCAGTTAATCTGCAAAGAGGAGAAAAGAAAATTAATTATTTAATGAGATCCGTTGGGAGGGTGAAATTATAAAGCCAGAAATAGCATGAAAATTGAGAGTCTAAGCTGGGATGACTATAGTAGAGGCTGAATGTCCTACACATCTCAACACTTTGCTAAAATATACAATATAAAAGTATAAAAACAAAAAAGTCTGATTGAAAAAAAATGGGTTTTTAAATCACCCCAGCTTTAAAATGGAACCTGCGTCATTGCAATTATGGAGCACATTTTTATGATTCCATGTATACATCTGAATATATTGGACAAAATCTGTTAGTTTTCTTTTCATTAAAAAAAACAAAAAAAAAAACAAACAAAAAAACCAACCCAAAATTAACTGAATTATAAATTATTCAATTCTCAAATTTACTATTCCAATTTATTTAATAAAAAGTTTTAAAGCAAACTTGCTTTCTTGGAAATTTTTTAATTAAATTTTTTTCTTAAATTTAATTTTTTCCCCCACGTATCTTTCATTTTTAATAAAAAAAAAAAACAAACAAAAAAAACACTGAAATATATAAATATAATTTAATTTTATTATATTATAAAATGAATGGAATGTGTCTGTCCAGGGTTCATTTTTGTTTCAGTCTAGTGTACCTTTCTCATAAAAATACTTCCTTAAAATACACCATAAATTACAGAGCACAATATAACTAGAATGACCCATCCATGGCTTGAATGGTTCTCTGTTCAACCTTTATTCAAAACCTGTAAATTATTAATCTAAACAAACCGAAGGAGGCTTTGTTTGGGTCGGTTACCTTTTAGCACTTAGTGGTTCCTCAGTCTCGACTGTATTTTCCTCGGGCTGAAAGCGGAAATCTTCTATATAAACACCAAAGCGCTCATAGAGCCATTTCCACAGTCGAGAGGTTAAGGTTTCCTTCTGTTTGTCCCCTATCAGTTCACAAACAGAGCAACACTTCAATTAAACAGATTCAAAACATGAGCATCTACTACCTAGAATGACTAATATTGTCAGAAATCAAATTGTGCATTACCACAAACATTCATTTCATGCAAAAAAAAAAAACACTGCACTAAAAAAAACTGCTCACAGAAAGTGACACTTCTAGTGCAGAGAGATATTTAGGTTTTAAGAATGGTGTCCAAATGAAAAGGAAGCCTGGTTTGGCCTTTTTTGGGGATGTTTAATTACAGGTAAAATTAAATATGATTGCTGCATACAAAATTCGACAAAATATCTGAAGCATGAATGAAAGCAACTGCCAAAAGCTAAATCCTGTCAATCAGCTGAAGTGATGGATAAATTATAATCATGCTCCTCAAATGAACTACAGAATAAGGACACTGGTTCTCATTCACTAACTAAGTGTTCTTAGCCACACAGTACAAAACCGCCACACAATTTCAGGCAGAACAGGTGTGTTTGCAATTCAATTTGTTCTTCTCGTTCTAATGTTGATGAATCCGGATTATTCTGAATGAAGGACTGCGTGTCCACAGCTAGTAATTACATAACACACATCCAAACCATCTCTATGTGAGAACACACACACCCACACCAAGAGTAAAGCCAAATGTGTCACTCTCAAAACCAGATGAAACACAAAGACATCTTATTTAGGTCTAGACACATGATCATGTTTTGGACCACTCAATACATTCACCAAAAAAAGCCTGCATTTTATGCATATTACAATATAATGCATATTATTTTTGTTACTCAGGTATAAGACTTATTGTATCGTCACTTAGTTGTTCATTTTCGAATAATACCGTGTATATAAAAATCTTTCACCTTATGTAGCTTCACTTTGCTAAATAGTCTATGTGCATATTAGTAATTTGTTAGAGAATAAGAGAGACGAATGTGTTGAAAAAAACAACAACATGAATAATGAATAATCCTGTGGGGGTTAAAACAACAACAGGCAAAAGTGAAAATGATAACGTATAGCTTTTAGAGATTAAAATTTCCATATGAATGTGCAAGTGAGTCTCTCAACTACATGAACCGAGCTTTACCTGTTCCATTGACAGAAGTGACTTGTGGTTTTGGAGGTGGAGGTGGTGGTGAATCTTCTAGTCTGGACCAAGCACACATATTGCTTTACTTGCAGTATTAACAACAAATAAATACACAAGTAACTAAAACGGAACATAATGTAGCCAAATGTAGTTCGGCTACATTTTGGAAACTTTACTGTGGAAGAGCATCACCTCTCATACCTGGATCTGAGAATTTCATTCATTTTCTGCTCAAGATCGACTCTTTTCGATTTCTCTTTCTCCAACTCCTGCTTCAGAGTCTCGACATTTGTCTCATCTCTGAGCTTCTTCAACTCCTCCTCTGTGGGCAATACACAAAGAAAAATAGTTTGTTTAAATGCATGATTGAAAGACTGAAGAGACTGCCGTTTACTTCAGGAAACATAAATCAGCAGTGGCGTGGTTTCACTGGAAATGTTCAGCATGCTTGAGGTTCCTTTGTCACAGAAATCGAATACAAAAGTGAAAGAAAGATTAGCCAGCTGATTGTTGCAAAATAAACCCTGACACCATGATCAAAATCTTGCATCAACCTCTTCAGGTTTATTTTGCAATGATGACTGGCTAAGTGTCACTTTATATTGCTTATTATATGCCTCTGCATATAAAACAAACAAACAAACAAACAAACAAACAAACAAATGAAATATTGATTTTATATCTATGAAAAGACTGCAGAGTGATGAAAGCACCATTATAAAATTGATCTGAGATCAGTATCTGACAATTATTTCTGCTGTATAAGACATAATTTGATCATATCAACATCCAAATATAACAAAAGTTAAAAATAAAATATGCATTCATGATGATGATGATGATGATGATGGTGGTACAACACTATAATCAGCACATTTCCAAAAAACATGAAAACAAAAAGCACAAAAGCAAACAAAATGAAACCAAACTGAACCAAACCGAAAAAACAACAACATGAAAAATGAATAAGCCCGTAGGGGTCAAAACAAAATAAGTCAAAAAAAAAAAAAAAAAAAAAAATTATATATATATATATATAAACATTAAAACATAAAAAAGAAAAAACATACAAAAAAAAAAAAAAAAAAAAAAAAAGTAAATAAAAAACAAAACCAACAACATTAACCAAAACAAAATCAAGGAAAAAAAAAAAAAATAAAAAAAAAATAAAAAAAAGATTTAAAGCTGCTGAAAGCATTTTTAAAATACCGTAAAAAGAATAAATCTCTGTACACAACAAATATTAATCAGAGTCCAGCCAGAGCGCATTCGTCACTCAGAAAACAAAGAGCTGGTCTCCTACCACTTTAAATTACACTTAATCAAAACCCTTTCAATATGCTGTCATAATAAGAAAAAGCTAATGACTAAACATGACAGTAACAGAGATGTTTGCCATTCGGCCAAAAACAGAATTCAAATTCTGTGGAAACCCGTTGTGCTTTCTGCAGAATCCTGTAGTTGCAGGGCTACACAAGGCCTACACAAGACCAATAACATCGCAAAGATGACACTAAATTATGCGGTCTCACAGGACAGGACGCTCAGCAGAACAGCCAGAGGAGGATGTGAAAAACAGTGCAGGACAGATTGTTCTTTGTCTAACAAAAGGTAAAATATATTGTAACACTCCTAAAAAACACCTTCACAGTACGTTTTCTGAAAACACCTTTCAGCCTCTCGACTCTCATGCACAAACACAACGAGTAGTTTTTCCACCTGCCCTCTATCGCATACAATACCTGCTTCAAGGTTGCCTGGAACACAAGCCCATCTTCATCTATAATTCAGCAGTTCCTGCGTCTCCCGCTGAGGCGCTATAGTCATGATAAAGACCCCCTGCCGCTGACTCGAGGGCAGGTGTGCTAAAGAGAAGACATCTGAATCCAGATGATCAGTGCAGACCCCAGGGGCAGTCGCTAAACCCGGAGCTAGCGGTCAACAAGCTGTTTCACAATGTTAAAACAATAGACAAATGAATATTTTTAGCCTAATCTAATCTCTCATATGCTGCTTCACTTAACAGCCTGTTCAGTGGGTTAAGCAACTAAAAAGCATGCAAATTTACATTTTTTCCAGCTGGATGCCACAATTTTTATTAGTATAATAATTTAAAAGACTGTGATATATATTTTGTGATAAGTTGTGTAATGAGAAAAAGATATGACTCTTCAGTTTATCTAAATGTAATGTAATAAGCTGAAAATAAAGACATTTATGACCATGCTTATATATAATCTGCACACATTTTCACACGCGCACACATCTAACAAAAAAACAAACAAACAAAAAACAAACAAACATTTACCAAAACAACAAAAAACAAAAATGAAATTATTAAAATGTATTAAACACACACAGACGTAACAAAAAACAAACTCATAAAAACAAAACAGAAAATAAAGAACAAAAACATAACATGGACCAAAAAACAAACAAACAAAAAATAAATTCAAAACTGCTGTAAACGTTTATATAAAAAAAAAAAAAAAAAAAAAAAAAAACACTGTACAAGGCTTAAAACATCACAGAAATAGATGTTATGAGAAACCACACATATTCATATACATGCTTATTTTATAATATGTAAAATAATTAATCACAGAACACTTACAGAAGTCCTAATCTCCTGTTACAGTTTGTGCAATGTTTAGGAGCTTTACATGAATAATCCTTTTGGGAACATTTGCTAGATTTGTGCTATTGTGTGAGCTTTGTACGCTCTGGTACGCAACCTCACTTTCTACAGTCTGTGAAATGTGGCAGAAATAATCATGTAAGCAGTTATTAATCCTTGCCATGCTTGAAGCTCAAAACATATTTTTGTTGCAAAGTACAGATCATGAGACACTGGACTCAAACAGCACTTACTGTAAACGTAAGGGTGATTAACTGTAAACTAACAACCCGCAGGTCAACGGGGAAATGTAATAAAACCTCAGTGCAACAAAATAGGTGTTTAAACATTAAGGAGCTGCTTAGTCACACTGTACTTTGGCTACTTTTACACTCAGGTTCGAGGTGAGGGTGTCATTTTCTGTGCCAATAGTAGCACCAAAGAGAGTGTGGGGGGAGAGGGAATATATATATATATATATATATAAAAACATTTGATTATAATAATTTTATTTTTTGATTATATAAATAAACTCAGATTTCTTTATGTCAGTTATTAAATGATAATGGAATTGCATAATTAACTCATCACACTGTTCAGGCAGTAACTATGGGGAAGGAATGAGAAATGTAAACAACATTTTTATGGCTTGATAAAGACATGTTCATTGCATTTGCCAGATTCCTTTCTTCACTAAAGCTGTGTGCTGCTGTCTGGCCGACACAGGAAACTTGGGCCTCAGTTCACACTAACTTGGTAAAGCAGAAAAGGCTTGAAAAAAAGATGGCATCTAAAGGCCCATCTACATCAAAGCAATTAAGCATATGAAAGCCTTTCTGACTGACAGCATCCTTTGCACAATCAGCCTCTGCCAAAAAGACCATGGACACAATAGTGGAGGCTACACAAAACCAAAGCTACAGTCATCTGATTAACATTAGTGTGAGAAATACTGCAATGAATGCCCTTCATAATTGACAACGTGTATATTTGTATTATATTCTGACTGAGGAGGGAGTCAATAGCTGTCAACACGACTCTACTGTAAAACGGAGACAGCTGCAGCTTCCAAAGCGGTCACGTCATATGATCCAAGAACAGTGACATGAAGGATGAGAAGCATGAAGATCTGCCTCATGATCTTATAACTGTTTGTTACTGGCCACTATACCAACATCTTAAGATTCATGCTACTCAAGATCACTGCTTAAGAGCTCTTTGGACTTAGCTTTATGATCGGAACTGTTAATAAGCAATACACCGTTTTCTGGAATTAATCGCATCCAAAATAAAAGTTGTTGTTTACACAATGTGTGTGTGTTTTGTGTGTATATTTAATGTATATATAAATGTATATATAAATACACACACATACAGTATATATTTTGAAAATATTTACATGTCTATATTTACATATGATTTATATTATAAATAAATATTTAATATAAAAAAAAAAAATTCTGAAATATATACACATGCATGTATGTGCATTTATATATACATAAATATACACAGTACACATACATTATGTAAACAAAATCTCTTATTTTGGATGCGATTAATCGTTTGACAGCATTATTGAGCAGTGAAATATATGGCCACTAAAATGTACACACACATTAAAATATATAAATTTGGATTATATGGTTATGTGGATCTTCTTATTTACATTTACCATTGTCTTTTTTTCTACTGTTCCTATCATAGATCTGTGATCCATTTTTGGGTCACAACGCACTGATCTACAGGACAGTTCAGATGTGAAAAAAAGCACAAAAGAGGTTACAAAACTCTTACATCATCTCATAAACCTGAAGCACTGCTTTGAATCACCTCCAAGCTCTCTTGCGAACTCAAAGACAGTGATTCATCAAGTTTTGTGTTTTTTTCTAAAATAGGGAGGCTTCAGTTGTATAACAAACTATTAATAAGTCCAGTCTGCTTTTATGGGCAGCAACAGTTTGGCAGTCCCGATCTGACCTTTTGCTGCTTTCCAGTATTGAAGTGCTTGAGGGCAATGAGCACATACACACACACATACAAATACAAACATAGGCTCTAAAAATAGACGAGACACTCCCAACCTCGTAATACACATCTAATGTTCTGTTTAAGCCCATATAATGAACAGGGTAATTGAATTATCATGTGGTGAACAAGATAATATCATGCAACAACAATCTGGAGAGAAAAAATAAAAAAAATATTCAAACAGACAAAGAAAAAGTGATACCTCTCCAAAAAAAAACAAATGTATGCTGGATCTGTTATATGTGTGTGTCCTGGTATTCCCTATGTTACAGCATGGGGACCAAATATCCCCACTAGCATAGTAATGCCAGTCAATTTCGTCACATTTTTTGGCCCCCATGAGGAAAACAGCTTATAAATCATACAGAATGATCTAAAAATGCATAATATTTTATGCATTAGGGGTAGGGTTAGGGTAAGGGGATAATAAAGTTTGCACAGTATAAAAAAACATTATGGCTATATGGAGAGTCCCCATAAAATATGAGAACCAGTGTGTGTGTGTGTGTGTGAACCCCAGTGGAGAACTAATCTCTGCTTCAGACAGTCTCACTAATTGAGAAGTGGTACAGGTCAGAGGATCAGCAGTAGAACTGGTGGGTTTATCGCTGTAAGGTGCATGCAGCTCCAGCATTAATGAGAGTGATCTCACTGCACTGCTCAGGGAGATAAACCGACACACACCGTGAGCGATCGCCTATTTAGCTCGTGATATATTACAGATCTGCAGGCCTGAGAGGACAAATCACTTTTTCCTGAAGAGCTGTTTCTATCAAACACGTTCATATAATATAATAGCTTGATTCCATACAAACAGTATAAAAATTGAGTATAACAAACAAAAAACAAAGTTATGAAAGCAAAATAGCACATCTCAAAAATGTTTTTGAAAAAAAAATTTAGCCTGTAGCGTCTTTGCCTTAAAAGCAAATATTTACAACAATTATAATTATAATACACTTTAATAAAATTATATACTTGAATATTTAGAATTATAAAGATTATGTATTATGTGTATACATTTTTTACAAAATTAGATTGATATTTTATTTTTATAATACAATTTTTATACTGTATGTATTTTTAATACAATTATATTATTTTTTTATTAAAATAAAGTCACAGCCTGGCTCATGAATATTAATTAGTAATGTAAAATCAGCCTGGACGTTCTAACCGATTTGCTGAAAGTGGCCTCTAACCTTTATTAGAATCACTGTTCACTTTCACTTTCGTTGAGTCCACTGTCAACGCAACCAGTCTCATGACAGTTATCATGCAGACAGAATAAGAACTTATAGCACAATGGCTCAAACGACAATGGCGCCACGATAGGCTATAAAATCTGACAGAAAAAAAAACCAGCAACAGAGCAGGATGTTTATCTGAGGAGAAAGACGTAACCATGTGAAATAAGGATGCTGTGGAAATTACTCACGAAGAAAGTGCTTTTCCAGTAAGGCTATCTCCAGGTGACCTTTGACCTCATTGAGTCGGTCGGCATCACTCATCTTGTAGTCTTGGATGGGAGCAGCAGACATGGTGGGAGTCCCTGAACCAGCCTGGAAACAGAAAATATGAGAAGCTTAGAAGTTCATAAAGGTTCACAGCAATGACAACATTAAATAGCTGTTAAGGTTCAATTAAACATCAGAATGATCATCTAATGGACATTCTCTATAAATCAAACAATACTGAATATGGCCACGTTACAGTCTAATAAATGAGAGCCCATTAGCATCTGTGGCTCCAGCCTGCCAGAGACATTACAGCATCGTCTTCACAGAGGTTCAGCATAACCAGGATTGGACAAATCACGGCTCTAGTCACCAACCGGACGCCAGAGCAGCAGCTGTAACCATAGTGACCAGCTCACGAGCTCACAGAGACACAGCAGATCTCTTAGGTGAGCTTTCCTGCGCTTATCAAATTAGGTGCAGCAAATGCAATTTCTTTGAAAATGTGCTTGGACGAGGCCACCCTATATAAAAGCCCGTAATAACATCATTTTGTCTGAACTTGGATTCCAATCAGTTCTTTTCTTGAAAAATGTCATGCAAAACACTAAAGGTCAGTGCAAAACACAGGGTGGCGTCCGAAACAAATGACCACAGGAAAAGATAGTGCAGCTTTACAAAGATTGTTTTTAAGACTAGAGCCTGTGAAGTCTGTAGATGTGAACGACAGAGGGCAATCTCAGCTGCAACAACAGGAAGAGGTCATTTATACAGAAAGAAATACACTGAAGCAAATGGATGTTTGGGCTGAAACTCTTGGGAATTTGGATGTTTGCCTCTTAATACAAGGCAAAGAACAGAAACTAAATGCAGGCTGAAAGCGAGTCACTGGAATAAATGTTTTTTTTAATTGCTACTATTATTAATAATATTACTCCGAGTATCTGTTCATAAAACTCAAAGGAATATTTAATGGATATTCACATTTCTACATAAAAACCACAGTTATAAATAAATAAATATTAGGTATGCATTTACAGATGAAGTCTATGGGAAACTATTGCATGTTAGCCTACATTCACAACCAATTTCATTTCACATGACATTTTCATCAAAACAGGAGATTCAAATGAAAAAAAAATGAAGAATGGGACTTTTATTTTGACAATTTTACCAATCTAGGATTGTTACAGAATAATATATACCAGAATAAGCAGATCTGAATTAGTGATAGGAACTCTGTGTAAATTTACTGGCTTGGATATTTGAATCTCGTTTTGCAAAATTAATTAATCCTTCTTTTTTTTCCCTCCAAGTCATTTCATTCATTTGAGCAGAATAAAATCAAATGTTAAATTTTGGATAGCCAAATTTTCGGGGAAAAGTTGACAGAAATTCACAACTTTATAAAAGGTAAAAAAAACCCCACAAATGCAATGTTTACTAACTGTAACAGTAAAAAGAGTGAAAGCTAACTACCCACTTGTTTAAAACATTTGAGAATTATGAACTAATTTCTGTTTACAATACAATATAGATGGGCTGTCACGTATGTGAAAAATGAACAAAAGAGGTTCAGGCCAGGGAAGAAATTTGGAAATTAAGTAAATTATGATTTCTTGTTCAACTGAATGGCTTTCTGCGACTGGTGTTACAAAACCATTTTTCACAATCTTATCGCATCTCTACATTTTTCTACAGAGACAAACACCACAACCACATTTTTAAAAACAAAAGTCATTCAGCACTTTCTGACAGATTCTCCCTCGATATTTCCCACAGATGAAAAAAACGTCACTTACAGGGTCTCGCTGCTCTTCTGTTTCTTTGATGGAGCTCCGGTGTTTTACTGGGACGTCGTCATTACATTCGCTGTCAGATGCGTTGGGGGACTCTGCAAGGTCCAGGAACTCATCTCGCTTCGGTCCTCTGAACCTTATCTTATCCAATCGCTTTAGCATGTTCAACACAGAGACCTGTGTCTTTATCTTAACATGGCGGGTGGCAACCCTGTGGGGACAAAAGCAGCTTTTGAAACTGCAGCAATGAAGAAATGTTGCACAACTACACAATACATATTGATAAATATATCTTTATCATTTAGACCAAGTTCTGGTTTTTCATTTCTTAATTGCACACGGTGAGAAAGAAAAGTAGCATAAAATGAATATTTACAGACTTTATTTAGTATGCCATCTTATTGTCCAAGTCAAACCCAGCAGTAGAGTAAGACAAAGCCAGCCATTCTTGGTGAAAGAAATCGACTCAGGAATAATGTGCAACTGACAGTCACTCGTTTTCACAATAATAGTCTCCCTGCACCGAGTATTGAGGCCTGTGGACTGTGAACTGCTTGAACTGGCTGTGAGAAATTGGTACAATCTCCAAGAAATCAGCTGATGTCGAACTAGTGTGGCACAAGACCCTGTTCTGTACAGTATGTGGGTCAGAGGTAGAGGCCCCATGAACCTCACGGTCGTTTCGGCTCATAGTGAGACCCCTGTACACAGCTGACTGTGACGGTTTGATGCATAAGGAAAACCAGACATTGATTTCAAACTTCTCCAGTCTAAAAGTGATTGTTACTCGCCTCCATGTCGTTCCAAATCTGTATGACTTCCAATTTCTGAAATAATCATTTAGGCTGCTTTTGTGAACTGGATTAACTGATTCTTTGAAAAGATTTGACTGTAAATATTGTACATATAGGTTGATATTGGATATTTAATTGTACAAGCTAATTTTTTACATTGTGATGCCTAAATTCATCATTCATTGTGTTTCTTTTTTTTAAATAATTGTATTTAGGCAAAATGGTGTCAAAGTTTAAAATCAACCATTTATCCGATATAGTTATCAGCCACACCATTAAGAAAATTATGGCTTGTTGGTATTGTCCAGAATTTTAATGTAGGTGCAGTGCTTATATATATATATATATAAATAAATAATCATAATCCTCACCAGTGCTATTTTAGTATAATTTACTATAGCATTTATTCATACTTTTAAATTAACTTTTTTGTTTTCATCTTTTTACTTTTCATTTGACTTTTTTAGTAATTGCGTTCTGTGCTTGTAATTTTTTCTTAGTTTTTTAATTTATTTAAAAGTATTATGTTTAAAAAAATATTTATCTTTAAATTTATATTTATCAGTTTTAGTATTTTTAATATTTTAAAGTAACTTATGAAAACATTTCTGATTTCTATTTAGGTTGTAATCTAATATTTTTATTTTATTTCATTTTATTTTAGCTTTATTGGTTTATTATATGAAAAGTTTAAATTAATCCAAACATTTTAATAGTTTTAGTTAACAATAACTCCCACAAAGCTTTCTTTAGAAGAAAGCACAAGTTTGAGGAACCTCATTTAAAATACTTTTATGGTGCTTCTGTATCATTTTTGAGCATTAATTTGAACTATTTGGAAATAAGAAGCCAGTACATTCTTCAAACTGTTTCCTTTTGAGTTCCTCAAAGAAAGTCAGTCATACAGGTTTAGAACGACATGAGGGCAAGTAAATCATTTTGAGGTGTCTGTCCATTTAATCCTAATATGTGCTGATTGCCACCTAATTGAAACTGCACATTTGGCTGTTAAACTCATGGAAAGACACAGGTCATGAACTATTGTGCTCTTCCTCAGGCAACGTCTTAAATGTCTTTGTGCATATAAAAAAAAAATTCCCTGAGAATGCTGAGACTGAAGCACTAACACAGCTTTGCAACATGTGACTGGATTATATATCCAAAAAATCTCTCCAGAAACCAAAGGCCCACGGTGTTGTACAAAATAATGCCATTGGTGTTCCAAACTCTGCATTCCCTGCAGTTAGTTGACCTTACAGCAAACAAAGCAGGCCTGGGAACAAAGCGGCCGTATGCGTGCCTAGACACTCAAAACCTCCAGCCGAGTTCTAATTTCACTTCCAGAGCTCACACAACATGCTGTACATGATAATGACAGGACTGAGGTTTAACGCCAGCCGTCTTGTTCTTAAGCAGCCTGAGTCTGGCATCCTGTGAATTAGAAAGGGACTTTTTTTTGACAATAAGCAGACGTTTCATGCCGCTCACACAAGGGAAAGGAAAATAGCTCGAGCGGATGATATTTATCACCCGTGTCTAGATTTGTCAGATTTACAATGTTTTAACTCATTAGAACGCGTCGTTTTATGAGAAGTTCTGACAGGGAGTTAAACTTCAAAACTAATTGTGTCCTCTTCATACAAAAGTTTTGCTTGGGAAAAAGTACTACAGTAAGCCCGTATTCATGAAACATCTTAGCGCTAAGAGTTGCTCCTAGTAACAAAATTCTAAGAAAATTCTTAGAAATGTGGGTTTCCCCCCTTAAAATTAAAGAAAAGATCCTAGTAAAGAAAAAAGTAATTCAGAAAGCATCTTAACCTTTAAAATAGGTCTTAAAGGAACACTCCGCTTTTTTTGGAAATAGGCTCATTCTCCAACTCCCCCAGAGTTAATAAGTTGAGTTTTACCGTTTTGTAATCTATTCAGCCGATCTCCGGGTCTGGGGATAGCACTTTTAGCATAGCTTAGCATAGATCATTGAATCCAATTAGACCAGTAGCATCGCGTTCAAAAATGACGAAGAGTTTTGATATTTTTCTTTTCTAAGACTGGCGGAAAATGAAAAGTTGCGATTTTCTAGGCCGATATGATTAGGAACTATACTCCAATTCTGGCGTAATAATCAAGGAAGTTTGCTGCCGTAACATGGCCGCAGCAGGCGCAGTGATATCATGCAGCGCATGTGGAAATAGACTGTATAAAAACAGATATGTACATTTCCTGAAGAAAATGTGAGTGGTTCTTGCTGTGGCATATCACTGCGCCTGCTGCGGCCAGGTTACAGCAGTAAACTTCCTTGATTATTACACCAGAATGGGAGTATAGTTCCTAATCATATCGGCTAATCATATCGTGTCATAGCTAGCAACGGGGTCAGCCCCGCCTCCTCACTAAGATAAAAGTTTTTGCCTTTTTCTTGCTCAGAGTTGCTCTCAGATTGGTCCGGAATCACTTTTAAGCTAAGACTCCTAGTTAGAAATGTTTAAGCTAAATTAGGAGTTCTCTGAGAGGATTCTTAGAATCTTTAAGAATACGGGCCCTGGACTACAGTACAATAAAAACATCCTTTACACTCTTATGTTCCATAGTGTAAGAAAATAACTTCTTTAATGGAACAGTTTGCCCAAAAATGACACATGATCTTAAGGGAATAGGGTTTGCATGCACACTTTTTAGAAGACTCGGAACACAGCATTCATGTCTTATGGACTATTTTATGGTCAAATTAAAAATACATACACACACACAGAATCGGGAGAATGTTTTGAGACACAAGTGGTTGAGCAAGTTTGATTTGTTCAGGGTGGAGCATGTGTTTAACTTTCCCACTCCTCACCAGTCTGCACAGCTTTTGGGTGGAGCTCTACCAACAATCAACCTACAAGTTCGGGGAATTCTTGACATTTGTTTGAAGGGATAGTTCATCAAATAAAAATTCACATTCCGTCATCATTTACTCTGATGTCATTTCAAACCTGTATGACTCTTTTGTGGAACATTAATATTTTGAGAAATGTCAAAAGTGTTTTTGACATTGAAATCTTAGCACAACAAAACTATTTAGTAACCAACATTTTTAAAAATGTCATCTTTTGCAGAAGAATTAATTTTTTGGTGAAATATCCTTTTAACCAACAAGTGGAACAACAGCGATTCGCTCTCGAAGCATTCTGTAATCACTCCAGGTTTTATATCTCACACTCCTTCATACTACTGAGAGAAACCCAATCAGAGCAAGAGAGATAATATTAAGGTTCTAAATTTTAAATTTTTAGGACTGGAATGATGTACAGGTTTTTAGTCAGTGTCCATCACATAATCATCTAACTGACAACACAGCTAATAAAAATGTGTTCTAAGAAGACCTTGCTAATGTTCCTATTAAGTTATGAAAAACATTTTTTTTCTGAATTCTGGGAATGTTACTTTTAAATGTTTTCTGAACCATAAGTGGTAACATACAAATTTTTAAGGCCTGTCAGTGCGGATAGCCTCATGGTTAGTGCGCTGATATGTAAAGCAACTGTGCTTGTGGCGACCCAGGTTCAATTAGTCTCGTGGTCCTTTAACGATCTTGTTCCCCTCTCTCCGCCCAATGCTTTCCTGTCTCCTCTCTACCGCCCCACCACATTAAAGGCATTACAAAGCCCATAAATATAACTTTTAAAAAGTTTTGGTTTTTACACGACATAGTATCATCAGCATAGTGCACACGTAAAGAGCGCATTATTTTAACCGCGCATACAATATACGCTTAGCTCGGAGTCATGCGCCTTGAGTTTTTTTTAACTAATTAGTTTATCCATAAGGTGGCAACATTGCCCATTGTTTCACAATGGAAAAAGAACTTGAGACAGAACTACAACAAACTACTGGAGACGTTAACAAAAACAGATGGCTCCGCTAACGAGCACTTGTGATGAGTTGTGATATTTTTATTGATGACTTCTAGAGAGAGAGAGATACTGCAGACACTGAACAAGGACTAAACCTTCTAGTGCTCACGTCCGTCAAATGGAGTATACTTTGGCTCTGTCCCAGATGGCACCCTAAACCCTCACAAGCCCGCACTTTCGTGACGTAATGCCGCTATGACTGTTGGGTAGAAGCCTACTGCGGAGCTCACCCCAGTGTGGGCTCGGCAGAAGTGTGGATCGCACACGGCCGCAAAGGGGGGCGCTTGCGAGCACCTTTCTTAACATAAAAATGACGAATGAGACACCCTATAGTCTTGTGGACTTAACGGACATACGCATGCGACTGCCACTGTAAGTCCGTAAGACCACAAGTGCGCATGAAGTGTTCCATTTGGGAAAGGGCCTTTGTTGAGTAGAAGTCTACCGAGGAGTCGCCTCATGGTGGGTTCGGCAGAAGTGCGCATCTAGGTCGCAGATGCATTCTGCTCTGTCTTGTGCGCAGCTATGTTCGCACAGCTTTTAAACTACACTCAACCGCAGATGGACAAGTTTGACCTATGCACAGTACCACCTAGTGGACTCTTCTATCTCAGCAACATTCACCTTGCTCCAACTGTTGCATGTATGGGTGTCCTTGGACCCTCCTGCTGACATCGTGTAGATGTTGCATGGAGTATACATGGTCCAAGTATACTTTGGGCTTACAAGTGCACAAGGACGTATGCCATTTAGGACAGGGCCATGGAAAGACTGCGTGTTTGGCTCTACGCATGCGCCAAGCGTTTGCACCAAATCTGAAGTATACTTTGGGCTTCAGACAAATGTCCAACTAAAAAGTTTCAGAAAAACATTCCATAAACAACGTATAAATGCTTTTGCTAACATTCCCAAAATGTTATTAAAGACCAGATAACTTTGAAAGAACATGAACTTCACAGGAATAAGCAACTTTGTGAGAACCTTGCTAGTGTTAACCACAGTTCTGAGAACGTTCTCTCTATTAACTGGGAAAGTATAATTAACAAGTCTGTTTTACAATAGAAAACAAAACAACAACATTCTGAAACTATGATTCTATGCTGCACTCCATTCAAAATGCCACTCTAACATTAACACCCATTACAATTACATCACAGGAAAACACCATGACTACCACAACTACTTTCTCAGTACTGAGGCCACCGAGCGACTCTCGTTTCACTCTCCCCGACTCTGAAAACGAGTTTAGCGGTCAGGCTGCTCGTCTGTGCTTCCTTCGACACCGGCATTGTGTTAGACATCTCCATTCCCCCCATCCTCTCTCTAAACACCATTCGCCCCTATTGCCATACCCTCTGCAGCGTGCAGCCTATTATCTGTCAGCAATGTTTTGCGCATTTATACATTTTTCCTCGTGTACTGCACTCTCTAGTTAAATAATATCAACAAGCTTCTTATTAGCACGTTTTATTTCCAAGCATTCTGCTCCAGGGTTCTGCATCTTCATCACCTCACCGTGTGGTTCAAGTTGGATCTCATCAATAAAACATCGAGGGTTGACACAGTTGCACCATCGATAGATTGCCGATTAATGCCTTGACCTAAAAGCCCTTCGTCACTACGAAACATCTTCTAGATCGATGCTGTGGAGAATGGCGGCTTTCGCGCGCGTGCAAAATATTGGAAATCGTTTCTTACCTCGTCTTGAGGCTAAGGGGTGGTTGTCACATTAAGCCACAAAATATATTAAATAAAACCGTGAAATAAACATGTGTACAGAAAACGAGCTGCAGCTGTGCGAAACTACAAACAATGTGGCACATTCGCGCTGTAAATGAGTTTGAGGATTCGAATTCGAACACAACAATGTAACAATAGCTTCTTCAGTCTGACACATTGTAACATGCGCCCCGCCCGCCGCGGGATTAACACCGAGAAAGGGGGAAAAAGTTTTCTTACCCACCTTGCACGGAATTCGTAATTAAGTTTCATTAACAGGAAGGCATGAATATTCGAGCTTCGCCCCGCTCCGTCGTCGCCACCTGCTACCAGCTCGATGAGAAACCCTGCGTAAAATGCCCAAGCGGACACATTGATCTACCGATGCGATTCCCTGAGCTGTCAGATGTTATTTCCAGCGTTACTGCAGATTAGAATCGCATGCAAACGGAACACCATCATTTGGGGTTCGTTTCAATCTGTTGTTGATATCCAGCGAGACTCACTTCACACCAGGAAATTTCGTCAATGACAGCGACAGACGCTCTTAAAGGGGCCGATAATTGACAGTCGTCTCTTATCAAATAGAAACGCTCTCAAAATCTTCCTTCTTCGTGAATGTGCTAAGTAAAATGTGCTCAAATTAGTATATGTATTTTGAATAATAAACAACAATAGAGGGCCTGTTGTGTCTTAACAAGCGAGGTGGACATTAATCCCATAACTCTGTCAATCCATGCTTAAAGTTTATACGTCATATACGCACGCGAGGGTGAAAACAAACGCGAGGGTGAATTATTTATCTTTATTTATTTATTTTTTTGAAGTGGACTTGTTTGGACGCGAACATACGCCTTTATATCTAGACGACTATGTGAGAGGTCTGGTTCGACTCGTTTTGGGGTGTTTGCACTGCAGTTAGTCTCGACCACTGGATGATTGTGTGTCCACTAGGTGGCGCGCAAGGACAGCTCATTGTTTTAAACAGCTGAACTGTAAGAGAGATAACATTCTGTCTGTGAAAACACATGATATTTTCTATCTAAATTTTAAAATGTTATATTTGACTTGTTTATTCTACACTTCATTACACAATACTAGCAAAACACTTCCAAATACTACAATGGGAATTACCATGTTTTTTAAGTTTTTTTAACACATTGCTATAAGTGTTTTTTACATAAATAATCATGTAAATACTATGGTATTTTTCGGTCTGGTAATCATTCAGTAGAATTGTAGATGAGGGAGCATGTTTAATAATTGTTTATTAAATAATTCATAAATTATAAAATTTTGCTCACCGATTGACTTGGTCACTATCATTAAAAAGTTTGGGGTTGGTAAAATTATTATTATTATTTTAATGTTGTTGTCACTTTGCTTACCAAAGCTGCATTTATTTGGTAAAAAACAACAACAACTAATAAATAAATACAATTTCACACATGTAATACAATTATACAATTCCTGTGATGCAAAGCTGAATTATCAGCATCATTCCTCTCGTCTTCAGTGTCACATGATCCTTCAGAAATCATTCTAATATGCTGATTTGCTGCAAAGGAAACATTTCTTATTATTAGCAATGTTAAAAACCACTGTGTTGCTTAATATTTCTGAGGAAACAGATTTTTTTCTCTATGTTTATTTTTTTTTTTTTTTGTATTTATTGATGAATAGAAAGTAAATCTCAATGTCTTTACTGTCACATATGTGTCCTTGTTGAATAAAAGTATTAATTTATAAAAAAAAAAATTCAGATCACAGATCACAAACTTTTGAACAGCAGTGTACCTTGAAGGAATTTTATTATAGCAAAAATAATATCAGAGCAATATTACCAGAGTCATTTTTGTGAGGGGGAAAAAAGATACAACATCATACAGATTTTGAATTAAATCTTTTAAATTCATTTATTTACAATGTTCAAATGTTTTATCAGTGCGAATAGTAAGAATATAAATACCTTATTTTACATGCTGGTATCTAATATCTACGAGCTTTGACAAGTAATGGAGGTATTTCATGGATACACATTTAATCTATTTCATGTGATAAAGTGTGTTCACTTAAGGACTACCGATCAATAAATGCTTCTAAACTATTACAGATTACATAGTTACTGACCTGACATCGCTTTCACAAAGACTGACCTTTAACATGAGTAAAAACAAAAGAACGGCTCCCTGAATGTCTCAGTCTATACTATTTACACAAGAGGTTTGGCAGAGCTATAAAATAGTCGACAGGCACTTTAGGAATCTTTTGATTCGTTGTTGGTAATTTAGATGCAGAGCAAACAAAACAAAACACTGTTTTTCTATGTACAGCACTGGCAGAGACTTTAAGGCATGCTGAACATAAGCTGTAAAATACTGTAAGAGGTAATCACTGTAAAACACACCTGCCCATTGAACCCAATGACAGACAGTGTGCATGATGGTCATCTTCATACTAATAATTCATCTGAAACATAACTGGGGGAAAGAACATTCAGACATTTGGGGCAAAAAAATAAAACAATGAATTAAGCTACATCTGCTTAAAAATGCACAGTATAAAAAAAAAACACAATATAAACATTCAAAACAGTGCTGTAAAAATACCACAGTAAACATAAATATTCAATATTGGCATCACAATGACATCCTAATTTACAATTTTACAAATAACCCTATTGCATATCTAAAATACAAAATGTCACTATAAACATTACTTACACATCATAAGTCATCTGTTTATGACTGATGAATTCTGGAATAAACTGTACAAATGCTAAATAATATCAAAGTCTGTAACTCCAGATCAGCTTTATCCATTTCGACGTCAGAAAACTTTTCTGCTCAACTTGGTACACTTGGATAGCTAGCACCTGGCTTCCTTTTGTATTATTGGAATCTTTATAAATACTAAAAACAACTTCAGAGCAGGACAATGTTGTGCTTTAATACTAGTGGGGACACAGAAACTGGTTCAAACCCGCTCCAGTTCATTCAGCGTCCTTCAAGGTGAAGACTCAGATTGATGTTTCATTGCTGCCACTAACAAGAAAAAGAAAGAGAGGTGTTACAATCAGAATGTGACCAAATAAATCCTAATGATCAGCATTTGACCTCCAACTCACTCCGAATCAAAGTCTTCGTTTGCCATGGTGACGGGGCTCGTGCCCAGCTCTACGGTCATCCCGTTCAGTGCAGACTGAGGTGGTAATGGAGGTGGTTTGATGATGATGCTGTTGGCCTCGGTTCCTGAGCGAACCCCCTCGTTTGACCCCACCGATGGAGTCTTTCGGGGGATGTTGTAGTCACTGAGCTTCTCCCTCAAGCGGTTCTTCATGTTCTTGTCCGTCAGAGGGGGTGGATATGTGATCTTGTTCTTTAAAATGCCTAATAAAAGTGAAATGATAATATAATATAATATATCATATTTTAATAGAATATATATATATATTAGTGCCATCAAACGATTAATCGCTATTAATTGCATCCAAAATAAAAGTTTTTGTTTACATATGTATTATGTATATATAAATACACACACACATGCATGTATATATTTAAGAAAAATATGATATGTTTATATTTTAAATATATTTTTATATAATATAAATTATATGAATATAAATATATACCTGTAAATACATGTAAATATTTTCAAAATATATACTGTGTGTGTGTGTGTGTATTTATATATACATAATAAATGTATACAGTACACACACATATATTATGTAAACAAAAACTTTTATTTTGGATGCGATTAATCATTTGACAGCACTAATATATAAATATATATATATACACACACACACACACACAATTATATTATTTAAAATATATAATATGTTCTAATTAAATAAATATTTTATTTTTAATAAAATTCATGAATAGGCACAAATCAATTTAATTTTTATTATTGTTTTTATTATTTTATTTATTATTAGTATTAAATATTATTTTAATATCGTTGATCTTGTTCTTTAAATTCCTAATGAAAGTACTAATATAATACAATATAACATAATACAGAATATCTTAATAGAACTAATAATAAAAAATTCTAGTTTTTTGTTCTAGTTTCTAAATTTTGAAAATTAAAAAGCACACACACACACACACACACACACACACACACACACACACACACACATATATAGATATATATATATAAATAAAACAAATAATAGTGTAATGAATTATTTTACAGTACTCTATTCTCTATTAAATTGTTAAATATTATTTTAATTTTGGTCATCTCGTTCTTTCAAATGCCTAATAAATGAACTAATACAATTCAATATAATATAATACAGAATATTTTAATATATATAAATGTAGATAAATATTATCTAATAAATTATTATATATTATTATACTATTATTAATTACTAACATATTAAATACTTGTATTATGCATGCAGGAAGAAAATGGATTTTTCAAGTACTAAAATGGTTTCATTCACTTGTTTAATAATTGTTTTAGTTTTTAAGTAGTAATTCATATAGTTTAAGTAGACGTCGCTCACCTCTTCTGGGTAACTGGTTGCTGTTTGGCTGACTGGGTGAACTCTCACTTTGAGACACATCTCCATTGTGATTTAATTTATTCCCTTGATGAAGCTCCACATTCACTTTAGTTTCCACCCGCAGTTTCTCTGGACCACCCAGCTCCTCACTTTCACTGGCTGTGGGTGGCTCCTGCGGCCAATATGGCTTCCCTTCACCGGACACAGCATCAGCTGCAGAACAACATGAGGAAAGTTATCAAAAATCCAATTTTAAATATAAATAAAATGAATAAAACATTTAAAAGAGCAGGTCAGATTTCACAGAAGAGGCTGCAGGCACCTTTAGGAGTGCTATGGATGGGCATTCTCTCATTATTCCATTTGGTCCTGGAGTGCCTGGCCTCATCCTCGCTGTCCGAGGAGTGGGAGGAAGCGTAGGAGCTGCTGTGTTCATCCACTGAGAGCTCACTGTCCGAATCAGAGTCTGAAAATAACACAAAAGGATTATTCAGAAGTTATGACACCAGCTGAGCCTTTAATGGTCTTAAAAATAGTTGCATAATGCTCCTAAGTGTTATTTCTGTCCTCACCTTCTGCCTTTTTACTCTTGTGGAAAAAAAGCGATGAGTCTCCTTCATCATGCCCCACATTTCCACCATTAGACGATATGCTGCGTTTCTTCTCCCTGAGTGAAAACAACATCAAATCTATACATTATTACATAATTAGCATTACATTAAGTGGAGTCACACTAAAGTTATTCAGTGACAGTAAGCTGCATGTGAAATGTTCACAAATGCAGCTACCAATATAGCAATATTACATATATGACAACCAGAATTTTTCTTTCATTAGTTAATAACATTTTCTCTGTAAATGTCATATGCTTTACCGCTATGCTTTGTAGTTAGAAGTGTATCTGAGTGATCAAACATGTGAAATCAATACACACTGGATTCAATATAAGATCTGTGTAACAGATGACACTGTGCTGTGAATTACAATACTGTAGGGCTCTGTCAGTGGTTATGGTAAAAAAAAATATGAGTCATAAATATGGCTAAAATGGACCCATTGATAGTCATAATGAACTTAGTCTCAAGTAAAGATATTCAATGGAGTTACCTAAAAACCGAATGCCACTTTGAGATGTTTACGCACAATATACCAGGTAATAATTGGTGCAAATAGGTTAGTGAAACAGCTGACAGCACAGCTGCAGGCAAACGCTGCTCGAGTTCATGAGTTCATAATTCCAGATATATTTAGACCATTAACATACGAGAGAAAAACCAAGGTCTGTGGAAGTTCAAATGATACATGATTCACGCTTTAAGAGGTTAAGGAGGAGGTATGGAGATGTTTTACATTAGCATTTCAAATGAAACATTGTTTTATTACACATGTGTTTAAGAAATACATGATTCTGATTGGTCAGTTTTTCAATATTAAATAACTCAAATCGTAATTCACTCCTGGTGCATTACCTGAATGTGGAAACAAGGTAGCTGCTGCCGTGACTCTTGCCTGATCTAATAGAGCTCTCTAGAGAAACAGTGGACTCTCCAATGGTGGTCCGGTACAGACCTCCATCCTCCGTGTAGACGTCACCATTCAGAGAACGCTGGGATGACAGATGAAGAGACTCACTGTTAGTAATTCGTCAGTAAATACACTGGGCTTAAATACACTTACACTTATTTATTTAATGTACGTGTCAAACTCACTGTGAGTAAGGTAGCCCGTGTTGTACTGGGATCTTCAACTGGTACTTTCTTCCCTGTAAAGACACTTTTTAGGTTCCTCCGCACATCTTTGTTGAGAATACAGTGGAAAAAGAAGATGCAAATGCCCTGGAATTATAAAAGTACACATCATTACAGAATGATTACATACATAAAAGCAAAACTGTTTGTTAAAGAGAGCAAACTAATCCTGTATAGTTTGTAATAAACACATTAAGTAATTCCCATTGATTAATTTCCATTGTATTGCTTTTTTATTTTAACTTTCATTTCATGTTTTTTACTTCAGTTTTCTCTTTCTGTATTGTTTATTTAGTAGCATCAACAAAACAACAATAATTATTATTTAATTACTGACAATTTTGTCGATACAGGATTGTTGACTTTAACTTGACTTGATTGTATTTAATTTAACATTTTTATTTATTTATTTGTTTTTCTTACAATTATATTATTAAAATAAACAATAAAGAAAAAAATAGTAGATAAAGCGATTAGATGCAAGGTATAATAACATGAGGTAAAAATAATAATTAAATTATTAAATACAATCAAGTTAGAGTCAACAATGCTTTATTGATAATTGCAAATTGCATACATCGTCAACATATGTATGCATATATTTTGTTGTTGCTAATAAAATAAAAAATACAGAAAGAATGTTTTCTTTATTTATGAGTTTTAGGACAATATTACAAAGCAGAACAAAAGACAAGATCAACTTAATACAATAGATAAAACATTTAAAAAGTAAATAAAAGAGTGGCTTAGCAAAATAGTGAAAGCGCACAATCAGTATGATGCAATAAAATTATAACTGAAAATAACAAAAAATGTTAGAACTAAGATCCACTCTACATCCAACAATAAAACATGTTCCGTGACATATTGCTTAAAAGGGCCCCAAGCTTTATTAAACTGGTTAGACGAGCCTCTTATAGAATGTTTCAGAAAGAAAACTGTTAAGTAAATAAAGAGATACATTAAATAAATGGTAAAAAAAAAATGACACAGCACATGTCTACCTGTAAGCAGCTGAGGATGGCAAAGAGGTAGTGGAAGGACAACACATCACTGTTGACTGCCATTAGACCCAGCAGCCAGGTGGCGCTGATGAGCAACAGGAGGAGGAAGGTCACTCGAAGAGCTGAGCTGCACAAGAGCAAATGAGAATGATGAAAAAGATTAGCTTTTACCTGCTTCAAGCCATTTGTATTTCTGTATTGTTCAGTTTGACCTTTAAGCTTTCTCGCTGAACTTACATTGCTCCTGACTTTTCTGTTCGCTGGCGCCGTCCACACGAGGCTTTGGCTGCCAGCACAATTAGGACTGTATTTATCTGTTAAACATTGAGGTTTGTTTTGCATTATTTACTCAAAACCAAATACATCAGTTGGGAGATGGAAAGGAAAGCAGTGCTTCCACTGTGTTAAATAAGATTAAAATACACAAACTGACCAGCACTACTATGGAGATTGGTCCTGTGATGCTCCAGATAAGAGTGTCATAAACAGAGAGCCAGCAGAAGTCAGGGTTTCCATAACCCTGAGGATCCAAACCCACAGCCAGACCTGAGAAGAGATCAATCAATCAGCAACAATGCACAATCAAGGTTTGGGTGGTTTTTAACTGTGTGTGTGTGTGTATGTGTGTGTTATATATATATATATATATATATATAAAGAGAGAGAGAGAAATGCTAAAAAAAAAAATAAAAAGAATAAAAAATAAAAATGAAACAAGCTAATTTTTCAGTGAATTTTGATTCAATATTTTGAAAAAATGTCATAAATTCAGTCAGTAATTTACTGTACTTTACCAGTGAAAAGTTGGAGTTGCTAGGATGTTTTTATGTTTTATAAAGAAGTCTCTCATGTTCACCAAGGCTATATTTATTTGACAGTAAAACAGCAATTAATTACCATTTAATATAACTGTATAAATTTAAAATTTAATAGAACTGTTTTCTATTAATATGTTCTAAAATGTAATTTATTTCTATGATGCAAAGCTGATTTTTCAGCATCATTACTCCAGTCTTCAGTGTCACATGATCCTTCAGAAATCATTCTAATATGCTGATTTTCTGCACATGTTTGTGAAAAATCGTGATGCATTTTTTCAGGATCCTTTGATGAACGCAAAATTCAAAAGTACAGCATTTTTTAAATAAAAATCTTTTGTAACAGTATAAATATACTGTCACTTTTGGTTAATTTAATGCACCTTTGCTAAATAAAAAGGATTAATTTCTTAAATTAATTTTACCAACCCCAAACTTTTAAATAACACACAGTATATCTACATATTAGTGCTGTCAAATCGATTAATCATGATTAATCACATCCAAAATAAACATTTGTGTTTACATAATATATGTTTGTGTACTGCGCATATTATATGCATATATAAATACGCACACACATACACAATATATTTAAGAAATATTGCCAAACTTTTATTTTGGATGCGATTAATTGTGATTAATCTATTTGACAGGACTACAACATATATAATGTATAGAAAACATGTTAACTATATATTTCTCAAATAATAGCTTAAAAAATATAGCCAGGTAGATGTGTTAGTGAGCGACTGAGTATCATACAGTACCAGTGATAATGGCAGGAATCCCCCAGCCGATGGCGTAGTAGAAGCGCATGTGGCCCTGGTTGATGTTACGCATCTCGGTCAGCATGCGATAGATGTGCAGCCCCTCCACAAACATCCAGGCAAATGCGCACATGTACGAATAATGTAGCAGAATGGCCACAACTGTACACACAAACTACAAATCAGATAAGAAACAGAAAGGTTTAGTATCACATAGAAGATAAGCAAAATAAAATAATGTGGTTGTTATTACAATCCAAAAACTCTCCAGACTGCTCACCGGACTGTCAGTCTGATTGATGCCAGTGAGGAAGATGAGCTCAGAGAGGAAGATGGCGGCCACCAGGTTCTTGTGGATGCTGTGCAGGTTGGAGTGCAGCTTGTGAAGAATGGCCAACAGGAGGAAGGTGATGAGGAGGGCCACCAGAGAGGCAGACACTGTCGTATAGGTCACCACTTTCAGAGGAAGAACATCACCATGCTATGGACAAGATGACAGAGTTCAAAAACTAGTTAGCTGGCTGTATACTAGCAAAAAAAAAACAAACATATTAACCAAAATAGCTGGCTGTGTCTTACCTCTCGTTTGGAGATGTCCATGAGGACAGCAAAGCTGGTCATGTGGTTGCACTGGCAGCTGATATGAGTCAAGTTTCTGAAGACCAGCTCACAGCCTTTAGAAGACCAGGCGCCTCCACCAGAAACCCTATCAAATAAGAGCGGGAATGACACACATAAAATATATATAAAATTATAAATTATTGCTCTAAAATAACGGCACAAGCAGAGATTGGTTTATTCCTGGCAAATCAGAAAAAGAAATATAATCAGTTCATTCATTAAGGACTCACGGGATGGAGTGGTTCCAGTAGACACACACAGGTTTGGTCCTCTCGTGGGTCTCCAGGAGCCTGAAGTTCAGGGTGATGGGTCTTTGGAGTGGGGTGGGGAGAGGCTCTCCATCCCTGTGGACCACCACGCTCACTACAGGAGTGTTGATGACAGGACGAGTGGGCAGTCTGGGAATGTGTAGAGCACCAGAATGAAAAAAGACATTGTCATACTGGTACCATATTGGTTATCTGCCAGTATTAGAGATCTTTTTTTAAAATTTATCTGTATTGGCTGATATTTACAGAAGAATGAGGAAAATTACGAGATAAAATGTTGACATTATAACATAAAAAGTCATAATATAACATAAAATATTGCCATAATTTTGACTTTAGTATGACATTTTGGCTTTTTAATTGTGCCTTAGTTTATCATTTTGACTTTTTATCTCATAATTTCAACTTATTTGATGATTATGACATAATTTTGATGTTTTATTTCATAATTATGACTTGCTATCTCATTATTTTTCTTTTTTTCCTCAATAAATTTATGTCATAATTTCAACTTTTTATCTCATAATCATGACTTAGTTTGTCAGTTTTGACTTTCTGTCACATAATTATGACTAAATTATGATTTACCAAAGCATGTTTCTTTCTTATGTGGCGAAAATGGGCTTCCGTAGATATTAGAAACTTAATTGTTCATGCTCATTTGCTTTATTTTTACATTTAGACTACCTTTGCTGTCATCTAACACTCACTAAAAGTTAATCTTGAAAGCATTTTTAATCTATGTAGAAAAAATGGTATAGAATTTTAATATCGCCTATTTACCAGAATGAAAGTAATTACTGTTTCAACTTGTCATATCGACTGGAATTTTAAAATTGGTGCATCCCTAATTATTTAAATATTACTCATATTAATTGATATTGTTTTTTAGCATTGCATCTCTTGAATAAGGAAATCTGTTGTTTGTACTGTATGTAATATCCCAGGCTGAAGTGCTACCTAAGACTGCGGCGGTCTGGATCATAACTCTCTGGAAGGAGTCCACCCAGAGACCTGTAGATCATCACCATCACAACAGCAGGTGGATCGGGTTGTTCTGCATGGCGTCTTTTCTTAATGGATGGTGTTAAATCAACAGTATCTGATCCGTCCACATTGATGAAAGACTTAGTTGGTTCAATCTGGGCTGGAGGCTCTGTGGTAAAAGCATCTATAGTGTATAAGACATAATAAAGGTTAGAATGAAATTTTATCACTGCACATTTCCATGAATATTACTGGTAATATAAAGAAACAAGTTTCAAAGTGACAACCTTTGCTCTTTTTTGGCATGGCGAGCAGGTTTGGGAACAGGACAGATGACTCTAGCTCTTTTGAGTACACCTCATTAACTTCCTGAAATCGAGGAATCTTGTCTTGGTTTGCGGTGTCCAGAAAATCTAATGCAACAACTGGAAAATGATACATATTTTTATATCAAACACTCAAAATTGAGCAGAGCAGATGCTACTGGATGGAGAACCCAATACTAACTCATGTTGTCAGTGACGATGGTGAAGGGTCTCAGGTAGGTCTTCCTCATGTTCTGTACCAGTGTGTTGGCGTACTCCTCAAAGTCGTGCAGTAGATGTGCCGTCCCTCCATCGGAGCGCTGTATCTTCTCCCAGTGCTCCTTGTTTACTGGGTCAAGGATGGCACTTCCAGCTTTAATGATGTTCTACCACAACAAAGAAGAGTAATGTTTATTAATATTGGACTGTAACCATCCACTGTGGTTTCAAAATAAAATGTATGTAAATTAATGAATTTATAAATTAATTAATAAAATAAAATATGAAAAATTAATACATTATTTAAAGTATTTTTTAAAAACATTTGTATCAATAAAATTAATAAACTAAAGTTAATAGACATATGTAATACAAGATTTTTAAATTGCATACATACACATGATATATTTAATCTGATGGTTTACATGCTTTCAAACTGGTTAAAGCTGGTCATTTATGGTCATTAGTAGGTTCAACCTGGTTTAGATGGGTCAACACATAGATTACAAACTGGTAAGATCAATGTCAACCAGGTAGACCATCTTGGTTAAGAGAGTTGGAGCTGGTAGGTCATCTTGGACCAAACAGCAATTTGACCAATTTAAGCAATTAAGATTTGGGTTCCAAAAATGTTCAAACTTCAATCAACCAACAAAGTTGTCATAAACGTTTTTCTTCAGCTTTGAGAAGCTAAGGGAAGCGGAAATGAAGAGCTCAGGTGGAAGCCAACATTTTTTTCAATGCAATGATGGACAGTTGGATAGATTTACATGCTTTCTAACTGGTTAAAGCTGGTCATTTATGGTCATTAGTTGGTTCAACCTGGTGTAGATGGTTGATCAGATGGATTACCAGCTGGTTGAAGAGTGTCAACCAGGTAGACCATCTTGGTTAAGACAATTGGAGCTGGTAGGTCATATTGGACCAGCAACAATTCAGATACAATGCACCAAAAACCAATTTGACCAATTTAAGCAATTAAGATTTGGATTCCATAAAGTTCCCAACATCAATCAACCAACAAAGGAGTCATAAATGTATTTTTTTAGCTTTGAGAAGCTGAGGGAGGTTCAGTCGAATAGCTAAAGTGGAAGCCAACATTTATGTTCAATGCAATGACAGACAGTTGGATAGATTTACATGCCTTCTAACTGGTTAAAGCTGGTCAATTATGGTCACTAGTTGGACCACCTTGGTTAAGAGAGCTAGAGCTGGCAGGTCACCTTGGACCCATCAGATTAAACTTGAATGTGAAGTTAGTAAAATCCTGTTTGATTCTTGAAGCGTGTGTGAAGGCTTTGAGGTCTATACCTTGTTGAAATCAGCATCATGAGTGGCGGTGAGCTCAAAGCCCTGCTGCAAACTCTCATGCTCTAACACACTGCCCAGCAGATGGTAGGCAGTCCTCACGTCATTCCCAAAGAGGCGATCCGTGTGGTCAGTGGCAGAGTGCAGCAGGCCCGCAAGGCTTTTTGATCTTTCTCCATCCATTCGAGAAGCATTAGCATGAAGATCCTCACTCTAAGTCACACACGAAGGAGGAAATATTGGTCACTTCTAGGATTATGTAAGATGGAGTAGTATATTTAATAGTCAATTGCACAATTTCTTCCATGACTATAATTCCAACTTGAATCAACCAGCAAAGGAGTCACAGACCTCTTTCTTTAGCCTTGAAAAGCTGAGGGAAGTGCAGTTGAAGAGCTCAGGTGGAAACCAACCTTTATCATCGCTGCAATGACGGATAGCGGTGCCTGTCAAACAACAAATGAAATGATCAGTTATCAGTAAATCATTTAACAATAATGTAATAAAAAGATGAAAATTGCTACATACACTCCCAGTCAAAAGTCACATCTATTTTGTTATTTTTAGTACTTTTAGTTTTTAAATTGCAGTAAAATCTTAAAAATGGAAAAATAACAGTTTTAAAATAAACTTTGTTGTTTATGTAGTTTATTTATTTATTTGTGTGCTTGTGTGTGTGTGTGTGTATACATATACATATATGAGGTACAGTTATATATCAAAACATAAATTATATGAATATAACTATATTTAAAATTATATAAATATAATTGTCTACAAAGATTAAAAGTTATTATATATATATATATATATATATATTACATAAAACTGTATATTTATAATTAATTATAAACTGTCAATTTTTTTAATTGTAATTAAAACAAAAGATTACTAAAGAATTTTTTCTTTAATAATTTTGTCTTTAAAAAAAGTCTACTTCAAAATTTCATGTTTAATTCAACCTAGTACTTGACAGTTTTTTATAATTATTTGTGCAATTTACTAGCAATTTCTATTAGAAAATAGTTTCCTAATTTTTTAATTAATAAATAAATATAGCTGTCTACAAAAATCAAACATTTCAAATCCAGTCAAGTGTGTCCAACTTTTGATTGTTTGTGTAAATTTTGATTTGATTAAAGAGAGTACCACTGGATCCTTTGGGGCAGTTTGTGGCTGCAGGGCCACCAAACATGGTGCGGGGCCACCAGATACCATCTTCAAAGGCTTTTGGACAACCATCATAAACCACTAGATAACAAAAAAAGGAGTGAGAGTGAGGGAGAAGAAAAATCTTGCAAAACAGATGCCATTAAGTGCCTCTAACAAGGTTTGTTGCTATGTCTTAATGATAAGACCTTTCTAGGAGCCACAAATGTCCATTATTTCTAAACCTCACAGTCAGTACAGACACTCAATGCTGACATGAAAGCAGTCCGCTCATGACTGGAGGATATTACACTTACATTTCATCATGCTGCACTTGCAAATGTAAGCTAAAATCGAAAACAGCTTTCATATTTTTGGCCTTATTTATTCAATTGTCCAAGATATTGTCAAGCATTCTGTGAGCAGTTTTGAAATGAGGTTAACAACAGTTAACTGACATCCTGGCCAGTTGACAGCACACATACCCACACATCCCCCGACTGTCACCTCTGCGAAGGGGTTGTCACAACGGTTGCACTGACGACCCACCACACCCATCTTACAGGGGCACTGGCCCGTTACAGGGTCACATGTCCGGGAATGCGCTCCAAGGTGAAAACAATCACACGGGTAGCAAGTGTCTGCACCAAGAGGCCGAAAGTAATTGTCCTGAAAAGGGGAGGATGAGAAAATAATGGAATTTTGTGAGAATGAACCTGAAATTAATATGGAAGCTCCTACTTTTTTATAGAATTGTGAGACATAATAAATGTGATACTTTGTGACATTATATCTTCGAATTCTTAGTTTATCTATATCTATAATATCTTGCAATTCTCCGTTTTTTTTCCAGACTCAGAATAAAAAAAAAAAATTGTGACCTTTTTCTCTTACAATTCTGAGAAATTTTAATTAACATCTCGCAATTCTGAGAACTGTAGACTAAATTGTGAGATATAAACTCAGAACAGAGAGAGAGAAAAAAAATTGAACTGTGTGATAAAATATAGATTTTTTATTCCGTGGTGGAAACAAGCTTCTATAGATTCAAGTTTTTTTTTAATTAATACTTTTATTCAGCAATCATGCACTCAATTTGATGCATTAAATCTGTTTAAAAGCGACAGTGAAATATTTATAATGTTACAAAATATTTGTATTTCAAATAAATGCTTTTGAACTTTCTATTCATCAAATAATCCTGGAAAAATTGTATCATGGTTTCACAAAAAATGTTTTCAACACTGTTAATAATAAGAAATAATTCTTGAGCAACAAATCAGCACATTAGAATGATTTCTAAAGGATCATGTGACACTGAAAACGGGAATAATGATGCTGAAAATTAGGTTTTGAATAAATTATAGTTTAAATATACTGAAATAGAAAACAGTCATTTTAAATTGGAATAATACAATATTTTGGTTCAAATAAATGCAGCCTGGGTGAGCATAAGAGACTTCCTTCAAAAACTTTTAAAAACAGATTGTGCTTAATAGAATAAAAGCTACTTGGTCCAATTTATGTGAAGTGCGACTGTTGGACAACAACTAGAAGTCTAGAAGTCTGGTTTCTTTGGAGAATCTGGAGCATGTGATCACTTGCAGCTTACCTTGCAGCTACACTCTCCTGTGGTTTTATTACAGTCCCGTTTGAAGCCTTTGCTGACATCGCAGTTACAGGGCCCACAGGTCGGGTATCCCCACCAGCCGCGAGCACAAGGTTGGTCCCCTCTGTGTGTGCGCACAAACGTCAAAGTAAGAGTGAAAAATACAACAGTGCAATAGTGCCTAGCAAAAGACATAGTTTAAATTTCAAACTTCACAGAACGAGACTCAAAACAGCTTCTATTGGGGACTGAGACTGATTGGAAATTTGAAAAGGGGGGCATTTGCTTTGAAATTGGACATGTAAAATCAAAGCAGTCGATTCTGACTGCGAGGCAAACACGAAATTGCTTGTGTGAAAGCAATACATCATTCTAAGCTTTGTGATCATTTAAAAGAGAATCTTTTTATGGTAAAAGAAAGGAACAGAAACTAAATCATTTCAAAAATAGACTGTTATTTTAGTCTCTTTTTTCCACTCATGGAAATAGAAATTCTTTCCTAATATTTGGAAGAAGAGTTTAGATTTTTTGTTGTTGTTACTGTTATTATTATTTTATTATTATTATTATTTTTTTTTTTTTTACATCAAATGATGATTTTTTACATTTAAAAGAAAATGTATCTTTAATGGATGAAACACTGGATAATTCCAGTATTCTGAGAATTATTTTACTTCTTGCGTTATAAACAAAAGCCTTACAGTGTGGGCGTCAAAGACATGTGGAATTACCAGAACTGAAGGAAACACCAAAATTAAAGGATCATCATAACAATACCATCACAAACACTGCCAGCGTCTGCTATCACAGTTTTCGCCACTTACAAAACCTTGGCAGTTCATGAAACAGACCATCAGACAATAAAGCTTTTGTCAGTCAGCGTGTTTCAGCAAGTACCAAGATTTAACTAGAAGTCCAGTGATTTTCTTAATCCTAACCGAATCTAAACATTAAAGGGATAGTTCAACCAAAAATGAATGTTGTGCAATTATTTCCAAACCTCTAAGTCTGTGTTTTTTTGTATATGCAGTGAAAGTCAGTGGGGTCCGATGTTGTTTTAAACCGCATTGACTGTAACTTAATGCACAAAAACAGTTGAAGCATTCTTAAAAATATCTTTTATGTTCCAAAAAAAAAAAAAAAAAAAAATTCACTCAAGGGAATGCAAAATAGTACATTTGGTTGCTTAAAAAACTACCAATACATCTTTGTTGAATGAGCTGCAAGATTTGAGGCAGCATTCCTGTATGAAAAACAATTTGAATTGATGTCCCTAAACCTTAGTGTGAGCCATATGAATGAATCAAAGATACGGAGAGATACTCACTTGTGTTCACAGTATTGGCCAAAGTAATTGTGTCCACACTCGCAGCTGTAGCCACGTTTGGTGCTGGGTTTACGAACACAGGAGGAAGTGTGTTCACAAGGGTTCAAGAGACACGCATCCACACAGTCCCTGCCGAAATAACCTGGGGAACAGGAAAAGAGAGAAAAAGAGTGTGTGTCAGATTCAGAAAAATAGACACTAATTTCTAAAATAATATACAGAGGGCTCTAAATGTCTAATTTATAATGTTATAAATAAATCAATAATATATAAATAAAATAAATAATAAATACATTTTTATGTATTCATTTATTTATTTTTTGGAGTGAAAAGTTGAAATTAAAAATGGAAATAATGACAGAAAATAAAATATTATTTTTTTTATTTTATTATTTTATTTGGAACATGAACTTGAAATTAATGAATAATAATAATAATAATAATAATATTATACACAAAAATATTTTTCAAAGAATTTTTGAAAGAAATTAATACATTTATTCAGCAAGGATGTATTAAATTGATGAAAAGCGACAGTAAAGGCATTTATAATGTTACAAAACATTTCTGTTTCTGTTCTGATTTGTTATTCATCAAAGAATCAAAAAAAAAATTGTTTTCAACACATGGTAATAGTAATGTTTCTTGAGCAGAAAATCAGCATATTAGAATGATTTCTGAAGAATCATGTGACACTGAAGACTCACTGAAAGTGAGTGTGTGTATCAAAGATTTATAATACGAGACACTCAAATCTTAAATCATATATAGAGGCCTCTAAAAATCTTCTTTTATTATGATTTTATGTGGTTTTGTATTGAAAAATGTAATTGTATTGAGCAAAAATGTGAAATTCTAAGTGTACTTTTGCTTTAAACTACATGTCATTTCAATTTAAATGTGGTCTTAAGTTTTGCACCCCACTATATAAATCCTCTAAAAGTTTTTAGTTGTTCTGTAGCACTATTGGTGTTACCTGGCTCGCAGACACACGTGTGGGATGCCCAGTTGTCTGTGCAGCGGCTGTGAGATGGACACAGGTTGGACTGACACGCATCGGGTATGTTACATCCGTCTTTCACACGGATTCGCGTTGCATGCCGTATGTTGATGTTGGCAGTGTTGGTGGAGGTCTCGCCCATTCGCACACCCTGTGAAATGACCACATGACGTACTCATATGAATAAGACAATACACACCTTTAAACAATGTAAATGTGTGTTTATGCAAGTATACCTGCATGCAGCCAGTAAATCCAGCCTGCACAGTGCCGTCTTTCTTAAGCAATCCACCGATAAACAAGTTCCTCAGTTTAAGCCCGGGCAGCTCATTACCGATCTCCACTGTCCTCTAGACAACAAAACAATATAATAAATCAAAACAATATCATAAACCTGAGTGTGAAATAAAAAAAGTGTGAAAATATCACAGAATCGTGTGTATTTAGAGAATATAAAAGCTTCAGTAGCTATAGTAAGTTGTAGTAAGTTGTAAGTAAATTTGTATCTTTTTTTTTCATTTTAATTTTTGTTAAAGTTTTAGTTATTTTGCTGTGTACTTTTGCCATTACTTTTATTTATTTTTTTTTTTTAAATGTGTCCATATTTTTCTTCTTTTTTTTTTTCAGTTTTAGTTAATTTAGAAATATATATAGTGTAAATAAATACTGAAATCATATACCTGAAACATGCCATAGTCCAAAGACACGAGAGCCATATATTTGATGTCTTTGCCATCTTTTCCACTCTTGAGCTCAACGAGCACATGGTGCCATTCGCCGTTATCCACGCATACCTGAGGAAAATCTAAGAGCGCCACTCGTCGGACCCCCAGAAACACCTGGAACCGAAGGTGTCTGTTGTTCACCTGGAAATACAAAATAAGAGGCTGAGAAAACTAACACAAGTCTCAATTATCTGCTTTATTAAAGCAGGCCTATCATAGAAAACAGGATTAAATGCAGTGGATTACTGAAACACAATACTCACCATAAGACTAATCTTGGAAAAATCTCCAGCACTGGCTTGCAGTAGAACGCCTGTGCTTTTTCGGGTGCGAAACATAAGACCCATGTACCAGGGGATGGCGATGGTGACGTCGGTCTCGCTCCATGACACCAATGCATGGCCATCGAAATGCAGGGGAGCAGGCATAACTGCAGAATGAAGACCATCAGACAGGTTAGATGACATGCAGACTTTAGTCTGTTGAATTAAATAAATGCCACTTGATGTTTTGGCATTCCCTCCTGTCCTGAAGCACAAATAATCACTATCATTCACACACAGAGGAATGTTTCCCAGTCAACCAGGAGATTTCTTAATCAGGAATGTGAAACGTTCTTCCACACCAGTGTCTTCAGGGCAAATATTTTACTTTGTGAGGGCTGAACTTATGGAAATAACAGTAGTATATCTTAGACTCAGCCCTGGGAGTGTGACAGAAATAGTGGTGATTTTCATTTTCTGGGCCTAAGGGTGCAATATGATCAAAATCTTATATCACGATATGAGTTATTTTATTTCATGGTAACTATATACATATATCAAAGCCTTTTGATACCATAGAAATGTCATAAGTCTTGTCATTAGTGTCAATATCACAAAAAAACTAATACTAGACGAAACAGTCAGCGATTAAATAAGAATAAGAAACAAATTACAAGCAATAGGACAAAAAAACTACAGTAGAACAAATAAGAACTGCTATATACATTGTATAAAGTCATCAAATATTTAAAAACACTACATTCTCTTCACTGTGTAAATTAAATATATATTTCTTCTAATTAAAGTTATAAAAATGATTTAGTCAAGAGCAGTGAGAGATTTTCTCTCGTTTGTTGTTTGATTAACATAAATGACGGACAGCAGGAATATTAGACTGCTGTCACTTTAAGAGCTGCCTGCATACAATATACTGTTACACATGTGTTAAATTTCTCAGCTGTTTGCTTTCACTTAAGACCTATGTTACTGTGTTTAAGAGGATACTTGCAAAGACACATACATTTTGACACATATAAATGTATGTATTTAACCGTTCAAGGCCTATAAAGTGGCAAAAATAACTCTATTCAATACTCCACACTCTTTGAACACCGTCCTCACATGCGTGCGCCCCTCTGACAGCGTTCAGAAATGGCTTAAAATCATTTGTTTTTAAACCACAATGCTTAAAAACGCATGCAAACGGTAAGTTTTCATAATCACGTAGCACAGCAACATCACGTGAATGTGTAATAGAGACGCAATAGAGTCGATAGTCGATAGTGTCATATATCGCCCACCCCTAGTCAGGCCTTATCTTCGGTTTTCCTCAATTGAGATTTTAGGCAGAGAGTAAGAGTGTCCTTTTTGGAGTCCTTGATCTCAGTATGCTGTAGATGTATGTTAAAGAGTAGCCAATGCTCTTCAAAACATCTGCTTTTGTATTTCACTGAATAAAGAAAGTAATTTAGTTTCAGGGCAAACATGAGGGATTTAGATCTACTTCCATTGGCAGTATTATGACTTTTATGTTCTTTTGAAGTCTCATAACATGGCATGATTCCTCCATACAACTGATAAGCAAAAATAATTAGAAAATGTGGGTTCAACCGGGTTTCCCTACAGGAAATTAGGTCAAACTAAGCTCACTGAAAATGTTAAGCCAGTTGCAATCCCATTCGCGCTCTTAAATCTTAACTTACTGTTAAAAGATACTCTTTGTGATTATAATGCACTTACTCAAACAGGTTTAGAGTGGAAAAAGATTGTGACACATAACCTGTCATTTCCTGTAGATGGATAGAATGATAAAACAATAGAATGATAGACAGACAGACAGACAGACAGACATATCCTGTTCATTGCTAAGTATGAGTCATTGGATTTGCGTGCCCATTGGTATTTCATGGAGGCCAAGGGCAAAACCGGGAAAAAGATGGGAGGCGTGTCTATGTGTTTGTGTCCATTAAGCAAAATCAAGTCAAAAGAGGAATGATTTAGAGAATAGAGTAGAAAGAGAGGATTATCTTACCATGTTCACAGTTCTTTCCTCCACAGCCTAATGGGCAGTTACAGCTGTGGGTGTTCCATCTATTCACACATACGCCTCCATTCTGACAAACAACCTGGCTACAAAAGTCATGTTTTGCCGCACAACCTGAATAGAATGGGAAAGCACACTTTAAATATTAGGTTTGGAGTTTGACACCTTAATGGAGAGTTACAAAAAAAAGTGCTGTGAACAATTCTCATTTAAAAAGGTCATATGCACATTTTTTCTGTTGTTTATGTACAATTTGTGGGGAGGTTAAGAAGGAAGTTGTGAGTTTTAAAAGTTAGAGTTTGTTTTTATAATACTTCAATATGAAGTATTACAAAAAAAATCAAGGAAGATTTGTCATGATATGGACCCTACAGTTTCTAACCTGCTAAGGTGCCATTATTGGCAATAAAATTGGCCATGTCTATGGGCTTGCTGTCAATTGTCAGGTTCCTAATGCAGCCAACAAAGTCTCGACTCTGTACAGGGAAATCCTCAGGGAGGTTTGGGACGCCACCCAGGAGAAGAGGTCCTGTTAGATCCAATGACCTGCAAACATACACACAGAAAGATCCCTGAAGCCACAAACAGTCCCAAACTTTCTCCATTTTTAATGGCTTAACACATTCATAAGGTTCATGTGCGTGCAAAACTGAAATATTCAGATCTTGAGGCCCATTGGACAGACAATAGACGACAATGTGTTTAGTTGCTCTTTTACTGTATGTCTTTTTGCCCTTTTAAAAGAGAACACAAAATCCCCATTCTCTCAGTCCTCGTTCATCTCCTTTTGTGTTTTAACAAAGACAAAGAACATATTGATTTGAAAAAACATAAAACATAACATAAAACATAAGATGGTGACAAAACTGCATTTTTTTGGTGAACAAAAAAAAACTCTCTCTCTCTATATATATGTGTGTGTGTGTGTGGTATACTATATGTATAGTGTAGTACAGTATTATTAGAATTGTATTCAACAAGAAAAAACTTTCATCATAAATAATGTTAACATTTTCCACACTATTCAAGTAAAATGGTTTCATTTTGACTTTAGGAAAATATTTCTTCTTTTGGCTTGTTTGGGTACCACGAGTCAAAATGGTTTTAGAAATAAATAAATAAACAAACAAATACACACACACACACATACATATATACTGTATATTTTTTATATATATGTTTTGTGTACCACAAGTCAAAGTGGTTTATACTGTATATACGTATGTATGTATTTATGTAATTATTTGTTTCTAAAACCATTTTGACTCGTGGTCCACAACAAACATTTTTATGCTGTCTGTTTTTCAATAAAAGAATTAGAAAGGTTAAAGGGTTTTTGCATTATTTGACAGAAGTAAAATGCAGTTAATGCCCTTCATAGCAAAATTTCTTTTAAAATAAATTTTTATCCAGGCAGCAACATCTGGTAGCAATGACCATATCCATCATACATAGAAAGGCAGTCAGATTATGAAAATAATCAAAGAAAGATCTTGAAAAAAGAGAGAGAACCATCAGAAAATAAAATGTGCAGAGCTATTAAAAGTAGTGTTTATTTAAGTTTTATTTAGAACATTATTTTGTTATTTCTGCTTTATTGTTGATGTGATTTTGTATTTCAGCATCTGGGCTTCATATTGTAGTGGACCGCAGTGCATTTCATCAACAATTCATATCTTGATCCATAAATCCATGTAGATCTGTGGGTTTATGGGTCAGCACTTACTGCGAGCATATGGCCTGACCCCAGCAGTTGCATTTGAGAGGCTTTACAGATCATATCTCCACTTATCTCAGATGGAGCTCCACCATCTCATACCGCTCTGTTCTCCACACACAGAGACAATTAGCCTACAATGGCAAATCCCAGCTGCAGATAAGCCGGAGTGTGGTTCCATTGTAAAGCCCATAAAACTGGTTTGACATGCGACAGAGTGCAGATTGGAGGAGATTAGGAGAAAAAGATGGAGCTGAGTGTAAGAGGAGTAGCAGAATGCTGTGTAATCTGCTGTAATGATCAGCTATTCAACACCCGGCGGTAGTTAGCGTGCCTTCGTGCGCTCAAGTTCCCCGTCCTGTCACACTCTCCCTTTCAGTGAACAATATCATGCCCTGAGGACTTTAGACGGTGGAAACATGAATGAATGTGGGAGACGGAGAGAGTGTGAGAAGAAAGAAACAAATAGTACAACTTGTTAGAAGGGATCACAACAAACATCTTAAGCCAACATGAAATCACAACTGAGACTATATACTTCCTTAATAAAAATCAGTGTTTTGTGGATTTTGCAACCCATTTTAACAAAAAAGCATATAACAGCACTAGGTACTGTCCCAGCAAAACATTCTATTTCAAAAGTCTGGAAATCCAGGAAATTGTGTTAACCGAGAAAAGAAGTCTGCAGTCGACATGCAATTTCATATATTCAATAAATGGGGGCTTTAGAAAATGTTTCCGCTCTTACTGTGTACAATTTATCACTGAGGTTTTTTAAAACATTTTTTTGTTATAAATAAATACATATATAAATAAATAAAAAATAAGATTAGTTTCAATAATAAAGTTTTTTATTGATAAAATATATTAATAATATTGATATTGAAAATTATTGATTAATGAAAATCATCATAAGAATAATATTTACTTGCTAATTATTATTATTATTATTATTATTTTATTTTTAAATCTTACCAGTGTTATCATTCATGATATAACACTTAAGTATTTTAGATGTTATGTCAAGCAAGGAAGCCAGCAAACAAACAAACAAATAGTAACACATCATAAAAGTAAAATGAGTAAAATGAGTAAAAACTGTCATATTGACTTTATGACCAAAATGTTTTTAATTTTATTTTTTAGTTATTTGATAAAAAACAAATAAATAAATAAATAATTGATAGTATTATTATCATCAATAATATATTATTATCAACAATATTTAAAAAATTTTTGAATATACACAGTTTCACTCTTAAATATACCACACTACAGGAGTAAAATAGGTTGTAAAAGACATTTTATGTTGAAAACACGTACTTCTTTTGGCCTGTTTGGGTGCCACGGGCTGCACAGCTGTAGTTCCCAATCTGTCCCCCGAAACGCAGAGCCATGGTCACATCACACTCATCGACGGCAACCACAGCAACTTTTTCCTCAGAGGGGCCGTGAGGGATGCCAAGACGCCCTATATTGGGCTTGAATAGAAACAAATGGAAATGCAAAATGTGATGGTAATAAAAACTTATTTTTGTTATCTGACAGAAAAAATAAATATTTTATAGTAGGTCTAGTATAAAAAATTTTATTCACAGTATCATTATTTTTCACACTAAAAGGCTTTTTTTATACAAGAAAATACAAAGACGCTTTTATATTGATCTGTTTAAAAAAAAAAAAAAAAAAAAATGTAATGAAGATCACACGTCACCATTAAACCTTTGTTTTAAATCTTCTTCTTACATCCTGGCTAAGAGTCTCCAAGTCTGTGTATCTGAACAGCATCTCCATTCACACCTTTGTGAGTTTGGAGATAATAGGTCTTGTTTGTCTGTAATCTTTGACACACAGCATGTTTACCACAGACTGTTTACCACTCTGTGACATTCTGTGGCTTTCTCAGCTCATCTAATTGGATTATGCCAACGAGATGCTGGCACAGAGGAGATACCAGACAAAGAGGGCTCATCATTTCATGTAAAACCTCCCCAGAGACCCAAACTGTTTCCACAACACAGCCAAAATTTGTATTATCATCTGGCAACACCCTTCCCCCACGCAAGAGTTTTTCAAATTTTCTCAGCTCATTAAAATTGATTTTGTGGTGCGTATGATGTGCTGAGTTGATCTTTGATGTCTGCCCTGTGGTGTTAAAAAATGTCCAAGTGACAGTTTGGTGTGATGTGAACATCACTCGCTCCTGAAGACAGTTCATTACACCAATGCAGTCACTATTCAGACTCAAATGTTTACCGAACAGAATTATTTGTGTAAAAACAGAGCAGAATAACATTTCTAAAGTATTTTCCAAATGATTACATAATAATAATAATAATAATTAGTATTATTATTAGTATTGTTATTATTATTATTGAGTGTTGCTGTCTATAAATCAAAGGAATAATTTAATAAATAGTAAATTAATGTTAATTTTAGACTTTGCATAATAATAATAATAATAATAATAATAATTAGTATTATTATTATTATTATTATTAATATTATTATTGAGTGTTGCTGTCTATAAAATCAAAGGGATAATTAAATAAATAATAAATTACAGTTAATTTTTAAACGTTGCATAATAATAATAATAATTATTATTATAATAATATAATTATAATAATAATAATAATATATAATAATAATAATAATATTATTATTATTATATAATAATAATTATTATTATTATTAGTAGTAGTAGTTCTGCTGTCAATAAAGCAAAGGGCTAATTAAAATACATAAATAATAAATAAATGTTACTTCTATTCAATTTTACATGTCAGTAATCTACAATAATAAAGTAACTAACTAAATAAATAAATAGATCAAATAAAAAATAAATGTAATATTATATATTGAAACTACGAGGGTGCACTGACTGTTTCTTTTCTCCTTTACTAACTTTTTACAAAAAATTCACACATGAATAAATTAGATGGCCGTTTTAATATTCCTCTCAGTTTCTGCCAGACAGCAGAGATGAATAAGGCAATGTGAGTAGACTGCTAAACTGGTCAATACGGAAAGCCATGAATGGGAGCATTCCTACACACTGACACACGTGTCATGGAATGAATCCAACTGGTCAAGGCCTGAAGCCAGCTGTTCAGTCAACATCAGCCATATAACTTTAAAAATGGTGTGAAAACCTGGTGGAAAAAAATGGTTTGAGACACCTTTTAACAGACCGAATACGTATCAAATATCAAGTTTCTACTGCTATTAAAGTGGTTGTACGTCTCTATTGCAATTTTCATCAGGTGCATGACAATCTGCAAAGAAAAAACATGACAAAAAGAAAATTGATCTTTCTTGTCTCGAGTCCACTAACAAAAATGAACTCAATGACAAACTCAATGCCCTCAGGAACAACATGCACACAAATCCTGACAACAGCTATTAACCTCCAACCTTGTAACTCATCAGCCTTTTTGTTTCAAAGTTCAAAACAATAGTTAACAGATCCTGGGGCTTACATGTGAGGTTTTTCCCTTTCCAAATGTATTATTATAAGGCAGAAAAGGTATGTTCTGTTTGGGGTCAGTGAAACCCGAAAGACAGTAATAGCTTAACATACTTGACTGTTATAAGTACATTTTAATATCACGCTTCGCACGTGATAAATTAATCTTCAAATTTTCAAAATGTAATCTCAGATACTCCTAAATACAACACATGTATACTGTAAATACAATGACTTTTCACATGCTGCTGGTGTACAGAGTGCATATAACACACTTCTAGAGAGACTGGAAAACTGGGTAGGGCTTTCTGGGATGGTACTCAAATGGTTCAGCCAGGTCATACTTAGAAGGGAGGGGTTATTATGTGAGTATAGGAGAGCATAAGTTAAGTGGACATCCATGACATGCAGAGTCCCACAAGGCTCAATTCTTGCACCACTCTTGTTTAGCCTGTATATGCTCCCACTAAGTCAAATAATGAGAAAGAACCAAATTGCCTATCACAGCTATGCTGATGATACCCAGATTTAGCCTTATCTCCAAATGACTATAGCCCCATTGACTCCCTCTACCAATGCATTGATGAAATTAACAGTTGGATGTGGCAGAACTTTCTTCAGTTAAACAAGGAGAAAACTGAAGTCATTGCATTTGGAAACAAAGATGAAGTTCTCAAGCTGAATGCATACCTTTTATTGTTGTGATTATATATATATTTTTAATTCCTTGTTTTTATTGTTGTGATTATTTTTTTAATAACTATTTCACTTCCCTTTATGTAAAGCACTTTGAATTACCACTGTGTTTGAAATGTGCTATATAAATAAACTTGCCTTGCCTTGTCTTACAGAGTGTAGAAATAAACTGTTGCCAACTGATTTAATTTTCTTTGAATAATTTTTTTCTACCATGTGCATTTTCCAAGGTCAAATTTAACCCAAACAGAAGCAAATAGGCAAATCAGCATATGTGAATGAATTGTGAAGGATCATGCGATGCTGAAGACGGGAGTAATGATGCTGAAAATTCAGCTTAGCCATCACAGGAATACGTTAAAACAGTCCTTTTAAAATGTAATAATATGTCACAACATTACTGTTTTTAACTGTATTTTTGATCACTTAAATGAAGTCTTGGTGAACAGAAAAGACTTCAAAAACTGGTTAAAATAGGGAAAAGGGTTAAAATAAACTATTAGTATTTTTAAAAGTACATCATTGGGGCCTTTGTGACTTTAAACATAAAAACAGTCAGTCTCAACAAACCATTAAGTTTAAAAGACTGCCAAACTGTGAATTAATGCAATGTTTTTTCATCATCAAAGGATTGTTTGCAAAAATCGCAGCAGGTCACCACTAGCTGGGACACTTTAAAATGAGGAGACCTGACACTTCAAAGCATCACTGCATTACAGCTGTGTCCCATTGTATTTGCTTATTATCACTCAAGGTAAATATCTGAAAGTGTCTTCAAAAACATTTGAGTCCATAGACAAAATAACACAGGACAAACAAAATAAATCAAAGATCAATAGGGAAAGCAAAAGATCAATGGGGTCAAACAGAAGTTATTTACATAGTTTTTGAGTCACCATCTCACAATCGCTTAGCAATTGAATATTGTTAGAAACTTTTGAATGTCACAATACAGATAGATTTTGGTAGAAGATAAGAGATGGATTTCCATACTTGACCACAACCTTACCATATGGACGAGGCTCCAGATGGAGCAAAACTTCATGAAATAAAAAAGCATATTCTGGAGATTTACAATAATAGGCTGGGACGTTTTTATGTTTAAGTGCAACAGAAAAAAAACTTGTGCCATCTGGCGCTTTTAGAAACTCAGAGCGTGTTATTGTTGTCCCGGATTAACTCAACAGGGGATCAGCTATTGTCTGCGTTCCCCATCGGACTATATTGAACTTGGACTCTTTAAGTGACGGGTTAAGGGGGAGCTACGGCCACAATGGAGCAAACACGACATATGCATGGGGAAAAGCGGCATTGAATCTCAATAGACGGCTTTAGGGTCTGATTTTTCATAAGTGTTTACAAGTATAAACGGTGCTCCAATCCAATAATACACTCGCTAACTTACATGCTACATTATATTAGATACATTTTGACTTTCTTTTTTTAAACTTTTTTAGCCTTTCATCAGTTTAGTGCAACTTGTGTAGAGGATAAAAAAAAGACAGAGAAATTATGGACCCTCAAAAATAGAAACCCAAAGCATGCTGACTGTCATCCCTCAGGGACAAACGTTTCTTTCTGAAGAGACTTCAGTGAGATTCTCTAAAGCTTCACTATGATTCAATTCAGGAATACTGTGACAGACTCAGCTATGTTCTTTATGAACAAATACTGTTTTAAAGTTAGGCAGCATGGAAATAAGGTTACTAAAAGGTCACTAAGGAACATAAGTAGGGTTGATGAGAGCTTAATCTATTCAAGCAGAATTAATTGCTCGTGTAACTACAATATGGTGAGGTATTTGCAATTGAGCAACAACAAACAACAAAACACTCGAGAACTATTTGTTTCAAAACACGAAGAACAAGAATTTAATACCATATTAAATAATACTAACACTATGGGTTACAACATACTCTTAAAACGAGACACTGTGTAATGAGATGCCTGGGTAACAGAATAAACGCACCTAGCTTTTGGCCATGAAACATGACACATGACGTATTACACACGCACCAAACTTCATAAATGCTGCATCTCAGCAACTGAAATATGAGGGTCTGAAAACTCAACGGGATCAAAGAAGCAGAAATACAAGCTGTTTCTTTTGACTGCAGTTCTTAGAAGATGCTGTGAACTTTGATCCAGCTAGAGATGCCGCTGATATCACGTGTCTTCTTTCATGAAATATGGACACACTGATCTCATCAAGAAACACACGACTTGTGAGGCTCTGACTTTTTCTAGCATAGGACTAATAATTTGACTGAAGTGCAAATAAAGTGATAATGGATTTTTAGAGGGGGGAAAAAATTGTGGTGATTTTAGCACATTTCTAATATTGCTGTCAAACGATTAATCGCGATTAATCGCATCTAAAATAAAAGTTTTTGTTTACATAATATACTGTATGTTTGTGTGCTATGTATATTTATTATGTATATATAATGCATGTATATATTTCAGAAAAATATGTTATGTTTATATATTAAATATATTTATTTATAATATAAATTATATGAATATAAATGTAGACATGTAAATACATGTAGATATTTTCAAAATATATACTGTACGTGTGTGTATTTATATATACATAATAAATATGCACAGAAAACAAACATATATTATGCAAACAAAAACGCTTATTCTGGATGCGATTAATCGCAATTAATCGTTTGACAGCACTAATTTCTAATGTTCTACCTGATTTGACCTAAAATAATTATTTCGTTAACATATCCTAATGTAAATTATATTTCAATAACCTAAATAAAACCAGTTTTAAAACCAAATTAAGCATTTTTATACACTCATGAATGGGCCCCATTGGTTTTCCTTCACTGACCTTCCAACCAGCCTCCATTCTTACTGTGTTTGGTACAAATGACTTACCTTGTTGTAGTAATGTAGATGTACTCTGTGCCATTGTCCATCACTAACCCCACCAGCTACAAATGGAGTCACCGTGGTTTTAGTTTCTCCTAAAAAGAAAAAACAAGAAAGAAGAAACCAGTTTTGCTGAAATTCAAGAAAGAGTAATTCTGCTAGTCATAACTGGATAAGGAAATTTTTAATTTTTTTTAAAAAAATTTAATTTATATGTATAATATATATTTTCATGACAACAAAATGAATATAAATACACAATAATATTTATGTAATTATATATAGCTTAACACTTAACACAACATGCAATAAAATACAATTCCCCATAGCAAAAAGGATTTTTTGGAGATTTTAATTTGTGTGGCATTTTTCCAGTCTGGTGGACAAAATAAGTAAATCATTATCGAGGAGATAATAGTGTGTCAGGACCTCCCATGACAGCACTTTCCCTCAGTGCATTCAATGTCAAATATCTTAGCTGTTTATTTCTCTCTCCGACTCAATTATGTTGAGTGATGGCTAGTAAGCTGGGACGGACCTTTGACCTATGAGGGTTCATAATTTACCAGAATCGCTGTGTTGTTTGATGTTTCACATTCCAGGACAGTGGAGGAAATGCCTTTCAATGTCTTTATTCTCAGCTCATGTGGATGGGTGACCCTCAGTGTTGTAGTAAGACGTAACAACCATCTGTTTATACTAAGACGCTCTAGGGATGAATTCAGTCGTATTTCCTTTGGAAACAATTCTGACCCGTTAAAGAGATGGGACGTGGTATTTCACGCTCACTGACTGGACAGTAACTCTTGATGTGTGAGGTTTGACAAAACAAAGGAACAGGTAGACAGAGGAAGTGTGTTTTAATGCTCTTTGGCCACCTGCTTCCTTTGGCACAGCTCTGGATATATCCATACGCACTTATGTTTGAGGTATGACACTCAAAAAATTTGCTTTGTTCAGATTCAAATCTAACTAAAACCTAAACACCTGACTAAATTTGTAGTTTGAGCAGACACAAAACAAAACAAAACAAAACAAAAAAAAAAAATTAAATGAGACAAAACAACAATAGCACTGGGTACTGTTCTTAAAATGTAAATTATTATATTATATATTTACATTTTTTATTCAACTAAAATGAATTGTCTTACTTACCAGCAGAGAAGGTCAGCTGGATTTGCTCTTCAATAATTTCAATCGCAATGAAATCATGCTTTTCATTAAACCTGCCATTATATAGGAGCAGGGCGTTTCTCTCCCTTGTAGCAAACCTATGGATGAAAAAAATAATAAAACCTTAATTATGACCATAATTACAGTAGCTTGTTCAATTCAGACTTTAATGCATAATAATTAGCTTGTTCAATTCAAAGTGTAAATTAGGATCCACAGGCCATTCTAAAAAAGTTTCATAAATTAGTTTTAATCTTGTTTTACACCAGGTTTATCATATTTTAATCAGACATTCCATTTGAATGAATATTCATTTCTGATACACAGATCAAGAGCAGGAAAAAAGCTCAGGAACGTCAAAAGATCATTCACAACACAAACATGCAGGCTTGACAGAAGAATAAAAAAAGATAGGGAGTGGAGGAAAAGGAAGTGATAAAACCTGCCAAGAGACACAGCTAGAGGTAATGGACGGGGGAAACTGATACTCTGATGTTTGCCAACCTCTGGTATCTCAGTTGGCCCTGTGGTGCGGGCACCTGGGATTTTTGCAGGGAGAGGTGTCAGATAGCACATGGCAAAGGGGCAGACTCACAGGAAGTTTGAACAAAGATGCCTCACCACACGCGGCATCCTGTTTTCATGTTTGCCATGAGAAGAACTCGTGTGGTTGATATGTGACGGTGTCTAATTTGCTAGATCGGTTACATTGTAATTAATGAATGCCATAATAAGTGAGGAGACGTAGAGAAGGTTAAACAGGTATTTACCTTCACAATTGTTTTTTTTTTTTTCCAGGACATTTTTCCATGACACAGATGTAATTAGATGTAATTAACTAAACGTGACATAAAAATATATAAAAATGAAATAAATAAAACAATACTAAGAAAAAAAAAAAAAATAAAAAAAATAAACTGAAACTTCCAAAACCTAAAAACAAAAACTGAACTGAAATGTAAAATAACATTAAAACATTTTAAAAATAATATTAAATAAAAATGCATTATTTGTATTCATACAATTGATAATTTTATTGATTATTCATTGAGATTTTTAAAAATAGTATTATATTAATACAATTTATTATTGTATTTACTATTTAGTATACAAGCTTTTTATTTTAATAGTTCTTTTAACATTATTGTAATATTTATTATTAAGATATTTTTATTGTAATACTTAAAACAATAAGATTTGAAAAAGCTAAATAACCCTCGGAAAAGAGACATTGTTGACAGGAGTGTCAAGTGCATGGGTGGATGGATGGGTGGGTGGGTGTATAAACTGATGGATGGAGTAACTCTAGATGGTTTACTAACGTAAAGGAGAGGGTGAAGTGGAATCTCTGCCTCAGGCCTCTGAAGGTGATGAAGGACTGGCCAGGGAAGCTGCGTGTGGTCATCTCGCAGTAGGGCTTCTCATACTCGCCGTCAGGACACTGGCACAGGAAGCCTCCCACCAGCAGGTCCACACACCTGCCTCCGTTCTTACACACACCAGGAACACACCGGCCTGAACGCGTATTCACCTCACAGCGCTCTCCTGAAAAGAAAATACCCCAAATTTTACTAATCTGAAAAACCCTTTTTCTATTATACATTTCCTTATTGTGCAATGGAAATGTTTCATGGATGTTAAAGGTTCTTCATGGAACCATCAATGCCAGAACCTGTATTTTCAAGAATATAAAAAACTCTCAGCCATGCAAAATGAAGTAATAAACCCACATTTCATGCATCCACTGACACATAGTAAGTGCAATTCATCCGTGGAACTCAATTTCAGATAATAATTGGAAACTTGTTCTCTTAACCCAACCTTCTAACCCAATCACTTGAGTGAGCTTAGTTTTAGTCCCGACAAGACAATGGCTTCCAGTTCTGTCTAAACGAGAAGACTTCAGAGAGACCATTGAGCACCATGCTTAGTGATTCCAGGCGGCTGCTGTGCTCGCTGACCCAGACTAACCTTTGTTCATACTCTAAAGAAACAGGACCACTGCCAAGCAATGGAGGAACAATGAAAGAGCCCTGGTGGTCTGTAAGACACCTGTTATGCTCCGCTAGTCTCTTGTAATGTGACATGAGATGTGGGGTGAACCGATGACGACTCGCTATTGGAAGATGCCGCTAAAAAAGTGACATCATTCACATTGTTATAGGTAGATGTTGGCCAGAGGGCTCCTTTGATATTTATCACTACACACAATTCTGAGACTGATTTTAGGGCAAATTATAATTCCTGAAAAACACAGCTGAAAGTAAGACTGCTTTGCTTTATATTGCGATATAAATCTGATAATCTTGTTTCCGGAGTGTTTTTTAGCCCTGTTTTCATATACGTGTCTGTGTATGTGTGTACAGGGTCCATTTGGAATGGAGAGTAGAATTAAAAAGAATTGACCTTCAAAAAATTCTATAACCATACCAGAATTACCAGAATCATTTTTTAACAAAACAAGTAACGTTTGTCAAGATAGATATACAGATAGATAGATGATAAATAAATATTGCTTCCTAGCCTTAAACTGTATTTAGCATTAAAATATACTGTTAATTAAAAAAGACAACTTACAATGAGTTATTTAAACTTTTTTTTAGCATATTTGTGGAAAATTGTGCATGACTGTTTCATCTACAGCTTCATACATAAATCATTCATTGACACATTGTGATTTCGTTCTACATTTTTCAATTTTAGCAGCTTACTGTGAATATTTTTAATATGATTCACCACATTCAACTTCCTAAAATAAACAGGATCCAGAAATAAACTTCTGAGGACAAATTTTCCACCGATGTAAAAGTTGTTAGAATTAGACAGTTTGTATGTCTTAGATCATATACCCATTTATAACTGTTTTTTTTTTTTTTACTCTTCACAGCCAATTTTTACTTATATTTGTCACATTCTATGTGCTATTTTGGACCCTGTGTGTGTGTATCAAGACGTGTGTGGTTTGCTTTCACCTGAGATGGACATATCCACACATGACACAGAAACATGCCGATAACAATCTCCCCAAAAATCCATCACCATGCTGACAAACGCAGTAGCCTCAGAACAAACATCTGAGGTTTGCTTGGAGGACTTTACCTTGTTGTGCTTGTAATCCTGTATCTCTGATTCCTGGCCAGCTCGGTGTGCGCACCATTGTGTACCTGCCATTACCTTGACAAGATCTGGGCCCAGAGGAACTATGTCGACTGGGACACACAAAAGAGGTTCCAAAGAGGTAATGATCCAAATGTCAGTCAGATAATCCCTCATTTCGGAGGAATTACAGGGATACATTACTCTGTAATGAGAGAAACCCATGAGAGGCCACTGTCAACACCTCTAGTTATGACCACATACTACCTGAGGGCTTGAGAGGGCAGAGGTTCACTACTCTTTACTGTAGTCCAGAAACCTGAGCTGACAAACAGACAGAAGCTGTCAAAGTGAATGATCCAGTGCGGGAACTCTGAACCTTGGGACTGAGGGTCTGGATGCCATTCCTGCTGTCAAACTTACACAGGATAATTCCGTCCCCCAAGAGCGGATCTCCATTCAAGTTATGACAGAAGCAAAACTAATGATGCTCTCACGAGTCTGAGCAACTTAGAAGGGGACAATTTGCAACCAATTTGCAACCAATACAAAACACGGACAAAAAAGGTTTTTTTTGTGGTGTTTGCTGTGGTATACATCAATATTAGCTCACTATTGCTTGGAATTAGGTTAGGGATGTGAAGAAACCACTATCTGTCAGCATGCAACTTTTTTGACATAACACCTCAAATCATGCCATTTTAGAAAAAGTGTGGTATTAATTTCTTGCAATTTTCAATTGGCCGATAATGAATTGGGTATAGAAGTGTGTGCCATTTAGACCTGAATTCGGAATGCTGTTGAAATCTGCATTCACTTCCTAATTTTGAATGATAGATGGACAGATGGATGGACAGACAGACAGACAGACAGACAGAATGATGTACAGAGAGATGGACGGATGGATGGACACATGGACAAACAGACAATCAGATAGATGGATAGATGAACAGACCGATTTATAGACAGATACATAGACAGACAGACAGACAGACAGACAGACAGACAGACAGACAGACAGACAGACAGACAGATAGATAGATAGATAGATAGATAGATAGATAGATAGATAGATAGATAGATAGATAGATAGATAGATGGACAGATAGATGGACAGATAGATGGACAGATAGATGGACAGATTCATAGACAGATAGATGGACAGATGGATGGATGGATACACAGACAGACAGAAAGATGGACGGATGGACGAATAGACAGACAGATAGATGGATAGACAGATACACAGATAGACAGACAGAAATATGTACGGACAGATGGACGAATGGATGGACACATGGACAAACAGACAATAAGATAGATGGATGGATGGATAGATGGATAGACAGATTCATAGACAGACAGATAGATAGATGGATGGACAGATGGACAGATAGATGGATAGATTCATAGACAGACAGATAGATGGATGGACGGATGGACAGATAGATGGATAGATTCATAGACAGACAGATAGATAGATGAATGGACGGATGGACAGATAGATGGATAGACAGATTCATAGACAGCTAGAAGGATGGACAGACAGACAGATAGATGGATAGACAGATTCATTACATAGACAGACAGACAGACAGACAGACAGACAGACAGATGGATGGATGGATTACCAGATACTGACCTGTAAAATCTTGTGGGCACTCACAGGTGTATCCCCCCTCTCGACTGCGGCACTTCCCGTTGTTCTGACACGGGCCCGAGTAACAAAGGTCCACCTCTGTCTCACAGTAGTCTCCAGTGAAACCGTCAGGACATCGACAGCGTAACCCATTCATGGGGTGTATGGGCCTGAAGAGAACCGTGTTGGATGCCACGAAGGGAGCCGTACTGTCAAACTTCAGAACAGCTACACACTTCATGTAGTTCTCACAGGGCTCCCGCAAACAGATATTATCATCAAATGGCAGGACGCGCTGAGTTGAGATCAGAGTCAACAACGTACGGTTCAGATACAGCTGCTCCTGCAGCTCCTCTGACGGGAAATAACATCCTGGAGCTCCACCCGGGAGCAGGGCCGAGAAAGTGACGTTGAGAATGCTGCCGCTAACGTCCGTGTCATTTTGGACATTGAAGACGAAGACACCGTCAGGACTGGTGGACAAGACTGCGGCTACACCTTCAGTAAAGAGTGACAGCAGGGGGGAGAGGAAACGCTCTTGAGACATGTTCTCCAGACGAACGGTGATGCTATTCGTCAACATGTCGTCTGTTATGATGGTCACACGTAGGGTGCAGAGGGCCGAGACCTGGTGGAGTCCATCTGAGAAAACACAAAGGCACATTGAGAGACTTGGTTAATGTTTAAACTGAATTGAATGGCATGGCAGAGGCTGGCAGGTGGTAAGTTTACATTCTTGTGAGTGAGATGAACTTTGAGAACATGCTGGAACATGGAGCTTAATTCTGCGATTGTTCACCAAGCATTTCGACCTTCACAGTTTTATGATCTTTTTTTTTTTTTACACTGTTTGAACAGCGATACAACCAGCTTCCTGTCAAGCAATACATCAACTGTGAACACAAAAAGAAAAATATGTTTGAAAAGTTTGGTGTGGAGCGGTGCTGAATATCTGTTGTAATTTTTTTAACATACTGTATTATTCATATACTTATTTGAATTTAAGAATATATTTTTAATTTATCTGATACTATAAAAATACTGCAAAAAAAGTTTATTACAATCAACATTATTATTATTAATAACAACATGTGCAACAATGTTTAAATAAATTAATAAATGTTTACCATTACCATTGGTTTTAAGATAATTCTGATCCTTACTTGAATACAAATATATTTTGAATATTCCTGAAACATATTGCAAATAATAAAACTGCATTACTATTATTATTATTACTAAGAATAATAATAATATAACATGAGTATTTTTTTTAATGTTACCAAATTTTACAGAAATTTACAAAAAACATTGTCAAATATTATCATTATTATTAGTGGTATTATTATTATTGTTAATGTATTAAATTAGCAATGAAGCTACAAACAAACAAACAAACAAACAAATAATAAATAATGTTATTATTATAATAGCTTATATTATTCATTTATTTATTTTAGTTAATTAGTTAGTTAGTTAGTTAGTGGTGGGGCCATTGGAAATGTTGGCAGAGCAAATAAAAACTAAAATAAAAACTACTTCCCCGACTTGGTAAGCAAAAAAAAAAAAAAAATCCACCTTCCATTTCATTCCTCCCCACTTTATCATTACCAAATGGTTAAGAGCAAAAGCATCTAAGTCTGGCTGCTGTGTCACATTTGCCCTGTCCTTTGGTTTGACAGGTATTGTTCATGGTCCAGTGTATTCTCTTGTAGCAATTGCGGGTTCCTAGTGTAAAGGGCCACTCTGTCATGTGAATGGAGAGAGCTATAATTGCAGGACAATGAGGACATGTTTCCACTCTGTTACACTGTCCTTTCACATACTGTCAGCTTAGCCAGATATGCAGTTGCAGACACAACAAGGAGTTTCTCTCTTGTATGCGCACACATTTACACATGCAGGCAAAATGCCATGCATACACATTCAATTAAATCTGTTGCACTTTGTGATGCACTTTGTTTGCAATTAAACTTATTTCACTGGTGTGTTAATTCAGTTTTTGTAATTGGGGAGATAAAATATATATATTTTTTAAATATAAAAAATGCACAATGTTAGTGATCATAAAACATGACTTAAACAGTACTTCCTATGCCAGACACTTTTTTTTTAAAGTGTAGATTAAAATATTTTGAGCTTATTTAATTAATTAACCATATATCATGCAATTTATTAAAAAAAAATTGTAATCGATTCACAGCCTAAAAATAATTTCCTAACTTTATGCTTTATTAAAAATGGAATATTCTGGCAAACTTGCGATCTTAGCAAATCACAAATTTGTCACATACTAATCACGATTTTCCCACAAGTAAACATTTTCTGCAAGGGAAAGGACCTAATAACAGGCCACATCCTGTTCCATTGTGTTCATAATACTCAATAATCCCATAAACTACTAAACTATGTTTCTTTTAAATATGCTTAATAAACTTGCTAAATCATGCCAGAAATCTGATCCTTATACTGAGAAGAAGAGTGTAATGTATATGGTAAATGCTTTCTAGCTTTTTACATTTCTTTTAATGAGGTCTGCAATAAAATCTCAACTGTATATTACAGCCACTCTGAAATGCATTAACTCTCTCCCACTGTTGATTCTCTTACCAGTAAGTGCTTATAAAGCATAACAAACACTCTGGCATATAATAAAATATTACAGAGACACTTTATGCTGATCCAAGCACTTCTCTAAACAGAATCTGAAGAAAGCACAACTGCTGTAAATGCCATTCATTTAACTAGTAATTTTCACTGCCAGTATCATACAAAAGTCACGAAAATGTCCTTTAAATCAAACAATAAAGTGGCATAGACATGAAATATGCAAAACTGTTAACTGCCAAGCCTAGTTTTTCCCAACAGAAAAAGTGTTCAACAAACAGATCATTCGCAAAGTTGTCCCACACATAATAAATCGGCCTACAGGTGTGATCTTGGATCGTCTCCAGGAAACAGCTTGTACAAAAGAATGATAAGACTCCAAAATCTGTCTATACGATCAAATAGGAATCGCTGTGTTAATACGAATATTATACACAAGCGTGGGTGGTCCAGAGGAGAAACTGTACCAACTGATTTCAAAGTTTGCTGAACAAGAAAACAAAGCGAAACATTGTGCGTTTAAATGGAAAAGCAGCCTAGATACCGCTGTGCCACAGGAAACCCGGCTTCATCGAATCCCTCAAAACCGATGGCGGAGATTATGACACTAGCAAAGTAAACTAGGTTGAAATGTTCACAGTTTCACTTGCCAACACACTCCTTTGCAGAATCACTGAGCTGTGACAGTGTTTACAGCCTCTGCAAAGAGCAAGTGTCATGTTCAGTTTTCTTTTCGAACAATCTGAGAACGAAGGCAAACACACAGGGCAGCTTTTCGGGACGGTGATTTCCGAGGGAAGAAGCCAAACAATCTGTGCAAAGATAAATGTTCAGTGTAGATTACACACTCACAGGAGCTGGCCTGCAAACGAACACACAGTGGGAAATTTAGAGGTTATCATCTAAATGTTAAACTGTCCTATAGATAATGTCAATCTCAGTTTCCTGCTTACCAACTGGTAACCAACCATGTAGATAGTATGAATCAAAGATTTTTGAGTCTAAAGGCCTCTTTTAACAAACTCTCTGCACAAAATCCTGAGATTGTATGATATTATGTAACTTAGCTCATACGAAAAGTACAACATACGACTTTTTCCCCTATCAACATCGTGGATATGTTTGTTTGGGTTGCACATTTTTGTTCAATTTTGCAATCTAGTACAATTTACTGTGATTTTCATGAGAACTAGTTGCCTATTTACAGCAATGATTCTTCATACCAAAGATAAGATAAAAAAAAAAAAAAAATCTAGATTATTTTAATAAGCAATAATATTATTAATATATATTTTATTTTAATTGATGAGATGTGAGCAGCAGTGAAGAAGTTTTTCAGCAAATAACAATCAGTGTTGGGTGTAATGCATTACTAAGTAATTAGTAACTAATTTAATTACTTTTCTCTTGAAAAAATAAGTCTTAATTTTTCTGTAATTTAATAACGATTACTTCTGATGTAATTGCATTAAATACTGTATAGACTAGAGAACAATTCTTTAAAATTAAAAACAATAGTGGATTTAACATTAAACTTTAAATCTAATGCTAAAATGTAGCTATGTTTTTCTGTTACTTTCTCCCTTTAAATAATTTGGTCAGTTCAAGAATAATTTATTTAATTTTATATAGTGCTGAGCATCAATTAATCGCAATTAATCGCATCCAAAATAAAAGTTTTTGTGTACATAATATATGTGTGTGTACTGTGTATATTTATTATGTATATATAAATACACACACATGCATGCATATATTTCAGAAAAATATGTTATGTTTATATATTAAATATATTTATATATAATATAAATTGTATGAATATAAATATATACATGTAAATTCTTTATATATAAATAATACATATACACAGTACACACAAATATATTATATAAACAAAAACTTTTATTTTGGAATTGATTAATTGCAGTTAATCATTACCCAGCACTAATTTTACCTTATTATTTGAAAGTAATTAATTAATTACTTTTAGAGTAACTTACCCAAAACTGATAACAATTCAGATTAAAAAAAAAAAACTTAAAATATACAGACTACTGGACTACTTTTATAGTTGATTTTATGGAAAACACCTACGAGAACATTCTGCTAAACCTTTTCTTTTGTGTTCCATGGAAGAAAGAAAGCCATATGGGTTTGGATCAGCATGAGGGTGCATAAATAATGACAGAATTGTCATTTATGAATGATCTAATGCTTTAAATATGGAATATCGCGGGGTGAGAATACAAAGCCCAGAATACAAACACACCAGACTTATTTTTCTCCTTTCAGTCATCTATCCTTAAACACTCCTCAAGAAGCAAGTGGGAACATATACTTGGACAGCTGATTGGCAGTTGGCTGGTGCAACAGTAGCAGAGACTGACAAAACCTCCTGCCAAAGCATCAGTTAGCCAACGCCAAGACACATGTCCTGCTTCACCAGCAGTGGCCACAGCAACATCACGGCCGACGGCTGACCTAAATATGTGCGAAGCCGAGCCAACTGGTTCCCGGCGCACAATAGGCACAGCTGAGAGAGACAGGCTACTGAGTGCACAAGGCATTGAGAGCAGGGATGTGCCCCTCTGAAAATTCATCAAGTTTTTGAGAGGACTCAAATCCCATTTCCATCACATAAGAAAAGATACTAAATCATAATTATGGGATAAAAAGTCAAATTTATGACATTGTAAGTATTAATTATAGTATAAATGAAATTTCTATAAAAAGTAGAAACTGAGATTGACTCGTAATTATGACAAAAAGTTAAAATTGCATAAAAAGTCAAATTATTTAACAGTCAAAACTGTACATCATAATTATGAGATTAATCTTATGACATGTTAAGTCATAAAAAGAGATAAAAAGACAATTTTCTTATATAAAAAGTTGAAAATATGTCATGATTATTAAAAAAAAGTCTAAATTGCGATATTTAGTCATAATGAGATAAAAATTCTGACATAAAAAGTTATGACATACCAAGCCAGAGTTATTATATAAAAGTTTAAATTATGATATAAAAAGTCCAAACTGAGAAAAATTTTAAATAATAAATAATATTTACTCATAATAATTCTGAGATTAAAATGTCAAGATTATGACATACAGATTATGATTAAATATTATGAATTCTAATATAGATTGTTGAAATTGTGATATAAAATGTCTAAATTGTCAAAGTCATGACAAGTCAAAATCATCATAATTATGCGACAAAAAGTCAATATTATGACAAATCAAATAAAAAGTTAAAAATATGATATAAAAAGTTTCAAGTATGAGATAAAATCACACTTGTGAGATAAAAGTGTTGAAATTATTATATATTTAGTCATAATTACGAGATATGTAAAAGACAAAATGATTACATACTAAATCAGAATTATAATTTTGGTAACACTTTAGAATAGGGAACACTTATTAACTATGACTTTTCCCTCAATAAATTCCTAATTTGCTGCTTATTAATAGTTAGTAAGGTAATTGTTAAGTTTAGGTATTGGGTAGGATTAGGGATGTAGAATAAGTTCATGCAGAATAAGGCATTAACGTGCTTAATTACTACTAATAAATGGCTAATATTCTATTAATATGCATGCTAATTAGCAACTAGTTAAGAGACCTTAAAATAAAGTGTTACCATCATTTTAAAGTCAAAATTAAGATGAAGTCATAATCATAACAAAATGTCAAAATTCCGACATAAAAAGTCAAAACTATGACACAGTAAGTCATAATTCTGAGGCAAAAATCTCTAAAACTTTTGATAATTAATATGGTGCAAATATATTTTGCATCCTTTTTGTAAACACAGTGTTTGTTCATTTCTTAAAGACGCCACATTAACATTCTATGTTGTTGAAATAGTTTCAATTGTTTGTTTGTTTGTTTCTTGCTTGTTTCACACATCTATCCTCCATTCAAGTCCTACATTCCTTCTTAAGGCCTATTAAAAGCTTTTGTCTTGGCATGGCTTGTGTGGAATGTGGTAAGTTGCACTCTGAGAAGTTAATGAGCAAAGCTTCTTTCCACAGAGTGTATGGACTAAGTGCCTGATAATGGAGACCACACCTCGGCCGGCCTCCCTCATGAATCTGTTGTGATTCTTGTTAACATCATCGGTGGCAGGTCTGCTTTGATCCCTCCAAGCACATACATAAAACAGAGGGGAGCGCTGTGAAATGGAACCCAGCAAGGTGTGGATTTTATGGGCAGCACTATTAATGTTGCCCAAGGCTAAGAGACTTGTGAAGGTGGTTCTACTTGGTTATGTCGTAGTATCTACTAAAGGTCTTCAAGGTTTGAAGCACTTATATAAAATATTAATACATTATGGACCTTAAAAGCCTTTATTTAAAAATGCAGTAAAATGCAGATGCCACCAAATAACCTGGAAGCTTCTGCCTTCATTACTTTGCATTAGATGAGCTCTTTCAAAAACAAGATCGCTTGAGTTTGGCTTAAAATCAAAACTTAAAGGAATAGCTCAGCTAAAATAAAAGTTGTCATTATTTAATTACTTGCATGTCAATTTCTTTCCAGATTCTTTGAAGGCTCAAAAGATCTGCATTTATTTTGAAATAGATTTTTTTAGTCTTTTAATCAACTGTCACTTTTAATCAATTTAATGTATCCTTGCAAAAAAAGCGTTAATTAAAAACAAACAAATAAACAAAAAAACTTACTGGCCTCAAGCTTTTGAATGGTAGCACAAGTCATATAGATGTCTTTTTAAACTTTTTGGAGTTTGACAGCCAGACGCTCTATGCTTTCTTTGTATGTAAAAGAGCAGTGTGAACATTCTGCTGAACTTCTCCTTTTGTACTCCTCAATAGAAAGAAAAGAGGTCATACAGGTTTGGAACAACATGAGCAAATGATGACAGGCATTTTATTTTCGGGTCAGCAGCTTTGAAACACTGGATTGGCTGGGCTGTAATAATTGTATAATATTCTTAAGACAGGATAAAGAATTGGCCTCGATTGCATCATCATTTCATTTCTTTGCTAAGGAAGGAATTCAGTAGCAAAGCCTTAGCGCTAGAGAAGATAATGCCCAGTTTGCCCTTTGTACTCGTGCAGTCCAATGAAAAACCTCCATACACCATTCCTGACTCTTTGTTAAATAGTTTTTGGTGTCCAATAGCAACCGGTTGCATCTAGAAAATAAGAACAGATACTGCTAAGCTCTATTTAAGAGTAACTCAACTCTGCAATTATTACCACACGTTGTCTTTTGAAAAAACAATCTGCTTCAAGCAAGTGATGTGATGGAGAATGCTGTTTTACTGTCAAGCAGGAACACCAGTCACAACACACTGTGCATGAGTGACAAGTTTTGCAGTTGTTGTTCTGATCCACGTCTGATCTCTGCTCTTTCAGCAGACAGGCACCAAGTGAGTGCAAAAAACTCTCTTCTTTCAGCAGTGTCCTTCCTTTAAGGTCTCGACACACAAACAGCTTTGTCTTCACTGACAGAAATCTGCATGTGGACAATGCCTCCCTCCTCCTCGAATTTAAGAAGCCCCCCACATTTCACCCCCTACCCTGCTTCTCACCCCACTTCACAAAAGGGGCCCGTGCTTCAACCCCCAGCTTGGCGCAAAACGCTTAAGAGCTCCACAATGCTCCCCCCTTCTCCATGGCAACAACAACGGAGAGCCAGAGCTTTTCTAAACTCTTTTTCCCAGACTTCCTTCAGAGGACGTCCATGAGGAAACCCAATAGGATGCTTCGGTCCCATTACCAGAGGATTTAGAAGGCGGTCAGCTTGCTTAATGCAAGTTAGCCAGTTGAAAGGACCAGCATATGTTGTGATTTGGTTGCTGATCCCCACTAGGCTTCTTAACTACCTTAACCAGCAAGATAGCGATCACCAAAACAGGCTCCAAACCAGCAAGGAAATTAATGCTGGTCTATGTCAGCATTAAAAGTGACCTGATAGCTTGATCTCTGCTTTTCTCTGAAAGGTTCACAGATTCCCTGCATGGTTTAGATGCTTTGAAACACTGACATGGGATAAAGATTCCATACATGATGATTTAGAACTTGCCTCAATAAGGATAAAGACATATGCGCTGCCATTAACTGGAGAAATGTGTGCGCCACACGCTTTGCATCAGCCGCTGCGTGAGATTCCATTTAGACGAAGAGGGGATGGATGAAATACATCAAAGGTTCAAAAGATAAAGATGAAAAGATCAAAGATTATGAGAGGTGCCCTACCTTTAAAATAAAACTGTAGATCAAAAGTAAGGCTGAAGAATTAACCACAGATGGTCTCTTCCTGGCAGCTCACTCTCTCAAATTAGATATCGAATTATCACTCAAAATCCAGAAGCGCTCAAGATAAGGCTGAAGACGTTATCTTGACAAACTGTTATGAATGGAATGCACCCCTGGGGTTCAGCCAAGTTTATTGAGTGAACGTAAAATGATGCAAAATAACTAGCACTAGAGATGAGGCTTTATGCTGGGAAAGAGAAGAACCACCGAGTCAACATGAATGTAGATGTTGCAATCCTTCATATACTGTAAGTGTAATACTTCAGATTTTAAAAACTTACAGTGTGCTTACTTAAAACCGCATTTATATTAAAACAGTGAAAAATGGACGAACTAAAAGGTATGTCCTTAGATATGTCAAATAAGCACAATGCATCATGTGTATCCAACATTTCTTTTTCAGTATTAAATAAAAAAAAAAAAAAAAAAAAAAAAAGAATGGTTCGAATGAACTTTTTGTAACTCAGGGGGCTTAAATGTGATAAGGTTTTTTTGTTTTTTTTGTGGCACATTTAATAAAGTGTCAATTCCTTCCAATTCAACCTCAAATTTCAAAAGGAACTGACAAATGGCCAAATTGGAATTGTGGAAGGAAATTTTCTTTCTTTACAAACATTGGTTCATATTCAGCTTTAGTTATTGTTGTTGTTGTATGTATCTCTGCAAGTGGTCCTGCACTTCAAATTCTCCAATAATTCTCTATAACTAATTTGAAGCATTTAAAAAAAAAAAAAAATTTTTTTTTTATTTCTAATAAAACATGTCTAATTGATTTAATCTAAAAAAAATGGGTTTCACTTTATTTTGATGGTCCCTTTAACATATTTTGTTGACTATAAGTAACATTGCACCTACATATCTACTGACTCTCATTAGATTGTTAGTAGTGTATTAGTTGACTGGTAGGGTTAGGGTTAGATTAAGTTGACACGTTCTTGCAAAGTTACTTATAGTCAGTAGAGTGTCTGTTGAGAGACCATCACAATAAAGAGTTAGCAGATATGAAGCAGACAGTCTACTAATAATCTAATGAGAGTTTGTTGACATGTAGTTGCAACATTACTTAGTGTCAACAGAATGTTCAAAAGGGACCATCAAAATAAAGTGTTACCAAAAATTTTTATATTAAAACAGTATTTATATTAAATAAATATTTATTAAATGCCAACTGTCTTTAAAAAGTTTTAAAATGTATACACTAAAAAAAGAAAAATGGTAAATTAAAAAAGATAAACATATATACCGTAACCTTAGTAAAAAAGTAATACATTTAAAATACATTTATTTCATAGTCAGTATAGTTCAAATCTATAAACACCTTTACTGACATGTCGCTTGAGACTTACTGATATAAAAATTATAATTAAACTTTATTTGGAGTACTACTTGTGTGCAAGACATATTTCTTAATATTAAGCCTAAAATGTGTTTTAATGTCACTACTGATGAGGATTTAAATGCAAGATATTTAAAGTGAACCTAAAGTATACTTGCAATAGCTCCACTTTTGCACAATCAAATATACTTCATTACATCTTTATTTGGACCTCAGCACTATTTCCGCACAATTTAAGCACATTAAGTACTAAATTAGTCTAGCTGTTACCAAAAGTACAACTGCAGGGTATTTTTATTAAGTACATAAATTATGTACATTTATTTGTAGTATACTTAGCATGACAAATGTATTTATAATACATTTAAGTATATTTATTTTTCACTAGGGTATATATAGAAATTGTATTAATCATAAGCTGCTCTGAGAAATGTTTGTGTTCTCCCTCTATTGTCACTGTGTACTAGGAAGTTATTTGTCTGCCCACTAAGCAGCGACACATGGCATTTCTGAGAATCAAATTAAGTCACAGTGTGTCACTGGAATCACATGATAAAGGGGCATCTTTGCTATCTGGCTGATCCTGATCCTCTGTAAGCTGTGACAACCATTAAACAAAAGTAATCAAAACAAACTCTTGTTGTACCCAACCTACGTAGGAGTTTTAGAGGCTCTTCAATAAATCCCCTGCATTTTCTTGTCAAATGTGACACCTTATACGAGACAAACAAGTTGTATCACTGGGAATCTATGAAAAGCTATCACTCCATGGACATCGGTTCTAATCCTGATATCACGTGATATCTTGTTGTGACATGTAACATGGTTTTCAACTTATGGATGGATTTCAGTTATTTTAGTGTTTTTTTTTTTTCTTTTTTCATGTTACATGTTACAGCTTGGGGATGCCAAATAAAGACTAACTTGAAATCACAAGTCAAGTTGAAACCTCCTTTGACACATGATCAGTCACTGTCTAATAGGCAGGACAGTCTGTAAGCTTTGGCTCCTGGGAAAATGTACATGAAACGAACAAACCCGACAGGAAAGAATGACATTTGATTTCTCCGAGATCGAAAGAGAGAAGGGCTGACTAACTTTTTTTCATGTTTGTGCATGATAGTTGTTAGTGGGAATATGTTCTAGGACGTATGGATCCAAGGAATGTGGGGGTAGATGAACAACAGTTAATATGAAAATGGTTAGAGAGAAAGAAGGTTTGAAAGATATAAAGGTATGAAAGAGTTTAAAAAGTCCAATAGTTTAAAAAGTCACACCAGTTATTGTGAAATTTGAAGTCAAATTTATAGATAAAGTTGTGACTATGAGGTATTGTGGCAATTGCTTTTTTGACTCGAGGTGAAAACAGGCTTTAAAAACATCTCATATTCACTGAATAATATACTGTATTGCAGACAAGAATATATAAATTGATGGCCACTTCAGAATTGCTGCAAATGAATAAGCTTAAGCGTGATAATTGTTGCCATGGATATGCTCAAAAGGGAGTGCCAACAAATATTGTTGAGCATAACCAGAGAAACAGTACCGATATAAAAATAATTTAGGGATTCAGGGATTGAGAATCCACCTGAAGAGAAGAGCATTCCAGACAGCACACGAGGAGGCAGATCACTATCACCAAGAGAATCAAAGAAAACCAATTAACACAGTGTGAAAAGAATAAAGCTTGCATAAATCCATTTCTACTACTATAGCAAGGCAACCCACAAAGCAGATTTTGGAAATCACTCAGCTACTGCACACAATCTTTGGCCAAATAATGGACTGCTTTTTAAAAGAGAAACTGTGGCCAAATAATGTGGTATTATGTGAGTCTCACCTGAAACCGTCACCCTCATTGTAGCCTCAAGTGGCCTGTTGTTATCCAAGTCCTTGCTCAGCTTTAGCTCCCCAGTGTCTTGATTGAGGATCAGCAGGCTGAGCTCATTTCCCTCAACAAATGTGTAGAGGAGCTTGTCGGACACATCTGGATCACGAGCAGGCACCTTCCCAATAACACCTGTGGGAAAGCTGCTGGACTTATTGGTGATGTAGTTGTTGAAAATGATCTCAAAATCCTGTAGAACTGGGACGTTGTCATTGACATCTACTAGGAGGACGTGTACAGTGGCCCGGCTGACAAGTGGGGCTGAAGTGGCCTGGACCACTATTACATACTCCATCTTGGTCTCAAAGTCTAGGTCAGTAAGGGCAATTAGATCTCCGCTAAAGATGTCGAGCTGGAAGACTTCAGGAATATTGCCCTCTACAATCTGGTACAGGATCTGGGCGTTGGTACCTTCATCTGGGTCTGTGGCACTTACGCGGGCAAGAGTGGATCCTACTGCACTGTTTTCTTCCACGTAAAAGTACAATTCGTCCTTCTCAAACACAGGGGCATTGTCATTTATGTCCAGCACAGACACATGAATGTCCACAGCTGCTTTGAGAGGGGGCACTCCTTTGTCCACCGCAAACGCCTTGAGGCTATACAACGCAACATTTTCCCTGTCCAGCTTGCGGGCCGTTCTGATGATCCCAGAGTAAGGCTCGATAAAAAAGTCCCCCTCACCATCATCCCCTCCCTGAAAGGTGTAGCTGAGTCGACCGTTAGATCCAGAGTCTCTGTCTGAAGCGGATACTTGGAGTACACTTGTGTATACTGGTGCATCCTCAAACACTGTTCCCTGGTAGATGTCCCGGAGGAACTGGGGTGTGTTGTCGTTGGCATCAAGAACGATGATCTCTACATAGGTTGTGTCTGATTTCTGGGGGATGCCGTTGTCTCGGGCAATAATGGCTAGTGTGTAGGAGGCCTGATCTTCATAGTCGATCTCAATTTGAGTCGTGATGGCACCAGTGTCAGGATCAATTTTGAACTGTGGCACATTGTCCTCCATTACATAAATGATGCGGGCGTTTTCACCAGTGTCCTCATCGGTGGCACTGATGACTACGACGGTGGAGCCTACGGGTCGGTCCTCGCTCACTAAAACCTGGTAGTTGGCACTTTGAAATACTGGTCGATGGGTGTTGGCATCAGTCACATTAATGAAGACTTGAGCTGTGTCATGGCGCGTACCATCCGAGGCGGTGATTGTTAGGAGATACTGTCGTTCTTGCTTGTAGTCCAGAGGTAGTGCTAAAGTAATAAGTCCCCCTCCGCTCTGGCTGGTGATGGCGAACCTGTTCCGAGTGTTCCCACTAGATATTTGGTATGTGACCACGCTGTTTACATCCCTGTCTACAGCAGTGACTGTAAGCACACTGGTGCCCACAACTGCATCCTCATTGACTTTTAGATTATACATGTGCTGTGTGAAGGTTGGGACATTGTCGTTTACATCTAGTATAGTGACACTTACACTAGCTGAAGATGACATTGTAGGAACCCCCTGGTCTCTGGCCTCAACACCAAAATTGTAAAACTCTGTAGTCTCCCTGTCCAGCTCAGCACTAACCGTAATCCATCCGGTGTTGTTATTGATAATGAATGGAAAACTAGGCGATGTATCGGTCAGCTTGTATTCCAAATGAGCATTGTCACCTGAATCAGCATCGATAGCTTGGATGTGTAACACAGAGTAACCTACAGGAACATTTTCTAACACTGAGGCTTGAAAAGGCGTGCTGACAAACATGGGTGCGTTATCGTTAACATCTAACACTTGGATTATAACCATACCTGTGCCATTAATAAGAGGCGGCCGTCCTCCATCTTGAGCTTTCACTCGGAGTGTGTACTCTCTTATCATCTCATAATCTAGAGGGCTGATAACATCAATGACCCCTGTAGGGGAGTGTATGTAAAATTGTCCCTTTATATTCCCATTGATGATGCTGTAGTGCACTTTCGCATTATTTCCAGCATCTTTATCCGTAGCCTTCACCACAGCCACTTGAGAGTTCACAGCTATGTTTTCAGGAACTTGAACTACATATCGCTTCTCACTGAACTGAGGGTAGTTATCATTCTCATCCTCTATAAAAATGTGCACCGTGGTTGTGGCTGTACGTGGCCCGGGCTCTCTGCCCTGGTCGTTAGCTTCGACAAAAAGCCTATACTGGGTTTTGACCTCTCTGTCTGGTCTGACTCTGGTTTTGACCAACCCATTCCTTGGATCAATTTCAAAATAAGTGTTCACCTCTTCATCATTCACAATCTTATAAATCATATTGGCATTAGAGGGTGCGTCTCCATCTGTTGCCCTAATAGTCATCACCTCAAAGCCTACTTCAACATTTTCTCGAATACTAACCCTATACTCATTCTGTTCAAAAACCGGCGCGTGGTCGTTAGTATCACTGACTGTAATAGTGAGGTACGCGATAGCTGATCTTTTAGGGGTTCCTCTATCAGTAGCAGTAACTTTAAACACATGAGTGTCTTTAACTTCCCTGTCTAGAGGCTGTAGAGTAGTTATACCTCCCGTCTCAGGGTTAATTTGAAATAAATGGTTAGAGCGGCTGTCAAAAAGAGCTTCCATATCGTATTCGATAACACCAGCGTTTCCATCATCGGCGTCAAACGCTTTGAGGGTAATGACTCGCGTCCCTGAGGGCTCGTTCTCTGGCACTGATACCTGGTAGTTTGGGAGCTGAAACTGAGGAGAGGAGTTCACGTTTCTTTTTTGACGTTTAGCCCACGGGTCTAATTCCCTGCCTGTGTGTTCTCTGCTTAAATGTAACTTAACATCTACAAATAAAGAGCTATTTAGTGAGTTAGGCATTAGACAAAGCAAATTTGCCTTATCTCGCTGCTTATGAGGTAAACAGAGGTTCGCGCCTGTGAGGGAAATAACACGCCGCTGATCTTTCTCTACGCACCTACCGCGAAACATTTGGGAATTCCGCATGGATACAGGCAAACGTTCGTAAATGTTTATGGGTAAGGAGTCCAAAGAAAAACATGTCTCATATCCAGTCAACAGATACATGTAGGCATCTGGATTAAGATTTTTTCTTTTGTATTTGATGAAGCAGTTCTGACCATGCACGAATGTATTGAAATGAAGCAGTACGAAGTTTTCCGAAAGCAGTGATTTAATCCGCAAATACAGTGGCACGGGATTTCTCGGTAAACGAGTGCAGTCAACTTTGCGCGCGACTAATAGCAGCCCATCACTTCTCCCGATCTTCACAAAGTGTCTTAATGACTTATCTGTGAGACTTCTGTCGATTCTGTACGTCCATTCTGGTCCGATTGATACATTTGCCAGTGTTGCACCAGGCTGGAATGATCCCGATAGATGCAAATCCACGCATCCAAACGGTGGGAGATGAATAAGTAATCCAAAGAACATCCATATCACTTGTAATTCCATGGCTCACGCGCATCTCATTGGGCAAATTAGCCCAAACGATCCAGAACGTCTGAAGTCTGCAAAATTCCAACCATTCCTGTAACGTGAAAGTGCACATTGGGTCAAGGCATGTGTGTGCTGAGCAGCAGGGACCAGAGAGCTGCACTAAGTTTTAATGAGTAAGACGGCTCTTCTCCCTCCCCTCCCACAACAATTTGCATGGACCTACTCATGCTTTGTGATTTTGAAATAGGCTATCCAATGAGCTCAACCGAAAAGCTTCTTGGCTATCAAAGAACAATGTTTTAAATTCAAATGTAAACTATTAAACGTTATCAATCCGCTTTTTTAAAATTCTTCTTTAAATGTCCTCTTAATGTAAAGGATTATAATGTATTTCTAAAGACTGCCTCAAGAAAAAAGTTAAAAAAATTTAACTAAAAGAAAATAAAGAAAACTAGTTGTGTAGGCTACACACTGTTGGTTTTTCACATTTCAAATAATTTAGCCTAAATATTTTTAACCACCTTGTCAAAAGCCTACTTTTCAACTTGCTCTGTTTATGTATAACAAAGTACGCAATATTTTAAAATCATATTATTATTCTAATACATTAGTTTTATTTTAATAGCCTACTTATGCTTTTTCATTGATCTGTATTACTCAGTTAAATGATCTGATTTCCTGAAAACGTGCTGAAATACCTTTTGTTTATCTAGAGAAAATAGATTTCATATTCCATTCTTCTTTCTCATTCCACAATATAAAACGGCATGAAATGGAATTTAGTTTACATTTACCCACATGAGATAAAACAGGGTTTGCTATGATAGTAGCAGTGATCTAGTCTTGGTTGAGTACCGTACGCCCCCTTGTGGATACTTCTGTTATTTCGTAACATTACTCTCACCACCTCTACATCTTTTGGTTTGACTACAGCGGCCACATTAAGTATTTGCCACACCTAAACATGTATGAATAACACGGCGTTAGATAACATATCAAACCAAACAAAGTGACAATTATTGTAAAGAAAAATAGCACAATAGCACACTGTAGGAAAATATTGCACAAAGTTGTTGTTAGGTCTTAAAGTATAAAAAAATAGACTTTCTGTCTTACCAAAAAATGAAGACAAATAGAACATTAGAGGCAGATGTCCGTAGTCTAGTATGATGAATCACTCCTGTGGTTACTCTGCTAGTCAGTACTTGAGAGGAACTTACTTGATGCCAAATGACTTTACCTTGCTGGGCCCGAAGTAATTGGGGGAAAATGGCTAAATCAGTAAAATTAGTTCTGAGAAAAAGCTCTACAATAATTTATTTGATATATCTGTTGCTTAAGTGTCTAACATTCTGGAGACATTACTCATCAAATCATGGTTGATAACGGGGAAGAAAAGTGAAAAATTGCAGAGTGGCCTGGAACACACATTTCTTGTCCATTAAGAAAAAAACAAACAAAAACACTTACACAAACCTTTACAAATGTGATTTTCTCTCAACATAACCAATAGTATGTGCTCTAAACACAATATTTCTTCACATACTGCTGAATTTTGATGAAAATTGACTTAAGCCTGGAATACACTACACAATTTTTAAAAGCAGATTTTTAAATAAACATTATACACCTGCCAACCTTGTAATTGGCTATAAAGAGAAAAATTGTACATCATACACTAAATAACTGAGGATCACATGCTAACAGACTTTCAGGTCATTCTGAACACAACAAACTCGTGCAGAAACTTTCAGGAGATGCATGACTAATGAAAAAAAAAAAAAGTGTTCTAAAATCAGCTCAAAATAATGTTTGATATCTTCTTTGTGCCCAAACGTAATGAATGTCAAACCAAAAATCTAAACAGAATTCAAGTTTCATTTATTGCAGTTGTTGGATACAACATTATGTAAATGTTTCAAACAAAACTTAAATTCTTTCAACCAAAAAGTGCCCCCACTCAACTATTCCATGGAACATCCCTGAATGAGGGAAATAAGTACAAAAATGCCAGCAATGGGGATCATCATATTGTAAGTTATCAGTGAAGACAAACAGCCCAAGCAGCTTAGTGTTGTTTCTGACTAGATATGGTTAACCATCTATGGTCAAACTGTCTGATAGAGCCGACAAAGCCAGGATGCTACTGGTAATACGGTCTATATCGTGACTGGTCAGGGTGGTGAGGCCCTGGCATCTGTCCCTGTGGTGGCGGCCCCTGCATACGGGGTGGATGGGGGCCACGGGGATTGGGCCACATCCCTGGGCTCATGGCGCCTGGTTGGGTGAAAGGCGGGCTAAGAGTGCCTTGGTCCTGTGGCATTGAGTTTGGGTTATAGTGGTGCGCACTGACTGAGGGAATGGGACCAGGTGGAGGGTGATTCATGTAGGGTGGCAACTGGCTGATGATGTGTCCGGGTGGAGGTTGCGTTGACATGGGAGGTGCTTGGTTGTAAACCATGTGAGGTGTAGCTGAGCCCTGCGGCGGGTGCTGCATGGGGATGCTGAGAGGGGGTGGTGGGGGCGGCGGAGGCCCGTAATGTGGTTGCTGTGGTGGAGGCATGATATGATGCGGGTGGGACACCACCGGTTGGCTGGCGTAATCGCCAGGGTGATGGTGTGGAGGTGGGCCAGGAGGGGTCTGTGGGTGTGGCTCACGGGGGGAGGGACCTGAGCTCCCAGAGTCATCATGAATGGGCACCGTGATGAGGTTGCTATGCTTACGTGTAGTCACTGTGGCGATTCGGAAGGTCTCTGGGGGGAGGGGTCGTGGGGAGGGTCCTAGATCAGAGGGCGAGGCTGGATGTGGATGGTTGTAGGTATCGTGGCCTTGCAGTGGGGGAGGAATGAGAGGGTGTGTTTTGGTCAGGTGAGGAGGCGGTGGAAACCGGAAGCGATCTGGTGGATCGGAGGCCAGAGTCGGGTGTGGCGGATCCGGGCGAGAGGATCCAGTCTTGCTGGCCCTCATGTGGCGATGGTTGATGTGGGCCTGCAGGTCTCGCTGTGAGAGGTAGGTGCGTTTGCAGCCTTGCACGATGCTGCACATGAAGAGGGAGCCGCGCTGGCACTGCTCGATGCGCTGGACTGGGTCCGAGCAGCTGTAGAGGGACAAACTGAACTTAAGATTTAGTATGGGAAGTGGACTTATATGCACATATTTCTCATATTATTACATATTAAGATTTCCATTTAGATCTAGAGACAGGTATATCAAGGATGAAGAAAAACCTGCTATTCACATTGCCCTCTAAAAGATTAGAAACACCCAAGACAATGTTTTTGGACAATATCAGCTTAAATTAGCAGAATTTATTGGCAGAAATATATCATAGTAACTTCTAACTAAGCAATATTCATGTAATTTTCTTTTTGATTATATAATAATGTCAGTATATAGAAGTCACATTGAGACTGTGATGCCTGATTACCGGAGAAATTTAGGTACAGGTTTACTTGATGGACATTTAAGGTTAGTGCACAAGAGACTAATTGAACACAGTTTGCTATAACGTTTTAATATTTTTTGAATTCATCAGTTTTTGGTTTTTACACTCTAATTTTTACACTCTAATTTTTCCTCTTTGTTATAGCTGAAAAGGCAGTGAAGATAGCAAATAAATTCATGATTAACAGAAGGCAAAAAAATCTATTACAGAGAGAACAAAATTTCTGATTTATTGGTATCCGACTCAAATCTGTTTTGTTGTTTGAAGTCCAAACAGCAAACAAAACCACAACAACAGTCATGCACTGATATTAAAATTCTAGCAAATGTGATAGCCAATTATTTTTATTTAATGGCTAATAACTGACAAATTAACAATTTTTTATTCTATAATATTTTGTATAGATTAAAATAAACTTAAAAAACAAAACAAAAAAACCTTAGTATTTAAAACTAAAATCAATCATTTTAAATGCTACAAGTCAATTTAGGCATCACAACATTATAATGCGTTTGAGATTTGGTAAATACTACATTTAGCAGTGTTATTAAATTAATATAAATTCTAAACTACAAAATTAGAAATTATTATTATTTTAATTGAGCATTATGTGATACTGATACACCAATACAGATTGGTTTTCAATCAATTAAAACTCAGCTTAGAAATGCTATTTTTTTGTATGTTCTCAGTTAAAAAACAAAACAAAAAATAGCCATCACAAAAAAAGATTTATGCCGATATTGTCGAAAATCCCATTATGACAAAAAAGTATTTAATACTAAAATCATAGAAAAATTGTATATATCATGACAGCTCTTCTGGAATATCAACCTAAAAATGCTTTAAAATTATTATGTGTATATATATATATATATATATATATATAACTAACTAACTAACTATGTAATCTGTCTATTTTTGGTAATCTATTGAGTTAAAAAATGATTTAATTAAACAGTTGACATTTAATTATTTTTATGTGAAAATTCATTGTTGCAAAATCAAAATAACATTAGACATAACAGATAAACAAGACGTCTCGCATCAGTACAAAACCCCTGCTTTATATTATGTAAATCACTCACAACTCCATAAACTGAACTGGATGAGCTACATTCAAAATTGCTGCTTAATAGTTGATAGAGACACACCTGTGACCACAGATCAGTTGAATTCTACAGTACATCAATGTGCCAAACTACACTGCATCTATAACGTAAAACTAAACTATTTTCAATATTAACACCTAAAATAAACATTCTAACAAATTATGACTTATCATATAATTATGATAATAAAGATGTTCTAATTAAAGCTTGCTGAATGAGTATTGTTTTCATATCAAAATGAACATCTGTCCACTCTATGTATAGAAATAAGTACTCTTAATAGCACAACTCCCACAACAACCCTGTATGTTTAAGACAAGCGTTTGCATCTGAACCACATCCTCTTATTCTAACACCTACAGACATTACCAAGGAAATGGAACATACTAAAATGTTCAGATTTGCTTGCATCCCACAGACAACATTTAGAGAAATTTACAAGACACTACCTTCACAGTATATATCCGGAATGGACACTGTGTGTTTTTCACCTATACCTCAAACTTCAAAACAAGATACAATCCACTTAAACAAACTGTTGTAGGAGAAACTCACCCAGGGCACATCTTATCACATTTCTTCTCGTAGTGCACTGCACAGTCATAGCAGAAAACATGCTTACAGGGAATCTGAAGGAAACAAAAAATATATATTTTATTTTTTTCAATGAAAGATCTCCAGCAGTATAAAGAATGTTTTAGGGACTTCAACATCCTTCTTACCATTCGGCCATAGATCTTTATGGGCAGACCACACTTGTCACAAAAATGAACTGGAGTGTCATCTTTAACTCCTATCAAGTTAAGCTGAAAAAAAATAAGCAGATCATTTCACTCATTTTAAATATGCTAATAATTATAAAATATTGTATTAAATATTTGCTTTATTAGAAAATTACTTTAAAAAATATAATCTAATTTGTTGTGATTAATTGATGATAAATGTGTAACCTTATAATCCCAGAAGATTGGCTGAGGGAATCTGCGCTGGTTTCCATAAGCATCTCCAGATTTACACTCAAATCTTTCCTCTTGGTTATAGCTGAATGGCTCTGGAGATCACAAAAAAGTTCATAAATAAAGACAGACAAATAATATATGGCAAAAGCACTACGGTCTTATTCAGACAGAGCAAAAATGTGATTTATTGGCATCTCTGACTCAAATCCACTTAGTTGTTTATGGTCCAAATAAATAGGGATATTAAATGCGCTGATATTAAAATTCTGGCTGATGCTATGAGCTAATAATTATTTTCATGTAATGGCTAATAACTACCAAATGACCAATGTTAAAATTCTATACAATTTTGTATAAATAAATGTATAAAATTACAGCAAATGAAATCTGTATGTAAATTATAGAACATGCACAAATGTAACCCTGGAGCACAAAACCAGTCTTAAGTTGCTGGGTTATATTTGTAGCAATAGCCAAAAATACACTGTATGGGTCAAAATTATAGATATTTCTTTTATGCCAAAAATCATTAGGATATTAAGTAAAGATCATATTCCATGAAGATATTTTGTAAATTTACTACTGTAAATAGATCAAAAAGTCATTTTTGATTAGTAATATACATGTCTAAGAATTCATTTGGACAACTTTAAAGGCGATTTTCTCAATATTTTGATTTTTTTTGCACCCTCAGATTACAGATTTTCAAATAGTTGTATCTCGGCCAAATATTGTCCGATCCTAACAAACCATACATCAATGGAAGGCTTATTTATTCAGCTTTTCGAAAAATTGACACTTAAGACTGGTTTTGTGGTCCAGGGTGACAAATATGCTGCATATCAGCTAATACCAATAAATTAAAGCTGTCATGATGGTCAACCAATGTTATATCTCAATACCAGATACTTTCAGAAAACCTGATTGTCTAGGACAGACAATCCTAAAGATCAGTTGTGAAAACACATCAGATTTACGTGTAGTGTGAACAAGATGAAAACACATTCCTTCCAACCTTCTTCACTTTTTGAGGGCAGTCTAGTGTTGGGACGCTGAGGCCGTGCGGGAAGCTTGCCTCTTTCCGTCTGTTTCGACAGTAACTTGATTGGGATCTGTCTGCGAACATCAAGACCTCCAAGGGATCCCGAACCATCAGTTCCTTGAAGGTCATTGTCTGGAAAAGCACACAGATAACATCATTAATAAACAATCTACGTTAACAAGCACGATATTAAGTTACTGATACATTATAGATACACAATTCAGTACTACATTACACAATATTATCTAGGATATGAAAAATGAAATCCATTATTTAAACAGGACATATAGTACTGCTACAGACATTAGCATAATGTAATTTATGAAATTAAGGAACACAATCTAAGTGAGACCTGTGCTATTCAGCAGTGATCAAAATGTGCTTAATAAATAGTGGAGAAGCAAACATTGCTAAACTAAGAGTAACTTACACAGGAAGTGCAGACTTGTAGTCTCAACCAAAACGCATTTACAGTACCGTACATAGTAACAAAGGAGCAATAGTGTTTAAACAGATTTTTGAAGGTTCTACTGTGAATGTTTTCTGCGTTTATTTGACTCTGGCACTTGCTGGACGCGCGCTCCTCTAATGTTAACGTTACATGGTTATGTCAGCGGCTAGCTGGATACATCAAATAAATGCGTTTACTGCCAGCACACACAAACGTATTAATGACAGCAAGGGCTCGCGGCTTTACTGGTTTACCGGACAGCTGGTTACCTTTCACTTGGAAAAATTTGGGAGTTTAAAACGCAAGGCTGCAGTAAAATACTTCATTACATTAGCTTGTAGCTCACCATTTTGGTCCATGACTTGACGCTGTGCATCCTGCGATGTACTGATGGGAGTGGCTTCGCGTGGTTTGGTGTTCAACGTTGCGCACAATTTACGCATATGATGTTTTCCGTCACGTCTATTTTGTAATGTGTCAACTTTTTTTTTTTTTTATTATCCTTTTTTAATCTAGAGTTTTTTTTGTTTGTTTGTTTGTTTCACCTATGTAATTACCAAAAGTCGTGAAAAAAGCAAAACCACACACACAGAATTTAACAAAATATCATAAATAAGACAAAGTATAATGTTATTTAGCATTTTTCAACTTACAACTACATTTAAAAAAACATCCAAACCAAAAAAAAAAAAAACAACAAAAATAAGCAAACATTTTCAATATCAAAATTAAAAAGATTTATTAATAGTATGTTATATAAGTCCAGGATAACCTCTATTATAAGAGGTTTCAATTCCACAGTTGAAATAGTGACATGGTCTCAGAAATATTAACAGAATCGTATGTCCACAACAGTAAACAAATAGACTATTAATAACACTTTATTTAGGACAGTCTGAGGTATCATGAAACACATCGCAAATGCATTGTGGCTCAGCTTGTTGTATTACTGTAGATGCAAAAACATCATGTGATGTCTAATTTAAAAGACATTATTTGGCAGAACAAATTGTGCTGTAGGAAAAATCAGTCTATTCGAGGTATGCAACCGTCCATCTCAATCATTTCTGGCCAGCTTTCGTACTTATTGGTGTCCCTGTCATTCTTTATGTGCTGAAAAAGACAGAAAAGGGAGATAAATTCATGGGTCTGAAAAGTGTTTTCATTGCCTAAACCTATGCAGATAAATGGGTGAATTTAGGAATGGCATTACCTGCTCAAAAGTGACTTGAGTTATGGTTTTCTTCCCTCCCACAAAGAGCCAGTTATCTCTGAATTTCAACTGGGAAATATATGAACTGCCAAGCTCTGCAATAAGTGTCCTTGCTTCATCATTAAGTCTATAATAAAGGAATCATATAAATTATGACATGATGAGACAACACCATGATAAGATGCACATCCATGATGAAAATAGAGATAGAAATTCTACTCTACTTTGTGGCTGGATCATCAAAAGTGGCGATCAACACAAGAGAACCATCCTCGATTGACTTCAGAAACTCTATCAGCTCCTCAACCTCTGTCAACAACAAAAAATGTATTACATACTTGTGAACTGAGAATGCAAATCAGTATATAATGCATGATTATTAATCAACAATATGGTGTAGCTAAGTAAAGATACAACATACTTCCATTCCACATATTGAAGCTGCCAGTGTTGACATGTTCACCTGTTATTTCTGAATTTTTGTATGAATAAGTAAACAAGAAATGTTAAGTATTTATAACTATAAGAACACTGAACTTCAAATATTTCTATGAAAAACAAAAACAAATTTCTAAAAATATTATATTATACATATGAATATATTATAAGACAAAAATAATTTTAAAACATTATACGGAGTTATCTAAAAAGAAAACATGTTTTCAAAAAATAAAAAAATTAAAATAAAAACAAAATAATAATAATAAAAGTGAAGCTAAAAGCAAAACAGTACTTTTTAATTCGGCTTTTTTAAAGGCAAATCACAATGCTCAACACACTTACCATTGATAACAGCAATGTTAATTCCTCGTCGGTTTCCTCGTCTGTCTTTCTCTATTATCCTAAAATGGCAGAACTAGTTTAAATTCTGTTAAATTAAAAAGACTGTAAATTTGACAACTTAAAGCCTTTACATTTCCCCCTCAAAGCATATTTGTGGTCCAATGATGTTTGTTGCGCCACTGTAAATCTTAAATGTATAATCATTTCCAGGACATGGTTTTGGGAGGCCACATTTGCCTTTAGGACCTGATAAAACATACAGACACAGACATTAAATACCCTTTTACACTCTACCAGACCAGATTGTTTGATAATTGCTTACCATCATCTTTGTGATTATCAGTTTTCAGTTGTAAAGAAGCTGCTCCCCCCACTGACCTTTCTGGGTTTTACAAACACATAAAACATGCATTGTATATATTTAAGAAGAAACTATAAAAAATAATACACACACACACAAAAGTGTATGTACATACATACATAAAAGCAACTCACCTACTAAATTTGATAATGTTAATTCAGGATTCTTCTGCAGGAGTCTGAGGACAAGGCTTATGGATATTAAGAGGGCAGCCACCATGAAAACGAATCTCAATTTTTCTGTGAAAGCAATTTATTTGTGATTATATATAATTCTCATTATACAGTAATAGTCATCTTTGATTGTAGATTTAATCTCCACATATTATCTTGCTCCTAATAGGGTGAATTTATTAAAAATAAGACAATTAAAAGACATATTACACTTCATGGTTTCAGACCATGTTGGTCATTTATGGCCATTTGCTGTACCTGGTTAGATCTTTTAGATCACCTTAGATCAGTAACAAAATAGAAGCTACCATGTCACAAAACCAGTTTGACCAGTTTAAGCAGACATGTCTAGCAGTTTAAGCAGAAGGAACATATAATACAACAAAATTTAAATGATATTAGTCGTCATAGAAGAAAATTACATAAATTCTATTTAGGAGGGCTGTGACATCACAAACAACTTTAAAAGCCGAGGATATACATAACTTTTATCATCTATCAACTATGTAAAGAAGACATTTGCATTTAGAGTCAACTTTCCATGTACTGCATTGTGATAAAAGACAATGTAACATGGAAGTAAACACTGCACTGCGCTTCTGAATGAGACGTCTGTCTTCAAAAACATAACTTACTTTTGTCTCTCTGTCTCTTGTGTAGCACAAGGGGACCAACTAGAAATAAAAGCGTCAACATAAACATAAAACAGAGAGGGAAAAGAGACAGAAAAATAAGGAAGAGAAGGAAAACCAACCTCTTCGAATGTATATCATGACTGAATTGTTATGCTCAGCTCTCCTCACGGCAACTGTATTTCCACTTGAAGTGAAGGTGAAGAAATTCAAGTTAATCAACACATCACGTTAGTAATTGATCACTGGATCAATTTAAAAAATTGACCAGTTTACAAAAATGAAAAGAAATAACAAGAAGAAAAAAACAGAAAAGAAAAAAGTTGAGCTTTGCTGTCCTTGCTGATCTAATTGATTAAAACTGCTCTAGACTTTAGACTCTAGGCGTTAGGATGACTAATGACAGTGCAAAGGTAGTGCATTGTATTTAAACCATATTCTGTTCAACTTGATTAACTCGTTTTAGGAATCCAGCTAAAGCACAGCTAGTCCGTCAGCTTGCATGCAAATACGTGTTTGCTCTCGTTTCTGACTATCTTTAAAACAAAACTGATTAAAAAAAACACATGTAGACTAGCAACTAGAGTAGAGCTGGTATAAAGCATATCCTACTCATTTAGAAGAACGATTCCCTTCGTATGTCCGCGTAGTATTTACAAGGAATTACTATGATAAAGAAGACTATTGTCCATTTGTGGATGCCGTAGCCTCGCGGCTGATTGCGCTTGTAGTTCTGTCGCTCAGCAGCCAAGCCGCTAGATGGCGGTGTCGAGTACAGGAGCACAGCATAAGCAGACGTTTGTGTACTTCTGTATGCTGTCAAAGCTTTTGGTTGTAAATTAAGTTAATACACGTTTAGTGGAATTCTCTTTTAATCTATACTGTACTAAATGACCAATTTTATACATATATACTGGGCCTAAAGCTAAAACTAACTTTTTGCCACACCTGACGTGATCAAATTTACAGGCCATGAAACTCTTTTTGCAAAAACAGGCAGTTCTTAATGTCTAAACATATTTACAATGTTTTTAATTTGTCCTTTACTTTACTAAAAAACAACAAACAGATTTATCTTTTTTAAATTTTTTTTTACAAACTGCGTGGTGCGTATTTTCCCCCGCACCCATGTTAACGGATTAGACCAGGGGCCCGTACCATGATGGTGGCTGAACAAACTCAGGGTTACAGGATTAGTTTTGACTTGACAAAACCAAACCAGTCCAATCCGGCTTTGTTGGTACCATGAAGCTGATCATCAACTTTCTCTGTCAACTCAGGCTTGATCCTGAGTTAATGGAGCACATGCACATGAAAGTGTGACATCAGTAATGAGCAGCCAATCACATGCCTTAAAACTTTGATTCACTTCTTGTGAGAGAGTCAGTCACGAAGATTAAAAGATTGGACAATTTGAAGAATTTAAACATTTACACAGCACGATCATGAAACGATCTGTCCACGAAAAGAGGAAAACTTATCTTACCATATAAGTGCAAGTAAAAGTTTAAAGTTAGTTTACAGAGTTGATAATATTTATAGGTATAAAACACTTAAAAACTAAGCTCATATGTAGTCATGTTTAAAACTATTGATTCTAAAAGTTATTAATATTGCATATTATCTATATGTTTACATTGATTTTAAATTAAAGCTTAATAATTACTATTAAACTAAGCTGGCTTGTGTAATGGATTAAGGGTATAATAATTATATAAATAATATAAAATAATTCTAAAAATTATCTCTAAAAATCAGATGATTTTATCTTTAAAAATGTTTTACTATGTAGCGTCCTTTAATTTGGAGTAAGAGAAACTGGAGGAGTGGCTTTATTGCATCAGAGACGTGTCACTTTGCTTGATGCTGATTGGTCAAATATCGGTTTAAGATCTCTAAACCAGAACATAACCTGCCCGGAGCAGGTTAGCTGTGGAGCGTAAGTTACTATGGCGATGAACACTGCTAAAAGCCAAGCCACTTTCATGGTACCTAAAACCCAGAGTTGGCGCAAACTAAACTGTAACTTACCTGGCTAGCCTGCTAAACCGGCTTCATGGTACAGGCCCCAGGGCTATTCAGTTAGCTTCATTTGAGGGCCAGCTTATCAAACAGCAAATTTGAAGGGGGCCAAGGGGGTGGGGGCTGTCCCCGTCCCGATCTCTTTCTGAGGGGACCTATAAAATTAGACATTAAATTGAAATCTAAAATTTATAAAAGGTTAACATCAGTGTTGTCTGTCAGTCGAGTAAAAAAATAATTAATCACACATTTTTCTGTAATTAATCATGATTAATCACATATTTATATCGCCATAATTTCACATTGAACCTCTAAATGAATGTAGAAACAGCAAAGATAGTATATTTTAAAATATGCTTTTAATGACATCTATTTCCTAAGTAGCCTATTATTAATGAAGTATTGATACCAGTACTGCTGATGGTGTCTCTATTAAATGCATTTTCCCTCAATTTGACCTATTAATTATAGCCATTCAACATTTACAACATAATTGAAAGCCATTATTTTTAATATTTAATAGGCTCTAAAATATTAAGTGATTTTAAAACAATCTTCACATAAACTATAAATTGTATATGCATAAACTATACAGATGAATCTTTATTCAAAAAGTTAATCAGCGACTTGAGCAGTCGAGTGATTTTTGTTTTTCTTATGTTCTTTGATTTACATCAATGACAGACTTCAGCAGGTTTTACTTTAAAGCAGCACATTCCCTATTTTCTCCCAACTCTTTACGGTAATTTAAGACTTTATAACTCATTTAAGACTACGTTTACAAGGTGACTCGCCAAAACCGCATATTTTGACATAATTATGTGTGTTTTCGTCCGTTGAAGCGCTACTGAGCTGTCTAACGCGGCTCGGTGTATATGTCGCCACATTCTCGGGTTATGAAGAAGAATAAAGAAGCAGAGCCGATCCTCCGAGATGGTCCTCACTGCAGAACACAAGGTCCAGGGGGTGGAGTTGGATCTAGATCCAACTCCTCCCACCTTACATAGACCTAAACCTACCCGTCTCCACCCCCTGATCCATAAACCCACCCATCCCCACCCCTAAACCTACCAATCTCCACCCCTAAACCTACCAATCTCCACCCCCTGGATGTGGATCCAACTCCGCCCCCTGGATCTTTTGTTCTGCAGTGAGGGGCTACTGGATCCTCCCTATATGCAGGATACGCAAGCTGCGTAGGGCCCTCGAAACACCAGGGGGCCCCCTTGCTCTCAAAGATGTTTTAATTTTAGTTTCGTTTTTGAATTTGGCCAGTGGTTATGAAAACATGAATGATCATTTATTTTAGTGTGGTGCACTATCACCCTCTCTACGTAAAAATCAGTCAAATCATGTAACGTGAATGTCGTAGGCCCACAGTCTCTTGCTCGAGACAAAAAAAAAAACCGGTTGAAAACCTACTGAGAAGAGCCGTGGAAGAGACTGTTTCCGTGAGTGAAACACGGACAAATGTGTTTCATCCATTCTTTCTGGCCAAATGGGTGCCCTAAGCAGGATTGTATTGTTGTGCCCCCTCCCTTAAATATTATGGAAGTAAAAAAAAAAAAAAAAAAAAAAATAGAACTTTATTAAAATATAAAAGTAAATAAATAAATAAATAAATTGTAATTAAATTGTATTATTTACAAATTACAACTGTAGCTCTATACAGTTACCTGTGGCTATTTTATTAATACAGTTGTCTCATTGTTTTTATATAATGCATTTCAAGTCATTTTAAAGGCTGTTGTTGGCTTAGGTTTGTTTTTATAACGACAAAAAATATTATCTTAATACTTTGTATATTATTATCTGAAGTAACAAAACTATGGTTAATTTGCGGTTACCGTGGCTACAAGACCCATGATTTTTTTTTTTTTTTTTTTAATTCGTGTTAACTTTCGTTAGTGAACATGCAAACTCGGAGAGAATATTAGATGCGTTGGAGGTGGTAAAATTATTACCGACATTAAAAAAACGTTATTAACCTCAACACCCCCAAAAAATTCACAGGATTATAATGTAGCCTACCTGAAAGTGACGCTCGTTTTCATCTTTTTTTTTTTCTTCTTTTCTTGGCGCCGGATTGCTGATGTCTTTTCACGGGCATAGTTGTCCGTCAGTTATGATCATTTGCATATTTATTCAGTGCGAAGCTACAGCATGTATATGGCAGGTTAGCAGGGACAGACTGTGAGTAAAAAACGGACCTGGATTTTCTCCCTAATAGGCCCACCAAAACTACAGACAGCCTCTACTATCACACAATATTACAGCAATCAATGTATTGCATTTATGGCAAATAACATCACAAAACCCATGGTGACCCTGCTGAAAAAAACAAGAGAAACCATCACAGAAATTCTAATGGTTTCCACTACAAATGCCATTACAAACATTACACAAACCATCAACTTTTAATCAATAAATCCTTTAAATAATGGTTTTCTGTAGTGAGTTTTGGGACATGTTCCATGTAATAATATTTAACAACAATAATAGGCAACCAATTACCAGTAGAGACCAATAGGGCCCATTACAATTTCCATTAAAACCAATACAATTTCCATTATAACCAGTAAAACCATTACAAATTCTATTGATGGTTTCTATTTTTGTTTTTCAGCAGGATTGAAATAAATGTATTATTATATGAACTTAAATACTTGAAACCAAATCTGCAGGATGGCTCTGACTTTTGGCAGCTAGCGTCAAATTCTCCAGACTATAAATTGGGGCAAAAGTCACGTAGTGAATTCCAGCCTTTTTAATGCTGCGCTAACTAGCAGAAGACACTAAAGGTTATTTTTAGTGTTATTTTTGTGTGGTCTTCCGATCACAACACCCAACACTCAACTTTTGAGCACCCATTTACTTGCATTACATGGACTCACAAAGATGGATTTTTCTAAAAATCTAATGGTTTGTGTTCCACCGAATAAATAAAGTCATTCATCTGGGGCAGGTGTGGGGTGGTTTAAAAGTGGCCAAAGCTCAGTCAGTGATAGCAACCAGAAAGTTCTAGGCAAAGCACTAAACATGTATAAAGGATTTTCAAAGAAACATCAACTCATGTTCTACTAACCTTTGGACTTCCACACCTATGAATCTATTGATCTTTGATGGTGAGAAGAATCATAGAAAATCATAGTACTGATTTTTTTAAGGCTGTTCAGCAAAGCATTTATTTCAACATATTCATAAGCCTTTAATCTTTTAATTTTAAAAGATTAAAATTTGTATTTTTAGTATATTTTTATTAGCCAAAAAATGATTTAAATGTTTAATCTCTGTCATGTAGTCAGTTAACACCTTGGTGACACTAATAAAAGGTGTAGGCAAACTTAGTAGAGGCTGTAGCATTGGATACGTTATGTTGCAATGGTTTTACACCTAATATTATACTGACAAAAAACAAACAAGCAGGTCAATCAATCAAGGAAAAGGTGCTTTTAATTTTCAACAGATCACAAAGTAATAAAAAATATAGTACTGTAGGTAAAGCACTGACACTTTTAGTTGATTTAGAAAACAAAATGTAGATATCTGCCCTACTTTAGTCCATAGATGTGGCTTGGACACAAAGTACTGCTTTGGTAAACAACATGGAAAAATCGAATAGCATAAGATGCAGGTTAATGTGTGTATATATTATAATAATCATGAGCCTGGTTTCACAGAAAGGGATAAGACTATGTCAGGATTAGGCCATAGTTCAATTAGGACATTTAGTCATTTTTCTAAATGTGCCTTAGGAAAAAAAAACATTGCTGGTGTGCATCTTGAGACAAAACAAAGGCACTGACATGTTTAAAGATCAATCATCAGTGCAAGTTTCTTTCAGTTAAAACAGCTCATACATTTTAGTCTGGGACTATTGGCTTAAGCCTTGTCTGTGAAACTGGGGGAAAAAGTATTAAGCTGAAGAAAGTTTTATGGGTTAAGTTGTCGAATTCTTCTCCTTTAACAAGTGTGGTAAATGGATTTTTGGATAGAAGATACATTAGATGTAGGATATCCTCTAGTAATTAAAAAATTTGCTAATTGCTTCTTCAGCAGAAGTCAAACGATTCAGACGAGCTCTTAGGTCTCTGCGTCTTTTGCTGACATCAGAGTCCTCGGACAGGAGCTCATGCACATCTGGCTTTTCCAGTAATTTCATTGTGTCAATAGTCAGGACCTGAGCAGTCTCCTGCAACATGTAAAAGGTGATCATCAAGGGCAGTTGGTCAGCAATCCTCTGCACTACAATCTGAAGGAAACAAAGGAGTCATTTAGACAAGTTACTTCCTCACACCACAAGCACAGTGCAATTTGTTATTGAAAGAAGATCTACCTCATAATATGCCTTCATCATATGATCGTAACTGCATCGTTTGTCAAAGACAGGTAACTCCATTTCTGAAAAAGTCTCATTTGTAATCTCACTCAAGATCTTCAGATAAATGGGATCTTGAGTGTAGATTCTGTTTTCCATTTTAAACTGCTCTGAGATCCTCTGCTCTGCCTTTTCTAGTTGGGTTAACTGAATGTTGTTGATTTTGTCCTATAGAATCAATTAAAGAAGAACAAAGGAAAGACAACTTGATCAAACTGGACTAAAAACGTCAATCTTTGCAATATTTGAGGAGAAATTGAGGGGCATTATTTACCGTAATGATGTTTTGAAGGACACGGTAGTTCTGGAAACACTCACTCACCACGTCAGTGAATTTCTCGATGACAATGTCTTTGGAAGAAATACATAAATCAAAAAGACAAATACCCATAATTCAGATGTGCTAAAACTATTAGTCATTCAGTTGGTGATCTAATCTTTAGGTTTTATAATGGAGGCTCTCCACAATGACCAGAAAGTCTTTAAACACAAATATGTGTGATGGTACCTTTTATGGCATTGAGTAAATCCATGGCTGGATCCTTAAGTTCAGCCACATGGTCCTGCAGAATCTTCTCAAACGTTCTGTAGTTGCTGAAGCCGGGCAGTTCGCTCCCTCTGAGATTCTCGCTCGACTCTTTTGAATTGTGAACTTTTGGAAACAATAAGGATTCTTGTGAAATTAACTGACCTTTTTTTCATTAGAACTCCAATAAAAGAACAGTGAATTATTGTGCTTCTTAAATGTGAAAACATACTCACAGGATGTCTTTGTACTGTTAAGATAATCATTCCACTTCTTGAATTCAGCACGAAGCTGGGCAAACATATTTTTCTCAGTCGATGGCTCTCCTGATGACAGAGACTTGATTTTCTCATTGAATCCATTTAAGGTCTGTGAGAAAAATATATATTTGTTTCATGAACTTGTTGCATTATTATACAGGACTTGTTGGGAAGGTAAAAGATGTATTATCTGAACGGAGAGCATTTTTAGGGGCTGTTTACACAGGACAAATTAAGATGGCGCTGCTCATGGCAGCCACAGTGCTTAGCTCTCCAGTGTTTTAACTGTTTTTGTTAGTTTTTCCTGTTTTTTGTTTCTCAAACACGATCAGTTTTACCAGGGATGAACTGCTGAACATTTGGCAGGACACACCACAACTGTCTGTGTCACAAAATATATATTTTGCTAAAGAAATGTTTTGGTGCATTTCATTTGTCTTGAGGTCCTACTTTAATGAGGAATTCTTTGGCTCCATCAAGATCTTCTGGAGGTCCATGCTCACAGTCCTTAAGTGGTTTCTTCACATTCCACAACTGCTTTTTTATCTGCTCCTGGAGCTGTGGCAGTGATTTCTGACAAAGATAGGCAAGATACAATTTTATCTCAATCTCTCTCAATCCATCCTGCCACAAAGTGCTCACTATCTTCATGACATTTGAGACATTTAGAAACTTACTTTGATATGATCCACAAGATCCTGAGTCAGTTTGACGGCAAGACATTTAATAGTTGCTTTTTCCAGTTCCAAGAGGCATCTGTAGAAAAACATGGGCATTTTTTGCAAGGTGGCTTATTTTGGTTAATATAATGTAGCTTGATAAACAGATTTTATTAAACAACACATTAATGAAAAGCCATTTTAGGATTCATTATGATATCAAGACAGCTGCACCACTAACATTTTTACTTTATGAGGTTAAAAAAAAAAAAAAAAAAAAAATTAATTAAATAAATAAATAATAATAATAATAATTTTACTATCAAAAAATTAAGACATGCAAAAACAGTATATTCTTTTCAGTCTGTAACCTGAAATAGTCATGGTTTTGGAAGAAATCTCTCTCCGTTTGTACTGCCTCCTCCAGAGGAATTTCATCATCAATCTGCTGTTGTCCTCTACACTTCACCATAATGTAACCTTTGCGGAGAGGAATCACTTCATTGTTGACAATAGCCAGAACGCTCTTCTCTGTTCCCTTGTCTATGAGGTCTGGCTTGGTCAAAATGGCTGTGAGAATGAAAAATATGTATTTTACAAAAAGTCCATTTGATGCCAAACATGCTGTAATATATTTGGTGAGATATTAGATGTTGTGCAGATCATCTGCTTCATTACCAACAGTTCTTTTGCCATCAGGATCTACTTCTTGTGCCATTTTTAAGGCTTCTGTTGTTGCAATGTCAGTGTTACAAGGGACCACTACCAGGTTTATAGTCTCACGTTTGTTAATATATTTCATGATCAGACGTTTTATCTACAAGACATAGACACAGTTTTAAAACTGGATTGATATTAGCTTGATAGTAAATATGGAGAGCAAGATCAGATTATATGACCCACCTGTTTTCCAATATCCTCTGGTTGTCCGTTTACTGGCACTCGGGCGATTCCAGGCAGATCGATCAGTGTGAGGTCACACACATCTGGTGACATGATCTCTAATGTGATGAGCTCACCACAAATTCCTAACCCTTTTCCTGCCAGCTCATTCTGGGCTATAAAACACAAACTGCATAATTAACTATGTTCATTAGAAAAAAACAAAACAAAAAGTCCTTTAAATCAGGGGTTCCCAAACTTTTCAGCCCACGACCCCCAAAATAACGGTGCCAGTGACTCGCGACCCCCACTATCCTCGGAGGTGGATAAAATATACAAACGTTGCGTGCAACGGCGCACATGCACCAATAGGCCTATCCAAACATGCGCATAGCCTAATGACAACACAAAAAAACACAACGGTCTAACAACCATATAATTTTTTTATAGTAATTTACTCATTCGTTTAATTTCAACATAACCTCACCTAATGAGATGGGTGGGCACAATGCTTGGAGCACAAGCAAGTCCATTCTTGGTTTAATTTTGGAGACCGCCACTCGGAGATCATCCTCCACGTTCAGTCGCGACCTGTATTTATTTTTAATGTACGTGAGTGTCGAAAAAGTCTTTTCGCACAAGTAGGTAGTGCAAAACGGCATCAGTACATCCATAGCGGCCTTGGGTAGCTGTTGCTATTCCCTCTCGACTGAAATCCAAAACTCAGCCAGCGTCTTGGAATTAAACACTGTATTCAAGGTTCGGTCGCTTGACAGTTCAACCAATGCGTCCTCCAGGTCAGATGTCAGATGATTTGCCCTCGTTACAGTGAATGGTGATCTTATCCAGTCGTATTGTTCTGGAGCTGTTTCCTCTGGGAAATACCTGTTAAAGTGTTCCAGGAGAGCTTGAAGGTGGGTAGTGATATTCTCACTATGTTAACACTCAGTTCGTTTTCCTCCATGAATTCGTCCAGCTCAGAAAACATATCAATCCTACCCATTTCAACTCGCTCAGTCCAGCGCTCAAGTTTTCTCTTGAATGCGTGGATTTTGTCATTCAGCGACATGATATTTGTGTTTTCACCTTGCAATGACATATTAAGTCCATTCAGTTTTTCAAATATGCAAGCCAAATACGCTAGCCTTGTTATCCAGTCAGGATCACTGAGGTGGTCAGCGAGCTGGGACCCATGCTCCATCAGAAATAAGCGCACTTCGTCCCGCAGCTCAAACAGGCGGCTGAGCACATTTCCTCGCGAAAGCCACCTGACTTCTGTATGGAACAGCAAGCACTCATGCTCCGATCCCAGTTTGTTACAGAGAGTGGCAAACAGTCTGATATTGAGTGGACGCGCTTTTATATAGTTGACCATTTTTATCGAAGTCTCAAGAACACGTTTAAGTTCTGGGTCAAGTGTTTTGCTCGCAAGAGCTTCTCTGTGTATAATACAATGCGTGAATTTTACGTGAGGCGCCACTTGTAAGACTCTTGCTTTAAGACCTTTCTTTTTCCCCAGCATCGCTCCAGCACCATCTGTACACACACCGATGCACTTGCTCCAAGACAGTCCATCTTCTTTTAGTTTGTTGTCAAGTTTTGTGAAAATGTCCTCGCCTGTGCACGTTCCCTCCAGTGGCGTGCAAAACAGAATGTCCTCGTTAAGTTTTCTGTCAAAACTGTATCTGACGAATACAAGCAGCTGGGCAGAGTTTGATACATCTGTGGATTCGTCTAACTGTAAAGCATATTTCCTTTCTTCACTCTGTCCACCAGCTGACACTTTATGTCCTGGGCCATGTCGGAGATGCGCCGGGCAACAGTCCCGTTAGACAGCGGCACTGATTGTAGCTCACGGGCCAGTTTATCCCCATGCATAGCCCGACTTATAGCTATAGCAGCGGGTTTAATGAGGGTTTCCCCCGATCGTATGTGGCTTTTTTGCCTGTGCAATTAAATATGCCACCTCATATGATGCCTGTTGAGCTTTGGCGGGGATTGTTGTTTGTTTAGTTTTGGAGACCGCCACTGGAGATCATCCTCCACGCTCAGTCGCGACCTGTATTTATTTTTAATGTACGTGAGTGTCGAAAAGTCTTTTCGCACAAGTAGGTAGTGCAAAACGGCATCAGTACATCCATAGCGGCCTTGGGTAGCTGTTGCTATTCCCTCTCGACTGAAATCCAAAACTCAGCCAGCGTCTTGGAATTAAACACTGTATTCAAGGTTCGGTCGCTTGACAGTTCAACCAATGCGTCCTCCAGGTCAGATGTCAGATGATTTGCCCTCGTTACAGTGAATGGTGATCTTATCCAGTCGTATTGTTCTGGAGCTGTTTCCTCTGGGAAATACCTGTTAAAGTGTTCCAGGAGAGCTTGAAGGTGGGTAGTGATATTCTCACTATGTTAACACTCAGTTCGTTTTCCTCCATGAATTCGTCCAGCTCAGAAAACATATCAATCCTACCCATTTCAACTCGCTCAGTCCAGCGCTCAAGTTTTCTCTTGAATGCGTGGATTTTGTCATTCAGCGACATGATATTTGTGTTTTCACCTTGCAATGACATATTAAGTCCATTCAGTTTTTCAAATATGCAAGCCAAATACGCTAGCCTTGTTAGCCAGTCAGGATCACTGAGGTGGTCAGCGAGCTGGGACCCATGCTCCATCAGAAATAAGCGCACTTCGTCCCGCAGCTCAAACAGGCGGCTGAGCACATTTCCTCGCGAAAGCCACCTGACTTCTGTATGGAACAGCAAGCACTCATGCTCCGATCCCAGTTCGTTACAGAGAGTGGCAAACAGTCTGATATTGAGTGGACGTGCTTTTATATAGTTGACCATTTTTATCGAAGTCTCAAGAACACGTTTAAGTTCTGGGTCAAGTGTTTTGCTCGCAAGAGCTTCTCTGTGTATAATACAATGCGTGAATTTTACGTGAGGCGCCACTTTTAAGACTCTTGCTTTAAGACCTTTCTTTTTCCCCAGCATCGCTCCAGCACCATCTGTACACACACCGATGCACTTGCTCCAAGACAGTCCATCTTCTTTTAGTTTGTTGTCAAGTTTTGTGAAAATGTCCTCGCCTGTGCACGTTCCCTCCAGTGGCGTGCAAAACAGAATGTCCTCGTTAAGTTTTCTGTCAAAACTGTATCTGACGAATACAAGCAGCTGGGCAGAGTTTGATACATCTGTGGATTCGTCTAACTGTAAAGCATATTTCCCTTTCTTCACTCTGTCCACCAGCTGACACTTTATGTCCTGGGCCATGTCGGAGATGCGCCGGGCAACAGTCCCGTTAGACAGCGGCACTGATTGTAGCTCACGGGCCAGTTTATCCCCATGCATAGCCCGACTTATAGCTATAGCAGCGGGTTTAATGAGGGTTTCCCCCGATCGTATGTGGCTTTTTTGCCTGTGCAATTAAATATGCCACCTCATATGATGCCTGTTGAGCTTTGGCGGGGATTGTTGTTTGTTTAGTTAGGACTTTCTTTTGGCCTTATAACTCTCGCTCCTTTCGCCGGAAAAAATCTATTGGTTTAGCACCAAGAGAGGGGTGCTTGGTTTTCAAGTGTCGTAGCATTTTTACAGGCTTTAGGCTTTCATGTGCAAGCACCTCAGTGCACACAACACATTGGGGATGTTGTACTTCGTTGACGATGACGCATGTGAATCCATACTGGATAAATTCCTCTCGATACTTTCGACATTTTGAGTAAGGCTGATCCGACTGCTTATGGATGTCCTCTTTATGCACACGCCGGTCTCTTTCCATACCTGACGTTGATGGCCTTTCTGACGGTGGTGCTTCTCCGCGTTCCTCCGCTGGCCTCTCTGGTCGTCTCCCTGCTTTGTCATTGGTTGATATTAACCAACGTTTCATTTCAACAAAAATAATATCCTAAGCCTAAAGCGAAAAAAATTACCTACGTGCACATATCAGAATGTTTAACGTGGTGCTGTAAATTGATCTGCTGCAACTGACGCTATTGCTGTGTCGTTAATCTGTCGTAATCACCTCAGGGGTCGCGATCGAACAGAAAGAAAATCGAAAGGCTGATGGCTTTTTTATTTGCATGTTTTTTAATGTAAATATTAACTACTATTTTTTATCTTTTGTTAGTTATGGATAAAATGTTATTTGTAATAGTTAAATTTTTTTTTTTGATTTATGAAAATCATAGCACGACCCCCCCCACACTGTCTCACGACCCCCCAGGGGGTCGCGACCCCTACTTTGGGAACCACTGGTCTAGAGCATGTCTCTCTGAGACACGCCGATAGTAATGGACATGAAAACAGGTTAAAGGTCCCATGGCATGAAAATTTCACTTCATGAGGTTTTTAACATTAATATGAGTTCCCTAGCCTGCCTATGGTCCCCAGTGGCTAGAAATGGCGATAGGTGTAAACCGAGCCCTGGGTATCCTGCTTCTCCTTTGAGAAAATGAAAGCTCAGATGGCCCAATCTGGAATCTTCCCTTTATGTCGTCATACAGGAAAGGTTACCTCCCTTTCTCTGCTTTGCCCGCCCATGAGAAAATTAGCTACTACCGTGCAACGCGAGCGCAATATTTTTTTCCTCGAGAGATATCATGGCTTGCAAACGAGCGAAGCATGGCAGTTGCTCAGTGTTTGGATGTACAAATGAACACCAAAGTATTTTTTTAGTTCCTTCATCCGAGCCTATGGCTAGCATTAGCTACATGAGAATAACTGTAACAGCATACATAAACAAACCAACTAAAGTACCGTATCCAGACACAATATTTTAAACTAACCATTCCGAGACATCCTGCTGTAGCCGCTGATCAGATTCTGGGTCAAACTGTAAAGCTTGAATGACTGCGTGTCTATGAGCTATTGCAATACATCCACTGTCAACATTAGCAGATGGTAGCGCAAGCTGGTTAAGGCCACACCCCCACCCTCCACCTTGCCCCGCCTCTCTCATCCTTAAAGCTACAGACACAGAATGGCACGTCCTAAGAAAAACTCATTGTGGGACTGGCTCATAATGGCTGAAATTCTGCACCAAGGCTGAATTTCGGCAAACAGACCTCAGATACAGTATTAGGGACCACTTAGGCCTATATAAAAGCATCCAAAAAGCAGCATGTCATGGGACCTTTAAATGAAATAAGCATGCTCGTGCATGCATTTCAACCGGGGTTTGCTATACTCATCGGCGTAATCTCAATGTCATGTTTGTTTATGTCAGGGAATAGGCTGGATTCAGATGCGGGAATAACAGAGGCTTTATTGAGCAGACAATAATAACAATAGCAGGCGAGGAGCGCTCCCGCAGATGGCTTGCGTGGATGTGGGATTTCCTACACACACAGCTGGGTGGATGGTAGCGGCTGGAGCAAGCCACAACAGCGGCAGAGGAGACGGAGCCGGCAAGGCTGTTCGCTATCCCGAGCGAGAGGTAGAGTGATCCACTAGCGAGTCTGCAAAGACCCAGGAACGGCGGAAGCCAAGGGAGCCCACAGGAATCTGAGCGCACAGAATCTTAACTAGCAGCAACGAGCACTGGAGCCTGAACAGAGCAAGACAGGACAGGACAGGTAAACGATACAACTAGAGACAGTCAGAACAATGAAACTAACCAAACAGTCTGACAAAAGACAGAGTAACACAGGGAGCTATAAAGGGAATGCTAATGAGATGACTAGAACCCGGTGTGAAACAAGATGAGCTAACAAGCAGAGAAACAAGGAGGGCGGGGAAACAATCACGCTGAAAATGCGCACGTGGCGAGCTGTCAAAACAAAGTCACGTACACAACATCTGAACACAGAGACAGAAAACCCAGGTGATCAGACCCGAGACCCGACAGTACCCCCTCTCCCAGGTGCACCACCAGGTGCCCCAGGAGGAGGCCTACCTCGTCGCCGACGGAAGTCCTCGATCAACGAACGGTCCAGAATGTCCCGGGACGGCACCCAGCATCTCTCCTCTGGACCATAACCCTCCCAGTCCACGAGATACTGAAAGCCTCTCCCGCGGCGTTGCTCGTCGAGCAATCTCCTAACCGTATAGATCGGGGAACCATCCACAAGAAGAGGGGGCGGGGGGGCGGGGCGATCGCCGGCAGGATTAAGGGGAGAAGAAAACACAGGTTTTACCCTAGAGACATGAAACACAGGGTGAACCCGACCAAGAGTGGGAGGGAGCTTGAGCCTGATAGCCACCGGATTAACCACCTTGGTGATACGGTACGGCCCAATGAATCTGGGCGCCAGCTTACGAGAAGGCGCCCGGAGAGGCAGATCCTTGGTAGAAAGCCATACCCGTTGACCGCACACATAGGTTGGAGGAGAGGACCGGCGACGATCGGCTGCTGCCTTGGTTCGTCCTGAGGTTCGGACCAAAACCATCCTGACTTTCTCCCAGGTGTGGCGGCAGCGCTGAACGAAAGCCAGGGCGGACGGAACCGCAGCATCGGGCTCCTGTGATGGGAACAGAGGCGGTTTATAACCCACAGAGCATTCAAAGGGGACATACCTGAAGCCGCCACTGTTGAGCTTTGGCGGGGATTGTTGTTTGTTTAGTTAGGACTTTCTTTTGGCCTTATAACTCTCGCTCCTTTCGCCGGAAAAAATCTATTGGTTTAGCACCAAGAGAGGGGTGCTTGGTTTTCAAGTGTCGTAGCATTTTACAGGCTTTAGGCTTTCATGTGCAAGCACCTCAGTGCACACAACACATTGGGGATGTTGTACTTCGTTGGACGATGACGCATGTGAATCCATACTGGATAAATTCCTCTCGATACTTTCGACATTTTGAGTAAGGCTGATCCGACTGCTTATGGATGTCCTCTTTATGCACACGCCGGTCTCTTTCCATACCTGACGTTGATGGCCTTTCTGACGGTGGTGCTTCTCCGCGTTCCTCCGCTGGCCTCTCTGGTCGTCTCCCTGCTTTGTCATTGGTTGATATTAACCAACGTTTCATTTCAACAAAAATAATATCCTAAGCCTAAAGCGAAAAAATTACCTACGTGCACATATCAGAATGTTTAACGTGGTGCTGTAAATTGATCTGCTGCAACTGACGCTATTGCTGTGTCGTTAATCTGTCGTAATCACCTCAGGGGTCGCGATCGAACAGAAAGAAAATCGAAAGGCTGATGGCTTTTTTATTTGCATGTTTTTTAATGTAAATATTAACTACTATTTTTTATCTTTTGTTAGTTATGGATAAAATGTTATTTGTAATAGTTAAATTTTTTTTTTTGATTTATGAAAATCATAGCACGACCCCCCCCACACTGTCTCACGACCCCCCAGGGGGTCGCGACCCCTACTTTGGGAACCACTGGTCTAGAGCATGTCTCTCTGAGACACGCCGATAGTAATGGACATGAAAACAGGTTAAAGGTCCCATGGCATGAAAATTTCACTTCATGAGGTTTTTTAACATTAATATGAGTTGCCCTAGCCTGCCTATGGTCCCCCAGTGGCTAGAAATGGCGATAGGTGTAAACTGAGCCCTGGGTATCCTGCTTCTCCTTTGAGAAAATGAAAGCTCAGATGGCCCAATCTGGAATCTTCCCTTTATGTCGTCATACAGGGAAAGGTTACCTCCCCTTTCTCTGCTTTGCCCGCCCATGAGAAAATTAGCTACTACCGTGCAACGCGAGCGCAATATTTTTTTTTCCTCGAGAGATATCATGGCTTGCAAACGAGCGAAGCATGGCAGTTGCTCAGTGTTTGGATGTACAAATGAACACCAAAGTATTTTTTTAGTTCCTTCATCCGAGCCTATGGCTAGCATTAGCTACATGAGAATAACTGTAACAGCATACATAAACAAACCAACTAAAGTACCGTATCCAGACACAATATTTTAAACTAACCATTCCGAGACATCCTGCTGTAGCCGCTGATCAGATTCTGGGTCAAACTGTAAAGCTTGAATGACTGCGTGTCTATGAGCTATTGCAATACATCCACTGTCAACATTAGCAGATGGTAGCGCAAGCTGGTTAAGGCCACACCCCACCCTCCACCTTGCCCGCCTCTCTCATCCTTAAAGCTACAGACACAGAATGGCACGTCCTAAGAAAAACTCATTGTGGGACTGGCTCATAATGGCTGAAATTCTGCACCAAGGCTGAATTTCGGCAAACAGACCTCAGATACAGTATTAGGGACCACTTAGGCCTATATAAAAGCATCCAAAAAGCAGCATGTCATGGGACCTTTAAATGAAATAAGCATGCTCGTGCATGCATTTCAACCGGGGTTTGCTATACTCATCGGCGTAATCTCAATGTCATGTTTGTTTATGTCAGGGAATAGGCTGGATTCAGATGCGGGAATAACAGAGGCTTTATTGAGCAGACAATAATAACAATAGCAGGCGAGGAGCGCTCCCGCAGATGGCTTGCGTGGATGTGGGATTTCCTACACACACAGCTGGGTGGATGGTAGCGGCTGGAGCAAGCCACAACAGCGGCAGAGGAGACGGAGCCGGCAAGGCTGTTCGCTATCCCGAGCGAGAGGTAGAGTGATCCACTAGCGAGTCTGCAAAGACCCAGGAACGGCGGAAGCCAAGGGAGCCCACAGGAATCTGAGCGCACAGAATCTTAACTAGCAGCAACGAGCACTGGAGCCTGAACAGAGCAAGACAGGACAGGACAGGTAAACGATACAACTAGAGACAGTCAGAACAATGAAACTAACCAAACAGTCTGACAAAAGACAGGGAGAACGTTAACACAGGGAGCTATAAAGGGAATGCTAATGAGATGACTAGAACCCGGTGTGAAACAAGATGAGCTAACAAGCAGAGAAACAAGGAGGGCGGGGAAACAATCACGCTGAAAATGCGCACGTGGCGAGCTGTCAAAACAAAGTCACGTACACAATATCTGAACACAGAGACAGAAAACCCAGGTGATCAGACCCGAGACCCGACAGTACCCCCTCTCCCAGGTGCACCACCAGGTGCCCCAGGAGGAGGCCTACCTCGTCGCCGACGGAAGTCCTCGATCAACGAACGGTCCAGAATGTCCCGGACGGCACCCAGCATCTCTCCTCTGGACCATAACCCTCCCAGTCCACGAGATACTGAAAGCCTCTCCCGCGCGTTGCTCGTCGAGCAATCTCCCAACCGTATAGATCGGGGAACCATCCACAAGAAGAGGGGCGGGGGCGGGCGATCGCCGGCAGGATTAAGGGGAGAAGAAAACACAGGTTTTACCCTAGAGACATGAAACACAGGGTGAACCCGACCAAGAGTGGGAGGGAGCTTGAGCCTGATAGCCACCGGATTAACCACCTTGGTGATACGGTACGGCCCAATGAATCTGGGCGCCAGCTACGAGAAGGCGCCCGGAGAGGCAGATCCTTGGTAGAAAGCCATACCCGTTGACCGCACACATAGGTTGGAGGAGAGGACCGGCGACGATCGGCTGCTGCCTTGGTTCGTCCTGAGGTTCGGACCAAAACCATCCTGACTTTCTCCCAGGTGTGGCGGCAGCGCTGAACGAAAGCCAGGGCGGACGGAACCGCAGCATCGGGCTCCTGTGATGGGAACAGAGGCGGTTTATAACCCACAGAGCATTCAAAAGGGGACATACCTGAAGCCGCCACTGGAAGGGAGTTACGAGCGTATTCTATCCAGGAAAGCTGTTGGCACCAGGAACTCGGATTGTTGGATGTCAGACAGCGGAGCATTCTTTCGAGATCCTGGTTGGCCCGCTCGCATTGCCCATTGGTCTGAGGATGGAAACCAGAAGACAGACTCGCAGAGGCCCCAATCTGTCTACAGAACTCCTTCCAAAACCGGGAGGCGAACTGAGGACCCCTATCTGAAACCACGCCAACCGCAATCCGTGGAGACGGAAGACGTGGTCCACCATCAGTTGGGCGGTCTCCGGGCGGAGGGCAATTTGGGCAGGGAATGAAATGAACTGCCTTAGAAAAGCGATCCACCACAGTGAGAATCACAGTGTTACCCATCGAGGGGGGAAGCCCAGAAACAAAATCAAGGGCGATATGTGACCATGGACAGGAAGGGACGGGAAGGGGATGGAGCAGACCATCAGGAGGGCGATTCACTGGCTTACATTGGGCACAAGTGGGGCAGGCCAACACGAACTGTCTGACATCTGCGGCCAGTGTGGGCCACCAGAAGCGTTGACGGATGGCAAACAACGTTCTCCGAATCCCTGGATGGCAGACCAGCCTGGACTCGTGACCCCACTGAAGGACTTCAGGACGCAGTGCAGCCGGCACCGGCAACCTACCCGTCGGGCACCCTCCTGGCACTTGCACCCCTCGACCGGCCTACTCTACTCTTACGGGAGTCGGGACTTGGCCACTTGGCGACAGCCTCTATCTTAGCAGGGTCTGGTTTGATCCCCCTGGTAGAGATGATATGGCCAAGGAACGTAACGGACTCGGCGTGGAATTCGCACTTCTCCGCCTTGACGAACAACTGGTTCTCTAACAGACGCTGGAGGACCCGTCTAACGTGCTGAGTGTGTAATTGGAGCGAGAGGTAGAGCGATCCACTAGCGAGTCTGCAAAGACCCAGGAACGGCGGAAGCCAAGGGATCCCACAGGAATCTGAGCACACAGAATCTTAACTAGCAGCAACGAGCACTGGAGCCTGAACAGAGCAAGACAGGACAGGACAGGTAAACGATACAACTAGAGACAGTCAGAACAATGAAACTAATCAAACAGTCTGACAAAAGACAGAGTAACACAGGGAGCTATAAAGGGAATGCTAATGAGATGACTAGAACCCGGTGTGAAACAAGATGAGCTAACAAGCAGAGAAACAAGGAGGGCGGGGAAACAATCACGCTGAAAATGCGCACGTGGCGAGCTGTCAAAACAAAGTCACGTACACAATATCTGAACACAGAGACAGAAAACCCAGGTGATCAGACCTGAGACCCGACAGTTTAAATATAAGGTTGATGTTTCATTAGCTGTGTTAAGTGTGCGGTTGATTTCAGCTGCATGCAGTGTCAAAAACGTACTTTTATTGATCCTAATGGCTCTATACAATTAGAGAATATAGTTATCAAATGACTAATTTATGATATTTGCTCAGGTGGGTGCTGGGGTCTTATTCTATCGGACTACTATGCATATTCTTGTCAACACTTGTGAACGTTACACATAGTGCATGTCTGATTAGAGTTAAGCCATAGTCATAGGCCGCTATTTTTAAGCTGTTCAGCATGGTAGCCAAGGCTCATATACACTGTAAAAAAAAAAAGTTGAGCCAACTTAAAATTTTAAGGCAACAAACTTCAGCAGATTTTTGAGTTTTCTCAACTTGTTGTTTTAAGTTTATACAACAAAAATTTGTGGAATCTCCCACAAAAACAAGTTGAGGCAATCTCAAAAATCTGCTGAAGCTGGTAAAAAATGTTTTTTTAAGTTCGCTCAACTTTTTTTTTTTTTTACAGTGTAGTCATAGGCCACTATTGTTAAGCCGGTTGGCGTGGTAGCCCAGGCACACATACAGTAGATGGTAATACATGCAATCACATGGCTCTTCAGAGCAGCAGCAGTACATATGACTTGGCAATAGATCTGCTTTGTGGGGGGGTGTCTTGATCTATCCTGTTTGCTCAACATTCAAATACTTGACTAATGCAGCAGCAGCGTAGCAGATCTATTCTGCCAAGACCAAATACATTAACATCGTCATGTACATTACCATGCCAATCCCTCTGAGGGTTGCCATGACAGAAATGTGTGTTTTTAAACTTATTGAAGAATTGAATTGTTAGTTTAGCAACATGCTAATAACAGGCTCAATTTGATTCCAATGCAAAGTCTCCAAATGCATTTTTTTTAACTGTAAGATCATATATTATATATACATATATGAAATGTGTTTTGTATAGCTAAAATAAATAAAACAGCTTCATGCTCACCATGTAAAGTTATATATATATATATATATATATAGAGAGAGAGAGAGAGAGAGAGAGAGAAAATCCTTCACATAACAGCAACAAAACTGTCAAGAGTATCTGTTATTTGTCAAAACTGTCACTAGCAACAAAACAGATATTCTATGGGTTCTGCACAGTGATATGGTGAATTGAAATGCTGAATTGACAAATCAGCATCCAAGACTACAGTCATCCATTCACATCCAAAAAATACATTTGTCCAAATAATTGCTTTTTGTGACTTCATTTTGAGATTTTGACCTCTTTATTATGTACCAGTATCACGGATTTCCAGCAGTTTTACTAACCTGCTGCAACTCGTTCTTCAACTGATAAAGGATTTGTAAATTCAATTTTCTCCTCATTGTGAGTTGACTGTGCTGCGTTTCCATTCACCAGCCTGCTGGCTCTAATAGGACCTGCAACAAAACAGTTGTAAAAGTGATCATTTCAAACCAGCTGAAAGAAACCCTTCCAGTTAAGAAAACAAAAGACACTGCAAACAGTACTACTAACCTGCTGTTTTCGAATTGTAAGTTAAAACAGCCTTCCAGTTGACTCCCGGTACCTTCTTCAACCTCAACTCTAATGGACATCTGGTCACAATTCCTACAGCAAACACCATTGTGTTAGCAATCAAAAGAAAACTAAAAGTGGAAAATTACGTGACAAGAGCTTTATAACAGTGCAGGCGCTGACAAATCATTCCTTAAATATAATTCAAATTTAAATACACTCAGTTTACCACTGCATCTTACTGATGCAAATATCTGACCAGCCAATCTGAATTTCAATCTGAAGAAATCTGATTTAAATGACTTGTTGGTGCCAGACCAATTTTCTACTGCAACATGCAGATGGTAGTGTCAGACTATGAAACACATGAATCCCTTGATCCATCCTGCATTGTGTCAAAGGTTCTGACTGGAGGTGCTGGTGTAATGGTGGTTCCAGGAACATGACAATGAGTTCAGTCTACTCCAAAGACCTCCACAGTCATCAGATCTCAAACCAATAGAGCAATACTGAAGAGATGTACCTAAAAGTGTTTGCTGAGAGTTTGTATGAACAACCAAGGGCAAAGAAGAGTTAAATTAGTCCTCACCGCTCCCTCTTGGTAACGCAACTCCAGACAGTGCTTCCAACACAGAGCTTTTTCCAGAACTCTGGTCTCCAATCACTACAATAGTTGGTAATGCCAAGTCCTTATGGATGCCAACTGACCGCAGAGTGTCAATCAGATCAATGTATGGACGAATGCTCTTTTCCAAATGACTGTGAACCTCTCCCTGCATTTTCTGACTTCGAATATAAAATATGCATATGTAGAAAAACCTAACTTCTTGTTTTGTGTAATCAAGCTACAATTTTAAAATATCTGTTTGATTATACATAGCGTAATTAAATATTTGACTGAGGCGATATCTTTCTTGTACTGCTTTCTTTGCGTGTCACATCTTGTAATGATCTGGATTTATATCCCAAGATTTCAAAAGGGAGTGTCATTCTCCGCTCCCCCTGCCTGTGTGAGAAGTGTGGTAATATTCAGCAATAAAACCATAGTAAAACTGTTAAACGGTAATCTGTGTCGTGTGAATCATTCAATGAGCAACAGAAGAAGGCTGTGTCTGAGTCTGAAATCTATAGGCTAGTGAACTAATATTGGGAGTCGGTCATTTTGTGAGCAGTTTGCAGCTTTCTTATTCCTCCCTTTTAACCCTTTTTGTGCCTAATGTACTGACAACCAACTCAAAAAGTCAATGGCACAATATGAATTAAAGTTCATCACAAGTTGTCTTGTTCTATATTTTATCATCCCTGTGACAAAATTAACTTTTTTTCACAAACTGATATATGCACTAGAAGGTGCACTGTGTTGTGCATACAAACACAAAACACCATCATGGTAGCAAACATGACAATAAAATAATGAACATTAATTTAACAACATAAGATGCAAGGTACAACCCTACATAACAAAAAATAAGAAACATCATTATTTAAAAGGAAAAACATAAAATGAAATGTCACACATTTTGAGTGTCAGTTAGACGTTATTGCCACAGAACAGCTTCAAGTACAACACCATGTGCTGTCATGTCAAACTTAGGGTAATTACGACATGGTGTGAACGCAGTATATTGTACTGATCACTGATAGAATGGTTTGGAGATGGGGTAAGCTTCTGTTACAGTTTTATACTTTAAGCAGTTTACTGACATGGTAGCATGCTCCACCAGACCATGTTAGATAAGATTAAGATTAGATAAGAATGATATATGATCTCATTTGACATCTATAAACTTTGAATTATAAATGTGAACAATGATTCTTAATCTCGACTAGCTGTCACAAGTTGTCAGTTAAATACCAACAAAAATGGTTACGGAGCAAATTATTCACTAAAGGTGCAGTAGGAGATCTTTAGCCTGATAGCACTGAAAGTGAACATCCCACCCTCCCTACAAATCGCCATCCAAAGCCACGCCCCCTGAACGCATGAATGCGAACAGATCAGACGACCAGAGACAACATTACTGCAATACATCATATATGTCATTACCGGTGAGAAAACTTTATAGTACAGTTTGTAAAAGTACTACGATACCAGGAAGGAAGATCAGGTTGTTGATGTTTGCCTGCCATTGTATACCATGTATGCCATGTATGCAAATACATATGTTGACAGGCAGGTAGGAAAGCCAATAAAAACGCTTGGAACAAATGTTTTGATTGGATGAACATTTCTTGGTTCTATGCCTTCCACAGAATATAAATACATATAGAGCACTTAACTTAAAGATTGCTATCGGGATGTGAAGAGACTTTCAACCAGCATAACAAAAAAAATCTATTGTCACCTATTGCACCTTTAAGAAGACTTACTTTTTTCACATTCATTTAACAATACTATCTGATTACATCAGAAGTGCATAACTCAATTTACAATACATTTTAAGCTAATACATTTTTATGCATTTCTGATGCAAAAATAGCTTAGCTCAACAGACCTATAATTATTGCAAAAATATGTCCACATTCACGTTGTCTTTTCATGAGATCCAACTCTTTGAGACAGACATTGATATTTCACTAATATATAATGTCATTGCAAAGTTTGATCTTTTTTGTTTCCTTTGTTCTCTGAGGTATACTCACTGGGTGGTTCTGATCATGTTAGTAGGTCATTGGTGACATTTTAATATTTAAAAATAACAGTTAAATAATCGAATTTGATACTCCAGTAGGTTGAGCCAAGCAACTGTTGTTATTAGTCATTCACTTAACCGAAACCAATTCTTCACTGACACTATTGCTATTGTAATATAATTGTAATTACTAAGTGAAAAATTATGTGTACAGTTTTCATTTCATGCGAGTTTATCACAATTGAATTCTTAATGCATAAAACACTTTAATTTGGCAACTAAGTACAACTACAAAGTCTCCGAAAAGATACTCAAGTACAGTAATTAGTTACATTTACTCCAATACTTTACACCTCTGAATTTGAAAATATTTAAAATTGACAGAATGGCTTTGTATAATTAAGATGATTTCTCCATTTCTTGAATTTCTCCCAAAGCTGGACAAATTTTGATCAACGAGATTCCGAGGCAATTTGGTGGCAAGACATTAATAGTTTCTCTATCCTCATTCAAGAGGCATTTGTAGAAAATAAGAAGGCACTTTTAAAAAGTATTTTATTAGTTTTGCATTACACAATAAACACCAAACAAAACAACAACTAGAAAAGACCAAAATACATTAAATAATAATAATACAAATAATAATAAGAAAAACCGAACAATTAGGTAATACAGGCAGTTTAAAAACAAAGAAGCACTCAATAATGGGCGGGCAGCATACTAAGCACTACATTGCTGGACAGAGTCAACATTACACTGGTCCAGATGATCTAGAAATGGTTGCCATATACTGTTAAAAAAAAAAGAAAAAGTGAAATGAAATTGATCAAGATTACACATAACTTCATACTGGACACTCTCCATGCAATATTCCAGTAAGATAAGTCAACCAATAATGATTCCATAAATTATGGTATTTTGTACACACACATTGTGGTCTAACAGATCAGGTGTAAAAACATTACCATACATGTCAGAAAACCATGCACTTAAATATGTCACAACAAAAATCATTAAGTTTCGGACATGTTCAAAAGAGATACAAATACACAGGTTACAAATAGGAGAGATAGTAGGAAAAGTTCTATGCAATTTAGATTTTGAATAGTGTAGCCCAGGGATACTCAAATTTGGCTCACGAGATCTACTTTCCTGCTGTCACGAATCCGGCCTATGAACTTCCGTTCACCCACCACCAGAGGTCACTCACTCACCACATTGACTGTTGCACTACACTACTGTTGCACGGCACCCACGGACTACATTACCCATCATCCATTGCACTGATGACGCATGCACAGCTGATTACACTGATTGCACATACACAGCTGAAGGCACTGATCACACAGCTATCACCAATCACACACACACTACTTAAACCATGGGCTTTCTCTCCCTCACTGCCGAGTATTGTATGCACTTATCCCTCTCCTAGCGATAGCTACTCTACGGAGCCCATGTAGTTTTCTTAGTCTTGCCTGTTTTCCTGTGTTTTATTCTAGCCTGTGTTTCCTGGATTAACCCATTCCGTGTTTCTGTTCAGTTCCTGTATTGTCCTGCGTTTTTCACTCCCCTAGTGTTAGCTGCTTTACGGAACGTTTGTTGTTTCCTAGTCTGTGTTCCCAGTATTTACCCCTGTCTCACTGTTCGGACTCTGTTTATTCCCTTGCCTGGATTATAGCCGGTGTACCTGGATTATCTCTCTGCCTTGCCCTTTTGGATACTGTTCGCCCATCGTCGACCTTCGCTTGCCCTAGGATTACTCTTTGTCTTGTCCCTGCCATACCTGTTTGCCATTGTTTCGACCCTGCCTGTATATATGACCATGCCTTTAAATAAAAGCTTGCACTTGGATCCGCACGTCTCACGTCTCGTCAGCCACGTTACACCTGCAGAGTTTAGCTCTAACCCTAATCAAACACACCTGAGTATGCTAATCAGTGTCTTTAGGATCATTAGAAATACACAGGTAGGTGAGTTTGATCAGGGTTGGAGCTAAACTCTGCAGGAAAGTGGATCTCACGAGCCAGATTTGAGTATTACTGGTGTAGCCTATGCATCACAAGTTTAATTAATTTAAAATTTAATTAATTAATGGAGCAAGATCGAATCCTGCTGAGGCTGTCCTCCCACACATCAGCCCCAATTTGTATGCCCTGTTCCTCTTCTCAAGCATTTTTAAAATAAATAAATACAAAATTTAAAAAATCACTTCTTGAGAAAATATATTTAGCGCCTTGAGTGTAAAAAAGGCGCACTACAAAAATATTTTATTATTATTATTACAAAATCTGAAACTAAATGTTTAGAATCAGGAGCCTGTACCATGATGGTAGATGACCAAATTCAGAGTTACAGGATTAGTTTAGAGTTGACAAAACCAGACCACTCCAATACGGCTTTGTTGGTACCATGATGCTGATCATCAACTTTGTTTGTCGACTCAGGCTTTGATCCTGAGTTTGTGGAGCGCATGCATGTGAATGTGTAACATCAGCAGCGAACAGCCAATCACGAGCCTTGGTTAAAGGTTTTGCTAAAGGTTAAGAGATTGAAGAATATGATGAATTTAAATGCATTTACAATGAAAAAGTACTTGTTCATGAAAGAGGACAAATAAAAGAAATGATCTTGCTTTATCAGTGCAGTCACAAGTGAAACTTGTTGAATTAGTTTATATAGTTGGAAATATTCAGCGATAGAGACTCGAACATGTAAGGTCACGTCATTTTTAAAGCATTATCTATTGATTCTACAGCTTAGTTATATTACATATGATCTGTATATATTAACATTCATTTAAAATAAATGATTTATTATAACTGTTAAACTAAAATTGCTTGTGTGTAATGGATTAATAATAATAATATAACTCATATAATTATATAAATTATATAAAATAACTAATTATCATTAAAGCCAGACAATTTTTTTTAGTACTAGTGACCTTTAATTTGGAGCAAGAGAAACTGGGGGAATGACTTTTTTTGTGTCAGACATTTGCTCACATCTGATTGGTCCAATTTCAGTTTGAGCTCTCTAACTCAGAACATAACCTGCCCCGGAGCAGGTTAGCTGTGCAGTGTAAGTTACTATGGCAATGAATGCAGCTAAAAGCCAAGCCACTTTCATGGTACCTAAAACCCAGGATTGGTGCAAACTAAACTGAAACTTACCTGGCTAGCCAGCTAAACCGGCTTCATGGTACAGGCCCCAGGTGAGCCCAACAATAGCCTATAAATCCTTCTGTCCTTTGACAGAGGTTCAAAATTAGATACTGCATTATGTACATAATTTCTAATCTGTAAATGTTGAAAGAAGTGTGTTGTGGGGAGAGAAAACTTCTCTTTTAGCTGAGGAAGTGAGGCAAAATGTTTGTTAATATATAAATCCTCCAGTGTGACTACCACACAGCCTCCAGATATTGAATGTCGTATCACAGATAGAAAGGTGAAATGCGTGATTACTGTCACACCATGACACTGTTTAGACTTTGTTTTCAGTTTGCACTGTTCTGCCCTGTCTAGTTAGTTGTTATGGTTATTGATTTGATTTCATCATTATGTTCAGGTGTGTCTCAATAATTATCCTCATTTGGTCTGTGTACTTAAGATCCTGTCTGTTCAGTTTGAGTTTCTCAAGTATCATCAATGTGTGTCTCCAATTTTCCTTTATGTGAATTACTTCTCAGTGGATTAATTAAAGACTGTTTAACCTTCATTTTCGTCTCTGTGCGTGTTCTCTGACACAGCAGTGTGACAATTAAGATGTACTGGGACAGAGTGTAACATCTGCTTATGATCCTTGATGGTCGTTGGGACTTTATGTCTTAACAGACCCTTTTAGCCTTTTGACATTTGCATATATTTCACAGCTTGGCCCCACATTCTACCGTTATATGGGTGCTAATTGCCAAGGGTTGTCCCCCCCACTGTCAAAAAGACGCTAAACAGATCGACGTAAAACATGCAAATGAGGTGTCAAGTGGGACAAAGAAACACTTTCCCGCTGAAACTATGTGCCTTGTTATTGGTCAAACTAACCAAAATGGGTGTTACAGGGAAAACAGATAAAACTTCTACCACACCGAAAAGGCAAGTCTTCTATTTACTTTCGGTGCCCTGGAGACACACATATCACCTTGGAAACCTCACGACTCCCCTTCCGGGGGGAGTCCGATCTTCTGGCAGTTTTAAGTTCAGTAACTTTGTCGATTCACTTCGGACTAATCAACCCATGGCTGGAATGACGAAGCTTTCACTCCTAAAGGAATTCACCAGGAATCTACGCATTATACATGCTATTGCTTTACTCAGCACCCACAAAACCCATGCAAGTAACCGCTTGTTAACTATTTAGATGCGCTTCTAGGCTTCGACCCCTTTTAATTAAGGTGATGCTATTATCTGATGGTTCTTAACAGGTTGTAGTTAGCTGATGTGTAAATCTTGCCATGACAGTCTCTCTTGCGCACGAGCGCTCCCTCTCTCTTTCTCTCTCTCTCTCTCTCCATGCCTTCCTTGCGTTGGCATCTATGTTGAATGTGTGTATGTCTGTGTCTAGTTCGATGTTGCATGTTCCCCTGTAGTGTAGTTTAATAAACATCCATAAGTATTCACACTTGGTTGTCTGTGTCTGCTGCTCTCAGAACGAAGTCACTTTAATGTCCGGTCTTGTTACATGCTCGGGGAGCAATGTTTCAGTAAGGAAATTATTTGTCGTGGCCAGAGAAATAATTTTCCTTAGAGTCAATAGACGGTCCTTACTGCGGACGAACTAATCATTTTATTGTACTATTAATGCTACAGCTAATTCCTGAAGATGGATATATAATTGATAACAACCCGTTTGTCACAGATCAGTCAGGCCCTTCACTCCACCAACCACAGCGTTCCACCTCACCAGAGTATTAATCATGCACACCTGCACCTAATCACAACCTCATCAGAACCCACTATAAAGATCCACAGCAACCACATCACATTGTCCGATCTCGTTGATGACAACGTGGACTCTCTCAACGCTGGACATTCTAACCAGATTTATATCCTTCCAAAATAACTACTTACCTTGTGTACCTTACCTCCTGTGCTCTTCCTCCTTGTGTTGTCCTCTCCTCATAGATCACCCGTCTTCAGAGTGTGTGCGTGTGCCATTACGGATCCCCTCGTCTTGTCATCTCGAATTCTCTGTGGGAAAGAGAACATTATCAACACCTCTCTATTATTACCAAGAATCACGCTTCAAGAGACACTACTCACCTCTAAAGATCACCCTCTTACCTTGCAGTATATTACCTATTCAATAAACCTCATTTTGAATTATCACTTACCTCTTGTGTCCGAGCCTGAACGTAACACTGTTATGATTAATTATGTTCATCTCACTAAAGAAATTTGCTACAAGAGATATACAGGTGCTGGTCATATAATTAGAATATCATCAAAAAGTTGATTTATTTCACTAATTCCATTCAAAAAGTGAAACTTGTATATTATATTCATTCATTACACACAGACTGATATATTTCAAATGTTTATTTCTTTTAATTTTGATGATTATAACTGACAACTAAGGAAAATCCCAAATTCAGTATCTCAGAAAATTAGAATATTGTGAAAAGGTTCAATATTGAAGACACCTGGTGCCACACTCTAATCAGTTAATTAACTCAAAACACCTGCAAAGGCCTTTAAATGGTCTCTCAGTCTAGTTCTGTAGGCTACACAATCATGGGGAAGACTGCTGACTTGACAGTTGTCCAAAAGATGACCATTGACACGTTGCACAAGGAGGGCAAGGCACAAAAGGTCATTGCAAAAGAGGCTGGCTGTTCACAGAGCTCTGTGTCCAAGCACATTAATAGAGAGGCGAAGGGAAGGAAAAGATGTGGTAGAAAAAAGTGTACAAGCAATAGGGATAACCGCACCCTGGAGAGGATTGTGAAACAAAAGCCATTCAAAAATGTGGGGGAGATTCACAAAGAGTGGACTGCAGCTGGAGTCAGTGCTTCAAGAACCACAACGCACAGACGTATGCAAGACATGCGTTTCAGCTGTCACATTCCTTGTGTCAAGCCACTCTTGAACAACAGACAGCGTCAGAAGCGTCTCACCTGGGCTAAAGACAAAAAGGACTGGACTGCTGCTGAGTGGTCCAAAGTTATGTTCTCTGATGAAAGTAAATTTTGCATTTCCTTTGGAAATCAGGGTCCCAGAGTCTGGAGGAAGAGAGGAGAGGTACACAATCCACGTTGCTTGAGGTTCAGTGTAAAGTTTCCACAGTCAGTGATGGTTTGGGGTGCCATGTCATCTGCTGGTGTTGGTCCACTGTGTTTTCTGAGGTCCAAGGTTAACGCAGCCGTATACCAGGAAGTTTTAGAGCACTTCATGCTTCCTGCTGCTGAACAACTTTATGGAGATGCAGATTTCATTTTCCAACAGGACTTGGCACCTGCACACAGTGCCAAAGCAACCAGTATCTGTTTTAAGGACCATGGTATCCCTGTTCTTAATTGGCCAGCAAACTCGCCTGACCTTAACCCCATAGAAAATCTATGGGGTATTGTGAAGAGGAAGATGCGATATGCCTGACCCAACAATGCAGAAGAGCTGAAGGCCACTATCAGAGCAACCTGGGCTCTCATAACACCTGAGCAGTGCCACAGACTGATCGACTCCATGCCACGCCGCATTGCTACAGTAATTCAGGCAAAAGGAGCCCCAACTAAGTATTGAGTGCTGTACATGCTCATACTTTTCATGTTCATACTTTTCAGTTGGCCAAGATTTCTAAAAATCCTTTCTTTGTATTGGTCTTAAGTAATATTCAAATTTTCTGAGATACTGAATTTGGGATTTTCCTTAGTTGTCAGTTATAATCATCAAAATTAAAAGAAATAAACATTTGAAATATATCAGTCTGTGTGTAATGAATGAATGAATATAATATACAAATTTCACTTTTTGAATGGAATTAGTGAAATAAATCAACTTTTTGATGATATTCTAATTATATGACCAGCACCTGTAGCAGTGTCAGGTAATCTGCAGCCCTTCCTAATTTGGTGCCATAATTTCAAGCAGTTTGAAACAATAGGGTTATTCATTTTAATAGATGCAGGCAATCTAGGAGCTGAAAAGAGAAGGGCTTGAAGCGACCCATTTTTAGCAACCCAGGGGGTTGAATCTTTCCAGACTTCCACTTTTTTTTTTTTTTTTTTAAATTCTCCTGCCAATAAACAAGAGCCCTGGCAATGACCGTTAACCGCTCCCTTCATTTTGTGACTATAAAGAAAGAAATTACATTTTACTTTTAAAGCTCACAAATTGAAAAATCTAAAATTTTTTCTTTCTTTATGCAGTAAAAATATAAAGCACTTTGAGTGTTTTATGAAACTCATAAATAAACTTGCCTTCTTGTACACTTACAAGTTTCTTTATTTTTTTAGTTTCAGAAAACCATCCCTGACCTGAGCCCTTAGAATCGTCCTAACCTCCCCCAAGTTTTGTACCTTTCTTTTCTTTCTTTTTTTCCTGAAAAATGTGTGATTGGTACAACCAGGTTTTCAAACTAAAATACACTGCTCAACAAAAATTAAAGGAACACCTTTCTATAGCATCAAGTCAATTAAACATTTGAGATATTGATCTGGTCAGTTAAGTAGCAGAGGGGGTTGTTAATCAGTTTCAGCTGCTTTGGTGTTAATGAAATGAACAACAGGTGCACTAGATGAGACAAGCCCCAAAACAGGAATGGTTTTACAGTTGGAGGCCACTGACATTTTTTTCAGGCAGTTACTCTAGGAGAGCTGGACAGGGCTGTAGAAGGTCCTTAACCCATCAGCAGGACAGGTTCCTTTGTGCAAGGAGGAACAGGATGAGCACTGCCAGAGCCCTACAAAATGACCTCCAGCAGTCCACTGGTGTGAATGTCTCTGACCAAACAATCAGAAACAGACTTCATGAGGGTGGCCTGAGGGCCCGACATCCTCTAGTGGGACCTGTGATCACTGCCCGGCACCGTGAAGCTTGATTGGCATTTGCCATTGAACACCAGAACTGGCTGCTCTGCCACTAGTGCCCTGTGCTTTTCATAGATGAGAGCAGGTTCACCCTGAGCACATGTGACCGATGTAAAACGGTCAAGAGAAGCCATGGAGAACGTTTTTCTGCCTGTAACATCGTTCAGTATGACCGGTTTGGTGGTGGATCAGCAATGGTCTGGGGAGGCATATCAATGGAAGGACGCACAGACCTCTACAGGCTAGACAATGGCACCCTGACTTCCATTAGGTATCGGGATGAAAACCTTGGACTCATTGTCAGACCCTATGCTGGTGCAGTGGGTCCTGGGTTCCTCCTGGTGCATGGCAATGCCTGGCCTCATGTGGTGAGAGTATGCAGGCAGTTCCTGGAGGATGAAGGAATTGACACCATTGAATGACCCCCATGCCCACCTGACCTAAATCCAATAGAACACCCCTGGGACATTGTTTCGGTCAATCCGACGCTGCCAGGGTGTACCTCAGACTGTCCAGGAGCTTAGTGATGCCCTGGTCTAGATCTGGGGCCTCATTTATAACCGTTGCGCACACACAAAACCTGCCCTGAAAGAGGTGTACGTCACTTCCTACGCAAAAGGTGTTATTTATAAAAACAAACTTGATGGGAAAATTTGCGCACCTGCACGCAAACTCTGACCCATGCGTACGAACTCTTTTTTTCCAGGAATGAGAAAATTAATGAAGTAAACAACAATTTTAAACTCGTATTATTCACCTGCCATTGGATCCCGGTCTCGTTCCTGATAGTACGGACTGAACCAGCCTTTGCTGTCTCTCTCGGGCCGACAATCGAAGTTGCCCCAACTGCATGGGCTCTGGATCAGGCAGGGGTGATTGAGGTGGTGGGTGGCCCTTGACGGGCTGGGTTTCCTCCAGCCCCCAGGACGAGCGGGGTGCCAAGCGTCGCTGACGCAAGCGGAGGCGGCCTTCGACTCGAGTGGCCAAATTAATAAAGCCCTCCAGGTCCTGGGGTAGCTCGTGGGTGGCAATCTCATCCTGGATCTCAACTATCAGGAACGAGACCGTGATCCAATGGTAGGTGAATAATACGAGTTTATTGAAACAAAGAGAAAAAAAACAACAACAAAAAGCTCAGTCCCAAAAATAAGCCGAATGGCTTAACCCGCCAGTAAATAGTCCAATTGAACAGCGCAAAGATCGGACCGGCTTCACCAAATCCAGCAGGGCAGAGCGGTGGCGGGGAGGTCATAGACAGCGGCCGCTGAAATCCAGAGGAGGTGCCGAGCGCGAGCAAAGGAGGATCGGAAGGGGTGATCGTGAAAGGACGGGCGCACGGGCAGAGAAAAGCCACGGGCGGAGAGCCAACCAGAGTCCTAGAGCAGCCAGCAACAAAAACAAAACAAACGGGAGGAGCAAAACAGGAGCGCCAGACCGACAGGACTAGAAAAATAAACAAAACGAGACCGGGTCAGAAAACACAACTGGCAGCGAGATAAACTGAACATCAGTATAATGCTTACGGACTGACACCAGACAGCAAACATGAGGGGTTTATAAAGGGGAGATAATGAGGACAAAATAAGGTGCAGGTGAGGAGGGAGAATTAGAACCCGGATAACAAGAGGGGCGGAGAAAACACCATATGACAGCGGAGCACATGGCCAGCTGTCAAAACAAAAGGCCATGTGCTCCAGGACAACAAAAGCAAGGCAGCCCCCACCGAGATCGTGACAGTACCCCCCCTCCCAAGGAACGCCTCCAGGCGACCTAAGGGGGGGGGGTTACCTGGTCTCCGACGGAAGTCCTCGATCAACGACCGATCCAGAATGTCCCGAGCCGGAACCCAACTCCTCTCCTCCGGACCGTAACCCTCCCAGTCTACCAGGTATTGAAAACCCCTGCCACGACGACAAACATCTAGTAATCTCCTAACAGAATAGACAGGAGCACCATCCACTAGACGAGGGGGAGGGGGGGGGGCAGGGATGACACGTTGGCATTGAGAGGAGACCTGAAAACAGGTTTAACCCTGGATACATGAAAAACAACCGCACCCGGATTAAGGACCTTGGTGATCTGGTATGGACCAATGAACCTAGGCGCTAACTTGCGAGAGACAGCCTTGAGAGGCAGGTCCTTGGTAGACAGCCATACCTTCTGACCACAGACATAGCGGGTGCCGGAACTGTGGCAATCGTCGCTGCTTTGGTCCGCCTGGAGGCCTGGACCAAGGCCTTCCTAGCCTTCTTCCAAACACTACGACATCTTCGGATAAAGGCTAGGGCAGACGGTACCGCAGCATCGGGTTCCTGAGAGGGAAACAAGGGAGGTAGATAGCCCATAGAACATTCAAACGGTGACATACCTGTGGAGGCTACTGGGAGAGTATTGTGGGAATACTCAACCCAAGTGAGCTGTTGGCTCCCCGCCGTGGCTTTTCTCTGCCCGTGCGCCCGTCCCCTTCACGATCACCCCTTCCGATCCTCCTTTGCTCGCGCTCGGCGCCGCCTCTGGATTTCAGCGGCCGCTGTCTATGACCTCCCCGCCGCCACTCTTGTTCACACAATTCATAAATGTTGGTCACACAATTCATAACTCTTGGTTATTAACTGTGTGCCAACACATTTTAAAACATTGAAACTTAAACATTGGCATTAACAAATAATATTATCTTCATTATTAGTGACTGTCACTTATGACTATTAGTATTGAAACTTTGTTGGTCTTGCTGGTTTTACTGTCAAATCCTTATCTTAGATCTGTTTCCTTTCTACTGAACAAACAGACCACATCTCCAAACAGAGAGATGTTTACAGATGATATCTATCAAGTTTACAGTTTTTGTGTGCAATATATGTATCATCCTCGTGACTTAAACACACTTGACATTATGTAAAGTATAAAAGCAGGGCTCTTTCTGGAGCTTCATGGAATCTTTACTGAAAGTCCGAAAGCAACGATCTGAAAACCAAGGTGAGTTTTTGGCACATCGACCTGCTGAATAAAAATTCATTCTAAAATTATCTTTGTGTTTGAGAATCCATAGTGAGCACACTTAACTTTATTAATTTTCAGGTTCATTATGGCAGTGCTGAGAAGTCTTCTGCTTATTTTCACTATTTATTCAATGATGAATGCAGAAGGTAACCAATACATTTATTTACCATTGTAAAAAAAAAAAAACTTTTTTTTAGTCCAGATTAAAATATTTGAAGTCATTCTGTGTTGTGCCAAATCTTTGAGGGGCTTCATTACAAAGGGTTGGACAGGAAATGTACAAAATGATTGAACTTAGTTTTTTTCATGATTAATGAGGTTTCTGCAGTGTGTGAAGACTATATACTGTGTTTATTAAAATAACCCTAAAGTTTATGTATTGTGTAGATGAAAAATGCCCCGATGGATGGACACATTTTGGAGTCAAATGCTACAAGTACTTCCCGGAGTCATTTAACTGGATCACTGCAGAGGTAATGTGATGTAAGACTGCAAGCAATTTCTATTTATTTACTTAGTTACCTAAAACATAATTTTCTGCAAATAAATGACAAAGCAAATAATCAACCAAACCTTTGTTTTAAATGAATACATAAATTGATTATGGATTGAAAATGTAAAATCTGACTCTTTAGAGATTCTGTCAAACTTATGATGCAAATCTTGCATCTGTGCAAGATAAATTGGAAAATGATCATCTGCTGAGCCTGGTGCCGTCTTCCACGCGGTCTTGGGCTGGCGCTCAGGATGGTGAGCAAGTAAGTTGCTCTGCCTTTAAAAAAAAAACTACAACTTTTGTAGTATGGCCTAAAGAGATAAACATGAGGAAAAGGATTGTTTGACTTCTTAAAAGCTAAACTATAATTACCTCCTTTTTCTAGTCCTTCAGTGCTTTGTAATGACTCTCTTCACTCATTAGGAAGGACAGTGGATTTGGAGTGATGGAAGTCCCTTTAACTACACCAACTGGTGCTCTGGAGAACCCAACAATGCAGGAGATACAGAGAACTGCATGGAGCTGGCCTATAGCTGTAAGAATGCACTGGTTTTATTAAAAATGTCAATAATTATTTTTCCTATAATGTCATATCATACTGTAACAAAATGGTTTGAACATAATATTTTATTTTGACACTCACACCACTATAATGAACAGAATAAATAATTTTTTTCCACCCTGCAGCCAACCATTGCTGGAACGATCTGAAGTGTTCATCAGATGTTGCCTTTGTTTGTGCAAAAAACATGCAAGATCACAAGCAGTCATCCTACTCCATAGTTACGTGATTGTACATACATTCACATTTTCTGATCTTATCATTTACAAAACATGTTAATTTGAAATTAAAGGGATAGTTCACCCAAAAGTGATTAAAACAGTAAAACCATTTCCATTAAAACAGTAATGTACTATGGAAAACAATGCATTCTGTGAAATAATTTTCATGGGAAGCAACTGCTGTTAATTTACAGCCCATTTTCTACACTAATCTACTGTATTTATGCATTATGTTTTGTACTGTATTTCGAAATGCATTGTGGGTTGTCCATTTGAAGGCAGTGGCACTGAACGTTTCACAGGAGTTTGAGTATGAGTCTTTGTCTATCCGTGTTTGTGATGCTTATGACAGGAATATATAAGAAGAAAACTAATTTAAGTACGGTGGAGAGGGAACTTAGAAACGAGGAGCATGCTCTTAAAGTGGAAGTGAAGCAGTCAGTCAAGTTTACATTATTTAGTAAACTGATTTCCACTGTTATAAAAAAAATTATATAACAAACACGATTAAATGTAACCATTTTAAAGGAAAAACGGATGTTTTGTTATAGCTTTTGGAGCAATCTCTGGCTTTGTGCGTGTGTGCGCACAGAAACGTTCTATCACATTGCGCAAGTACCGCATTGAAATCTCTTTAGCTTACATGGCTTAAAACACATGAGAATGATAAACGTTGAGGTAGCAGCAGCCCGATTACTCAGATGATTAATTATTGTCCTGTCAACAGCAGGTAAGCTAATTGTATTCACTGGTGAACATAAAATATACATACCACTACTGGTGTACAAGCCAGTGTAATGCAAATATGTCTGAAAAGCCTGACATAACAATAAAATGTGACATGAACGATATTGTATGAAGCGTTGTTTATTTACATCACGTTGCGCCTCATGTTATGAAAAGAATGTTTGGGATGCCACGATCAAAACTTTGTGATGTAGACAGTTTAATGTTGGATATTCATCCAATTATGATAAAAAACAAAAACTTTTGTGTGTTAAAATAACACTTGTGTTTTCAAAAAGTAACTTCACTGGCCTACGGAGCGAACCAATCCCGTGACGTCACACACTGGTATCGCAAGATGGCGGCACCCTTGCTCCAAAAGCTATAACAAAACAGTTTTGTTTCTTTACAGTGGTTACATTAATCGTGTTTGTTATATATATATATATATATATATATATATATATATATATTATTAAAGTGGAAATCAGTTTACTAAATAATGTCTTCATTTTGGTTTTCACTCGACCGGTGACCGGGTAATTTTCTTTTTTTGGGTGAACTATTCCTTTAAACTTGTATCTTTTATTCAATCTTGAATCCTTTCTCAATACCTTCTCTAAAACATTCATCGAATCAATTAAAGCATTGATAAAGCATCTTGTGTGTTGTGGAGTTTCCTCAAAATAGTGTATAAAAATATAAGTACATTGCGCACCAAGAATTGTGAATATTAGAATGCCAGTGAATGATGTCATCATCGGGCTTACTATACAAATATACTGGCACCCCTGTGACTCGCCGACAAAAATACCTTATGAACAGTTGCAAAGTTTAAAAAAATATATAAATATACAAAAGACTAAAGAAGTCGTTAGCTTTTAAAGCCTTTTTTCAAACTGAGAAATCACAAATTTCTCACACAAGTTTTTTTTTTTATTATGTAGGTACAAAAGATCAATTAGTACAGTATCTCACAATTTTAATGAAATTATGAGGCACAGATAAAGGATGATTGGTTATATAATATCGAATTACATTGACAATTTCAAGTAAGATCTTATCGTGTGACTGCAGTGTTACAATACTGTATTAAATATTTGAACATGATTTAAATACATTTTAAAGGTGAATACTAGCTGTTGATTCATTTGTATTAAATGACTGTTCATCAGCCTATATCTACAATGGCAATACTCTTCACATAATGAATATTGTTTATACAGAAGCATGTTATTTGTTTAATAAAAGTTTTGTTTGATTAAGAGTGTTGGTGTTTCAACAATGCATAATGTGTCTCCACGCCTGTGAACCTGTCCTTAATCTAACAACATAAAAGATCAGATTATTTTAAACAGTTTGGTTTAGACAATTGACAAAAGTGGTGGATTCTTTCCCCCAATTCAATTTTGTTCCAAAGCCATTGGATTTTTGAGTCATTACTTTTAGAAATACTTGCAACAGCATTTCAAAATTATATATATATATATATATATATTTATCATTCTAATAGTCTGCATTTACACAGCATTCTGACAAATTATATTTTCTATATTACTATTTTCATATATTTCCTGTCTATGGCTACTAATGTAGTCCCCTAGTTCCCCTAAATTAGGTAACCTAAATGAATCCCCTAAATAATAGTTTTGTGTGTGTATGTAACAGAACTCACACTCGAAAATTGCAATGACTGATACCAGTGTCCATACCAACATTTTGCATCTTGCACGTTTGGAATTACATTTGGAAGTCTGCTTTGCAGAGCACACTCTTGATGTGTTGCCATGTCCACTTATTATCATCGAATATTATTAAGCATCTTTGAGAAGATATGGAGCTAATAAAGTAGGCAGGTGCAGGTTGCATTATTTTGTGACTTATTTCCAAGATAAAGTGTTTGGATATGAGTTTATCTTTAGCCTGTTCTTATTAGCCTGTTTTTTTGTTGTTTTTTTCGAGCAAGATCACACAACACTAATGAGTCAAAAGGTACCCTGTAATTTATTGCACCGCACAAAGAGAAAAGACACAACTCTGATACACGTTTATATACATCATTAACAAATAGTTATTCATTTTGAATATTATATACACACTGCGTATAATTACTGTAAATGCAGATGTTGCTACCTGAATTGTTCAATTCACCTGTAGATTGTGGATGTCACTTCTGTAAATTACTGAATTCTGTGTGTAAAGACCAGGATAAGCACTAAAAGGTGAATTCACAACCAGGTTTAGCTGCAGTGTGTACGTGCCAATCATTGCAATTCGAAAGTGAATCCCACATTTATATGAGGGATTTATGTCACTCTCGCTACTTTGCTGCATGTATGTGGCTGTTGGTCTTCTTAGCAGTTGACAAATCCTCTCATTTGTGCTCATGTTCAGACCTGACCCCTTTAATGAACACAGTTTTTTAGGAAAAGATTTTCCCAGGGAAAAATGTACTCCTCTCCTCCGTACGTTTTCTAACTCCAGAGAAGAGGATTGTGGCAGGGAATCAGGAACACCAGACAATGTCTGGTCTTATGACAAGGGAGAAACAGGCAGTGTATAAAGCTGTAAACTATTATAATGCACTACCTATGCTCTCTCTGCAGAGTCCCAAGGATTGACAGTACAATAAGTCAGTCTCAGTTCTGCGGTTCTCCACTGGGTTTTAAGCCAAACCATAGCACCAACAGTATAAGGCTGGTGACACAATCCTGTATCATGATACATTTTATGGTCATGAGCTGCCTGACAATTTTGTGAACAATAAAGAAGCAAACTCAGTGTGGGATCCTGTCCCATGAGTCCCTGTCATCTATGAACTTCCCATGCTGTGTCTAGTTGCTTGCACTGCTTGATTGACTCTAATAAGGATGCTGAAGCAGTAGAGAAGAGACCTACCAGCAAAGCTTCATTTGTCTTTACACTAAAAAATGCAGGGGTTTTTTTTTTTTTAATAACTCCTGGTGCTGGGGTTCTTTACCCAGGTGCTGAGTAGTTTTACTGTAACTAAGCTGCTGGGTCATTAAAAAAAAATGCTGGGTTATTTTTTCCACCCAACCGCTGGGATGAGACTGCTGGGTCATATGCTGGGTAGTTTTTGTGTTACCCAGCCGTTGGGTTAGTGGCTGGGTCAATCTCACTAACAGCTGAAACTATACACCCCTCCCCTCCCTCCAACGAAATGTATGGTAATACGCAGTGGCCTACCATGGGGTTTTAGTCAGGGCCTTCAGTAAGCAACTGTAAACTACATGCACACATCTTACACATCCCTGTTACAGCTAATGCAGCCATATGCATATAATACACATATTATGCCGCACACAGGCTCTCAACAACAATAACGGCTGATCAACAATTTCAACAGTAGGGGTCACTATGCACATTCAAGTCACTCTAAAATGACGACGTGCCCAAAGCAGCAAAACTGTACAAATGCTGTACATCCACACACCACACCACAGTATTATCAGCGCACCACGTACACCTCCATAACAATGTGCATGATACAATACTCATCAAATAATAAAGCATTCACCTGTCACTTGTAAATAAAGTCCATGGGTCTGTCATTCCAGCACTGGGCACGTCGCTAGACCCAGAGGACGGGCTGTCACTGAACGTCAAAATTTGATTGGCTGATGATTCTGTCAGTAATGCTCTTAACAAATCAGATGTGACGTCTTTCAACAAAAGGGTAGCACTATCTGTAGTGCTGGCCTCAGACTTTTTTTTTATGTAGGATATTTCAGTTTTAATTTCAGTTGAACGTCAACTAAACTGATCATAGGCAATTTTGTGGACATTACACAAATGAAAATGATACCTAAATAATCAATAAAAAATTTTTTCACACAATTTTATTTTTTATAGGGCCAGCAGAAAAGGCTCTGCTGCCCCTGAAGGCCCACCATTGGTAATACGTTGTTGGCGTGCAGTCCTGGGGAAGGGCTCCGAGCTTGGGAATTGCCCGAACCCAGAGTACCCCCCCATAGTGTGTTGAGAACTTTAGTGATAATGGTGGAGAAAGGGTGGTGGAGGGATGCTGATTAACCGTCAAATGAATGGAGGTATATCAGCTGTATTTATATCCGTGTATTGATTAGCTTGATTGTGTACCACTTGTGTCTAATTAGTATCTAACGTGCTCCTCCCGAACTTTGTTAATGAAACATAATTTCACGAGTTCACACATACATATATTTAGCACAAGTAACATAATGCGTATTTAGCGAGTATGGTAATACGTTGTTGGGGTGCATCATACATCCATACATGAGGGCGGGAGAATGGGAACAGCCTTTATTGACGCACTGAACAACTGCTTCATTGTCGCAGTGCACCAAGATACATTTTGAGGCCCATTCGTTTTCCCCATAAGAAAGCTGCTACCACGAGGAGGTAAAGCTCAAAAAGAGCTGAGGACTGTCAGTAGCAAACCCTGCAGCTGGGTAGGCCATGGAGACACGAACCAGCGACCTTGGTAAAAACCTCCAAAATCGTCGGCGCTGATAGCCTCGTGGGCAGCGCGTCGACCTGTAGCGCCGTTGCGCTTCGGGCGTCCTGTCTTCGAGTCCTGGCTTGCGGACCTTTCCCGATCCCGTCCCCCCTCTCTTTCTCCAACTTTGTTTCCTGTCTACCTGCTGTCCTATCAAATAAGAGGCAAAAAACGCCAAAAACAAATCTTTAAAAAATAAACCCTCCAAAACCGATTGAGGGAGCAGCGTCTGTAAATAGTTTGATGTCGATGGGAGATGAAACGAGGTTGTTATAGAAGAGGGAAAGGCCGTTCCATTGTTTAAGGAACATTATCCATAACCTGAGTTCGTCGCGGCATTCTTGGGATAGGGAAATGAGGTCCTCGAGCGCATGGACCGAGGAAGCGAGTAAGAGGAGATGCGAGATGAAGGGACGACCTTGGGGAATGATGCGCATGGCGAAATTTAAATTCCCGAGCAGTGACATGAGTTCGCGTTTGGAACAGCGAGAGCTGTCGATGAGGGTAGAGGAGACGAGGATTATTCTATCGATTTTCTCCTTAGGCAAAGAGACCTGGAATTTAGCTGAGTCTAGATTAAAGGGTTAGTTCGCCCATTTAAGACATGAAGTTGTATGCAATCCTTACCAGCACTATAGTGCATACACACTGACCCACCCTTTAGTCACCTCCCTGGTCAGAGTTCTGGCCGCTGGAAGTTTTTCAAGATAGTACTCCCGGTTAGTTTCCGGGGCCTCAAAACTATGCGTTTTTACGTGAAAAAATTATTTGCGTTTCAAAGCTTGAATAATTTACATCACAAAAAACACGCCTGACAAAATTCATACCTCAGTTTTAATCGGCACTATTTTCTTTCCATTTCTATCAATCCGCTGCTGTCAACGCCAACAGTGCGCACGCTCAGATCAGCTGTTCCATAGTGTTTACACAATCGAATGACAACGACATAAAAGTAGAAAATGAACAATGGTGCGAACTTGTAAATTCCCAGGCTGTGACCACAAGAATGTGCCGGGATCACCGCTCAGATTCCATCGTTTTCCAGTTTCGGATATAGCTACGAGACAGCTTTGGCTGGTTGCCATCGGCTACTCTGTGGGAGCTAAAATATCGAGAATCAAGGATTTCCGTGTGTGCAGTGCTCACTTCAGCGAAGACGATTACATCCCCAACCAAGGAGGAAAAAGAAAAAAAATGATTTTAAAGAGTTTTGCTGTACCAGTACCACGGGTAAGCTCTATTTACTAACTTTATGATCCAATGTCTAAACTGTACGGTAAACAAGCTGAAAATTACTTTCATCATCATCTGTTCCGTCTGACATTGTGCTAAAATTGGTTTCGTCATCAGAAGTTTCGTAGTCAGACATGTTGTCAGCGAGTCGCGCTATCAACAGCTGATCTGAACGTGCGCACTGTTGACGTTGACAGCAGCGCGGATTGATAGAAATGGAAAGAAAATAGTGCCGATTAAAACTGAGGTATGAATTTTGTCAGGCGTGTTTTTTGTGATGTAAATTATTCAAGCTTTGAAACGCAGTTTTGAGGCCCCGGAAACTAACCGGGAGTACTATCTTGAAAAACTTCCAGCGGCCAGAACTCTGACCAGGGAGGTGACTAAAGGGTGGGTCAGTGTGTATGCACTATAGTGCTGGTAAGGATTGCATACAACTTCATGTCTTAAATGGGCGAACTAACCCTTTAATGCAGAGAAATTCGATGGATGTAGCTGGACCCAAGGTTTTTTCCTGGTCGATGGGGATCCCGAGCTCGGAAAAAACCTTTTGAAGGATGTGGGCGGCTGGGATGGTGGCTGGGATGGCATCGGGAGGCGAAATGATGAAAAAATCGTCTAAGAGGTGGATGAGATGGGGAATAGCGTAATTGTTTGACAGAATCCAGCAAACGGCTTCTGAAAGCATGTCAAAGATTTTTGGGCTACTTTTGCGACTGAAGGTTAGGTGGACGGCAAAGTAAAATTTTTCCAACTATCGTATTCCGAATAAATGCCATGAATCTGGATGGATAGGCATCATTTTGAACGCAGAAGTATGTCTATTTTTGCGAGCCAGGCTCCTCGACCCGCGATTTTAATCAATTCGACTGCCTGCTCTATGTCATGGTAGCTGAGAGAAAATTCGTCGAGGGGAATCAGGCTATTAATGCTTGGAACCGTGGAATTGTGGGGAGATGACAGGTCGGTGATTAGGTGTTTTTTACCCGAAAATTTTCTTTTAGGTACGCCAATGGGGCTGGCGCGAAAGACTTTGAAGAGGGGTTTATTGAAAGGTCCGATCATGAAGCCTGATTTAACTTCTTTCCCGATGAGGTCGTCTACGATATCAGGCTCGGCATGGGTGGATTGGAGATTGTTACAGATAAAATTTTGGGAAAGTGCACATACGACGCTGGGGTTGAAACCGTGATTGAGGCCGGACAGGAGATATTTACAGAACTCTTTATCTGGATGGTGGGTGAGTTCGATGGCCAGACGAGAAATGTTCATGGGAGTCAATAAGTAATTTTAAGATTTTTTATTCACAGCTTTGGACACTGGGCATACAACACGAGCGTGAGCTCCACCGCAGAAACTACAAATATGGAGGTAACGACATCGCTGTCTGACGCATTTCCGGTTATTGAACGCGAAGCATGGCTGCCTGTTGCCCGCACCATATGGAGCTGATGGTTCCTGGTTTGAGTATAAGGCCGTTGCTGGTCTTGGGACATAGCTGGTAGATTTTGCAGAGGTGGGTTCTGGGCATGGAGTAGCAGAGGGATTGATCCGTGGGCAATTCGTGGTGGAGTGAGCGACCGACCTGCACACAGCGCACAAAATGTTCCTGCAGCCTAGAAACACCCTATTGTGGAGATCTAGGTCGAGAGCGCCCCATTAAGGGCATTGGTTCCATTGCGCGACTCGGACAGCGCATTTTGCAGAAAACAATTTGTGATAGGTGAAAAAGTGCCCTCCTCCGTAGGACAACGTGAGTTCGGCTATGATGGCCAGGTAGTCATTAAGCTTGCGTCGTCTGTGAGGGAAGACTGAGCATATGATCTCCGTGAATTGACTGAAAGCTATGGAAAATTCAGGAAAAGAGTGTATACGAGATGAGAGGGGATTAGGGTTTTTCAACATGACTGAAAAGTCCCCGCAATCTATCTGTCGGTTAGAGTCGGTAGTTGGCAGGAGGGAAAGGAGTAAGAAGAGATCGACGTCTACACCTGCTAATTTCTGCGCTCGGATGTTATGAGCCACTTGCGGGGGTTCCACGGCGATGGCGTTTGATGGGACGGGCATTGGTGTAGCGGTGAAGAGCGAGTATTGTGGTTTCGCTTGGAGGAGAGTGTAGGGGGCTGGAGGCGGAGCTGTGTTTGGCAGCTCATGTGGCCAAGTGTTTGCCTGAGCTGCAATCCCTGAGCTGGAAGGAGTAGGCTGTGGGACTGAGTGGGGAGGCCACAGCGGCCAAGCGCTTGCTTGGGCTGTGAGCCCCGAGCCAAAAGGGGTGGGCTGCAGGGCTGGGTGTGGCTGCCCGTGCGACCAAACACATACTTGGGTTGCGGGCCCTGAGCTGAGAGAGGTGGGTGGCGGGGCTGGCTTGCCGACGTCAAATGAATGGAGGTATGTCAGCTGTATTTATATCCGTGTATTGATTAGCTTGATTGCGTACCACTTATGCCTAATTAGGCTAAGTATCTGACGTGCTCCTCCCGAACTTTAATGAAACATCATTAAATTGTGTTCCAAAGACGAACGAAGCTTTTACGGGTTTGGAACGACATGGGGGTAAGTGATTTATGACAATATTTTCATTTTGGGGTGGAGTAACCCTTTAACAGGTCTGGCCAATCACTGCTTGACAAGCGGAGTATTTAAGCACTGAACTCTCGGTTTCATTTTTTGCAGTTGATGATACTGACGTTCCCCTCCATCCTCCCCACCACCACTAGGTTGGCCCTGTCCATCCATGGGGGTAGGCTCTGTCCCTGCCTTCATCTTCAGGCTGGATCAGCCAAATCTGCATTCCCAGGATTTGGACAAAGTCAAGTCACCTTTATTTATATAGCGCTTTTAACAATACAGATTGTGTCAAAGCACTTCATAGTATCAAATTGGAGGATAGAGTGTCAGTAATGTATAATGATAAGATTAAACACTCAATTTTCAGTTAAAGGCATTTCATTGTTGAATTCAGAGATGTCATTGTCTAGCTCAGTTTAGTTTAAATAGTATCTGTGCAATCAAATCGACAATAATCACTAGAAATTAAGTGCCCCCAACTGAGCAAGCCAGAGGCGACAGCGGCAAGGAACCAAAACTCCCTCTGTGACAGAATGGAGAAATAAAAACCTTGGGAGAAACCAGGCTCAGTCGGGGGGCCAGTTCTCCTCTGACCAGACAAAACCCGCAGTTCAATTCCAACTGCAGCCATGCCAGATTGTGTAAAGGATGGGGCCTATGCCAAAGAATTTTATACAACTACAGGTGCATCTCAATAAATTAGAATGTCGTGGAAAAGTTAATTTATTTCAGTAATTCAACTCAAATTGTGAAACTTGTGTATTAAATAAATTCAATGCACACAGACTGAAGTAGTTTAACCTCTTAACTGTCACCGTCCACCCTGTGGGACGCCTATGTTTACTTCACTATTTTACAATTAAATCCTAATCGAATCATGACAAACTATATATCGTTGGAAAGGTCTAAGACTCCTAAATAGGTATTTTACCACTTTTTTTGTTAAATTATGTAGGAAAAGTAATAGATTAATTTATGACAAGAGTGCACCTGAAAAATCTACATCATAACAGGAGTTCTGACCTTTGTCACAGAAAGTCTTCTTTTTTGCCTTTTTCTCTATCACGCTTTAGAAATCATAAGAAATTATATATCAGTTGAAAACTTAAAATCTCAAAATTCATCCTTTGAAACCCATTTTAAAATCAGACATTGCATTACCATGGAAATGGTACATCAAAATCACGTTGGAAAATGTTTTCATTCATGAATTATAAAAAAATAAGTTTGGATAGTGCACTATCATGTCTGTGTTCAAAACTGTGAGTGACAGTTAAGGGGTTAAGTCTTTGGTTTTTTTCATTGTGATGATTTTGGCTCACATTTAACAAAAACCCACCAATTCACTATCTCAACAAATTAGAACACTTCATAAGACCAATAAAAAAAAAATTAAATTTTTTTTAGTGAATTGTTGGCCTTCTGGAAAGTATGTTCATTTACTGTATATGTACTCAATACTTGGTAGGGGCTCCTTTTGCTTTAATTACTGCCTCAATTCGGCGTGGCATGGAGGTGATCAGTTTGTGGCACTGCTGAGGTGGTATGGAAGCCCAGGTTTCTTTGACAGTGGCCTTCAGCTCATCTGCATTTTTTGGCCTCTTTTTTCTCATTTTCCTCTTGACAATGGTTAAGGTCTGGTGAGTTCGCTGGCCAGTCAAGCACACCAACACCATGGTCATTTAACCAACTTTTGGTGCTTTTGGCAGTGTGGGCAGGTGCCAAATCCTGCTGGAAAATGAAATCAGCATCTTTAAAAAGCTGGTCAGCAGAAGGAAGCATGAAGTGCTCCAAAATTTCTTGGTAAACGGGTGCAGTGACTTTGGTTTTCAAAAAACAAAATGGACCAACACCAGCAGATGACATTGCACCCTAAATCATCACAGACTGTGGAAACTTAACACTGGACTTCAAGCAACTTGGGCTATGAGCTTCTCCACCCTTCCTCCAGACTCTAGGACCTTGGTTTCCAAATGAAATACAAAACTTGCTCTCATCTGAAAAGAGGACTTTGGACCACTGGGCAACAGTCCAGTTCTTCTTCTCCTTAGCCCAGATAAGACGCCTCTGACATTGTCTGTGGTTCAGGAGTGGCTTAACAAGAGGAATACGACAACTGTAGCCAAATTCCTTGAGTGTGTGGTGGCTCTTGATGCCTTGACCCCAGCCTCAGTCCATTCCTTGTGAAGTTCACCCAAATTCTTGAATCAATTTTGCTTGACAATGAACTTTTCCATGACATTCTAATTTATTGAGATGCACCTGTATACATAAATTATTGTGACTCACCACCATCTGTTAAAACTTTACGGAATAAATATCATGTAAACGTTTACGTTCTCTCTGAGTCTTTCTGATAGAACTGGGCCTATACAACAGTGTGAACAACAGCTCAGCTTTTATTTAAAGGCTTCATTTACTTACAGTAGACCAGTCCATTGCATTATGACAGCAAGCAGTATCAATAATGTCAAAAGGCGGTGTGCAGTCAAATGTTCCTGTGTGTTTGCTGTTTAAACAAACGCTCTAAGCAATGCTTGTTGTGCTTTGTGGAGTTTTGATGTGTTTTATGGACTCGATATATCGTTTCTTAAATGTGGTGATTAAGAAATAATACCTAGAAACAATACACACAGCGCCCCCCTACACTCTTAAAAATAAAGATGCTTCACGATGCCATTGAAGAACCTTTTTGTCTAAATGGTTCCATAAAGAACCTTTAACATCTTAAGCACCTTTCTGTTTCACGAAAGGTTCTTTGTGGCGAAAGAAGGTTCTTCAGATTATAAAAAGGTAAGAAAGAGATGGTTCTTTAAAGAACCTTTGACTGAATGGTTCTTTGTGGAACCAAAAATGGTTCTTCTATGGCATCACTGTGAAGAACCTTTTGAAGCACCTTTATTTTTAACAGTGTACCTAAAAATTTTTCCTGCTCCCTGTCTCTGAGAACTAATTACATTAAGCCCAACTTATACTTTAGCTATCCATGTTTCACAATGATCTCGCGGACGGTCTGCATACAACAGCGCAGGCGCAAAGGGAATGATGAAACAGAATGAGTCCTTCTGCACACATCCGCAGTTTACTTTGAAAGCTGTGTGGACATGTCTGTGCGTGAAATGGAGCGGAAAGCAGAAAAAGTATACCCAGACCAGTGACACTATTGACTTTGATAGCACACATTGCTAGTCTTGAGGTCAACAATTAATCTGTGAAAATTAATTAACAGAAAAATTGGTTTGTCTTGGTAATCTTTAATCAAAATCAAAAATGTACTTCCACTCTGGAATGAAATTCCTTCTCTGATGACATAAATTTGACAGCTTGGTCAATTGCCAATTTTTAAATGCCAATTATGGAAACTCTTTCAAAGAAGGCATGCAATTTTTAGAAAATCTGATTATATGACCCACCTGTTGTTCACTATCCTCTCTTTGTCTGTTTACTGGGACTCGGGCGATTCCATGTAGATCGATCAGTGTGAGGTCACATACGTTTGGTGACATGACCTCTAACATGATGAGTTCATCACATATTCCTACCCTCTTCTTGCCAGCTCATTCTGGACTGTAACACACATTGCAAAATGTGTTTTTCAAGCTTAATGTATTGGTCAGGTTAATACAGAGAACCCCTGCATGAATAGTTCAGCAGACTATAGTAGTGGTAACAAACTGTAAAAGAAAACTGCTAAAATTATAAAAGACTATCCCTTGGGTCCTAGGTAGACCCATTTGACAAGATGGACCACATTGTTCAAGGCATCCTGCTTTTTTTTCATTGCTTACAGATTTTCCAGTTGGCAACCCTTGTATGTATGATCAGTTCAGTGCCATATGATCTGAGTTTGTCACAGACAATTTATTATGCAATTTAATCATGTTTGATAACATTGTTCTATCGTGGTCAAATATCTTGTCATTTGCACAGTTTGTCTGCATTCTGTTATGTAGTGTATTAATTGCTATGACAACAAGACAGCAGATGAAAAGAACAGATATTATGATTCAGTGTTTCAAGAGTGTGACTGAGAAAAAGGCCTATAATTAAATGACTTTATAGTTTCATTTTAGGGCTAAGTTTTGTCTTTTGATGAGTTGTTAATCATTAAAGTTATACTCTACAGAGTTCTGGCCTTTGTTTTTACATATACAGTATGACTGAAACATAAAACTGCAAGTGACTTACTTTCTGTTTCAAAAGTAGAAATCATCTAAGCATCAAATTTAGAAACAGATGCTATCTCCCCTATCTCACTGCAAGTGATAACTAAAAATGTATATATATTCACTGTAACCGATTTCTGTAATTTGAACAGTATTTTACTGTATTATGTACATTAAGATACTGTAAAATGTATATACAGTATTTTACTGTAAACTGCAAAGGATTATGGGAAAATGTATGGTCACTACAGTAAAAAAACTGACCAATGGCAAGGGAGATTTATTTTGTTTGCTGTTTGATGGAAGCAGCGGTAAAAGGACAAAAGAGACACTTTGCACTGTTAACTAGACAAAAAGGTTAGTAGGCATATATTATTTCTGTTTTATGCAAAACTGAGATATTTTAAGATGTTTTAACTTATTAACAGCAAACTAACATCCATCGTGTCGTTTTTCATGTCGGAGTTGAGGCCTTTTTTTCTGACTGACGGCCGGATTAACGCCGCCATAACGGTGATAACATCGACTGGTGAGTAAATTAAGGTCACATATATTAGCCAAAATAAACCTTATTAAACCGAGAAACACGTTTGTAGGTTTGGCTGCCCTTTAATGCAAGTTAGTTCATCTGGCGAGTCGTTACTTAACCTTAACAACGAACTAACGTGAAATAATGTTACTGAGGTAAAGTGAGTAGGCAACACCACTGTTTCAATTCAGTGGAGATTTTAAACAGTATTTTCAAGTAATTCTTTTGTTTGTTCTTTTCAAATTTCTAGTCTAGATTCGACAACGTCGGAGGTGTATTTTGGCGCCTCTTCTTGTGACTGGCATAGTTTCGATGATAACATCAACTTGTACGTTAAGTTAATAATGTCAGTTAGTTAGCCGAAGTTAACGAACACAGAGAAGCATAATATCTTCTGTACACTGCCTCTTTATCGCAAGTGCAATTCTCTTCAAATGCTATTTAAGTTAGAAACGTGTGTACCAATGTTGTATGTAACTTTAGAGACGGTCCCTATTCAGTGAGAGACGTAAAATAAAACTGCGAGCTAACATGAAATACTGAGGAAAACTGAGTTAAGAAATACCACTGTAAAGTACATATTTTGTATTTTATTTTCAAGTTTGCGGTCTTGTGGTCATGTCGTCTGCATCGGAGGAGTATTGGAGTCTTTTCCTGTGATTGACGTCGTAACAGCAGGTGAGCTTTCATCTAATGTTACTGAAGTAGCCAAATTAGCCACGGGCTGCTCTCCACTAACTTACTTTATAAGAGAGGAACGGGCTAGCAATATATTAATATAGTAAGTTTTGCTTATAAATATAAAAAATGTGGTAACAATTTACAGTAAGGTTCATTAGTTAACATTAACGTTAGTTAAAAACATTAATGAACAATACTTCTACAGCATTTATTAAGCTTAGCTAATGTTAATTTTAGCATTTACCAATGCATTATTAAAATCACAAGTTGTGTTTGTTAACATTAGTTAATGCTCTGTGAACTAACATGGAATAAACAACAACTGTATTGTCATTAACTAACATTAACAAAGATTAATAAATAGTGTAATAAATGCATTGTTCATTGTTTGTTCATGTTAGTTAATACATTAACAAATGTATTATATAAATTAATACGTTAACAAATGACACCTTATTGTAAAGTGTTACCAAAAAAGTTAATTTTATTCAAAATGTTTGTATTACTGTACGGTAGTTTTTTTCTGATCATAAACTATAGTAACACTAAAAGGGTGTTGTGACTCTGTCTGTTACAGGAGATTTCTCCAAGCAAAAACAGGATCCTGAATATGAGGCAGAATCATCGTACAGCCAGCTGTCCGTTTTACAGAAATGCAGAATTAGGTAACCCAAAATACATTTTGTTTTACATTGCATTTACATTCATGCATTTGCCAGATGCTTTTAGCCAAAGCAAGTTATATTGTATTTAATGTAGGGGAGCACGGGACACAACCTAACACTGACTTTCTTAGCATGTGTAAATCCACGTGGGGTTCAGAGTATAATTTTTTTATACACTTTAATTTCACACTTGTCTAGTACAAATATGTTGCGTTGTTTCATAATTACAGGTGTATGTTTTTCGTTATTTATCTCAAAAGAATGGAAGTGACAACATAGTAGGTGGGGTACATTGTAACATGTGAGGGGCATGTTGTAACATAACCATATGACAGCTTAAAATATTATCAGAGCTAATGAAAAAATATACAAGACAAACTAAAATATTTTGTTAATAAAATAAAATCATTAACTTTTTCAAATAAAATAATGGCGTTTTTTAAGAATTAAAAATAATTTAATTTTGGAGTTTGACAATGAACACATTGCAGCCATGCTTGGGACGGCCCTGATCGCAACACACAGCTACATATACAGTGTAGTTCAAAACAGAGTGCGCAAATGAAGAAACACATTCAGAAATTCAGAAATGATACACTCCCCTCCCTCCACACACAGCTGTCATAGGACAGCTTTACATTTCTTGAAATAACAATTTCTGAACATTAAACATCGATTCTCAGTCTTTATTCACCTGCTTCTTGTGGTTTCTCATTGAAACTCATAAAAGTAAATGGTGTAAATTGCATTGCTAATGTCATAGAATAGCATAGTTTAATAATAGCTGGGCACATTGTAACACAGTGTTATAACGTTCCCCATCTGTGCAACTGGAATTTAAAACTGGTTAGTGTCTTCTGCTAGTTAGCGAATCATTATAAAACTATCTAAACTGATAACAGATTGGAGATTAAAATAATAGCAGATTTGTCTAATTTTAAATGAGTACTAAAACTGAGATGACAATTGACTTCAGCCAGAAATGTACTTCTGCTTTGGTAGAATATATATTCAGCGACATCTTCAAAAGATTTTTGAATTTTGGTGCACTTTATTCTCTATATAGTGTTGATATGGCAGTAGTAAATACTGTAAATTTGTATTTGTACAGTATTTGGTTATGCTAGCATGTGTGGAAATATTTAAACCGTGTGTTACAACTTACCCCGTGTTAGTTTGTGCCCTGCGCTCCCCTACACATTTTATTAAGTTATTAATTCCTGGGAATCAAACAGGGCGGGCGCTAGGTGTGTGCACATCAAGATTGAGTTTTCATGCGCATTAAAATTATTTCTATTGAACCAGCACTTAAACAGCAAAATGCAGCTGCTTCAGGTATCTTTAACTAACTGTAGCCTATAAATTCATAATACCGATATCCCCATCTGACAAAATTAGATTACTGTTACTGTAAAGCAACAAATATAGATTTTTAATCATGGTATTATAAGCACAGATTTTCTAGGACACACACATTTAGAAATGACTAGATTATATGAACAGATAGCATTTAGCATGGTCTGTGCAGACTTTACTAAGTGTCAGGGCAACAAAATTCAATAAATGAGAAGTTAATATTAAGTCATTTAAATAGTGAAGAAAATATTGTCTTTTTTCGCAAAAACGGTTCTAAACAAAGCCATGTTGTGCGTCTCTGCACACAACAGTGTTTCATTACTGAAAGAATTTACCTTTTTTGAATGCCTTGAATCAGATATTCACAAAGAAAAAGGATCTGCCTGAATCCCATCCTGCTGTTTCTCATCGGAGAGCTTGTCAACTTTGACTGTCAAAATTACTGAAATTTAACAACACAAACTAATTTTTACTGTTACTATTATTTGATTTTTATTAACACTACCAGTCAAAAGTTTTTGAACGGTAAGATTTTTAATGTTTTTAAAGAAGCCTCTTCTGCTCACCAAGCCTGCATTTATTTGATCCAAAGTACAGCAAAAACAGTACAATTTTGAAATATTTTTACTATTTAAAATAAATGTTTTCTATTTGAATATATTTTAAAATGTAATTTATTCCTGTCATCAAAGCTGATTTTTTAACATCATTACTCCAGTCTACAGTGTCACATGATCCTTCAGAAATTATTCTAATATTCTGATTTGCTGCTCAAAAAAACTATTATTATTATTATGTTGAAAACAGCTGAATCTAATTTTTTCAGGTTTCCTTGATGAATAGAAAGTTCAGAACAGCATTTATCTGAAATATAAATATTTTGTAACATTATAAATGTCTTTATCTTCAGTTTTGATCAATTTAAACCATCCTTGTTAAATAAAAGTAGTAATTTGTATAATCCCCCCCCCCCATTTTGTAATGCTACAAAATCTTTTTATTTCAGATAAATGTTGATCTTTGGATCTTTCTATTCATCAAAGAATCCTGAAAAAATGTACTCAACTGTTATGATGATGATGATAATAATAATAATAATAATAAATGTTTATCAGTATATTAGAATGATTTCTGAAGGATCATGTGACACTGGAGACTGGAGTAATGATGCTGAAAATTTAGCTTTGATCACAGGAATAAATTACATTTTAAAATATATTCAAATAGAAAGCTGTTATTTTAAATAGTCCAAATATTTCACAGTATTACTGCTTTTGGAGTAAATAAATGCAGGCTTGGTGAGCAGAAGAGAATTCTTTAAACTTTTGACTGTTAGTGTACTTACTTGTTTTTGCTTTTTAGTATGTGTATGTTTTGCCATGATACAAAGTGCCCAGGGGACTGTTGTGATGCCCTTTGTTCAGCTAGTTCACCCTAGAGATCAAGACTTGTAATTTGTACTTTTAAAAAGAAAATGTTCAACAATTAAAAATAATATTTTCAGAGCTAATTCTCATGAGTTATTGTGATTTTTATGGGGTTAGGGTGGTAAAAATCATGGATTACAGTGCTGTACCACAATTTGATTGTTTTTTGCAGGTAAAAAATGTTTAAACTACATGAAAATAAACACTACAGCACTGATACTGTAAATGAAAATACGGTAAAAATACTGTAAATAAAAATACGGTAAAGATACTGCAAATGTAAACACAGTAATAATACTGTAAATGAAAATACAGTAAAGCCATTATTATACTGTAAATGCAATTACAGTAATAATACTGTAACCATTTTTACAGTAATTTACTGGCATCCAGCTGCCAGTAAAATACTGTAAAATTTACAGCAACCTTTTTACAGTGTTGGTATATACGGCTTTCAGCCACATGAATAGCTACATATATTACATTATTTTTTACAAGCATTAAAAACTTTAAAACACATTAAACTGAAAAACAAAACAGACTGCATGCATTTTTCTCAACCTACTTCGATGTAATTTTCAACTAATGATGAATCCACAAATTTCTGTTTTCTTATCACAGTAAGACAGAACTGCCTCAGCTCTAGTGGACAATTCCTCATAACAATTCCTATCAAATACAGTCGAGTTCACAATTACAGTGAATTACAAACAAACAGCGAACATTTTGACAAGTATATCATATATTAATTCCCTACTCTCTCAGAAACACGTTTTCATTCTTCTTCACACTTGTCCCAAAGCATTCACCGAATCTTCACCAATTCTTCAGATGATGCTTGCCAAAAACTGTCAAAAGCTTTTGGATTGACAGAAGGCCAAAAACACACTTAATGCAAGTACTCTTGTTTATGAATTTTGAACACATTTTGCATATTTGTTTTTTTGTCACTGTTTATTAAATTTTCTTCTAGGAAGAGTAGTATAAAACAGAAAGCAGCTGTGCAAATTTAGAACCCACCCCCTGGTAGACTTAAAAAATAAATAAATAAACAACACAAAAAATTAATAATAATAATAATAATAATAAAATAATTGTATTAATAGACAAATAAATAAATAAATAACAATAAAATAATATTTACAAAGATTTTAGAAAAAATGACAACAGTAAAAGCTGAATGCCATAAATTTACAGTTTTCACATAAGATCCATGTATACGAGAAGTTGAGAGTTCCATCGAGATGATGTCCAACAAATGCACAGTCCAGGTTCATCTGTCCATTGTGTGAGGAGGACTAGCAATTTTTTTGCTGCTGTGAGAGCAGCTAACAGTAAACATCTTTGTTGGACGGACAAGGTGAAGTCCCAAAAGTCACTCATAAAAAAATGGTGCAGAGTCAAACATATCTCAGTACCCAACAAATATGATAGGTCCTGTGAGAGCTGAGTCCAAAAAGGTGAGAGAGAGAATTGAAAAATTGAAAAATGCAAAAACGTGAAAAATGAAATAGTTTCAGATTGTCGGACTGCTTGAGCTACGGGTTCCAAGAATAGGGCAAATAACAGAGGAGTAAGTGGGCAACCCTGACTTGATGTATAAAGAATGGGTTAGAGAGAATAGCACCTGTGAGAACAGTGGCTGCTGGATTGGCATACAGAACTTTTATCATATTTATGAAACTCGATCCTTTAGCATATAATTTAACATCAGTCCCTATCAAAGAAAGTGGCCGGTAGCTAGAACAGGAAGTCAGATCTTTATCTTTTTTTAACAAGAGAGAAATAACAGCTATATTAATAGATGGGTGAAATGAGCAGTAGTCATTAACCGCCAGCAAATGCCAAGTTTGATTAATTGCTTTGACCTTTGTGACCTCATAATAATATTAATGATAACCATATGTGACCTTTGATCTCATAATGAGTTCCAGATGTGGAAATCGGAGAAGCCTGAAATTCCGACGTCATCCGGGGCTGAGTTATGTTGTTTGTAGGTGTCCAGCCGGTGGAAAAACCATGAATGATCTGTCGAGTAATGTTTTTGAAGATTTCATGGTGCGTTTTGAATCTTTCTCATCTGTGTGGCGTGCCCCTCCCATCTGCGTATCAGGTTGTGTTCTGAGGTGCTCTCTCTCTCTCTCTCTGTATGGGAGAGCTGTGAGAAAACAATAACAGGATAAATAAACAAATTTAACAGGTCAATTTTAAGACACGCATATATTCTGTTGGTTGTATAAAAATAATTTAAATAAAATAGGCTATCAATGAGAAGGGATAAACAAATGTTTAGCTTAACGAATAAAATGCTTAAAAAATATAAATTGTCTAAAAAAAAAATATATATATATATAAATTGTCTTACATTTTTCAAGAGAAAAAGATTTCCACCTCGTGAGAGGATGACCACTCTTCGAATGTGAGGTTTACAAAATTTGTGCTTAGTTTAAGCTGGATAAGGTCCTCTCTCTCTCTCTCCCTCCGCAAGCGTGAGCATGCTCGTGCATGTGTGTGTGCGTGTGTGCGTGTTTGTTTGTTTGTTTGTTTGTTTGTGTGTGACGCAGGCCCCCACCGCTCCCGTCATTTCGGTCCATTGTGGGAGAGAAAACTGATAAGCTTTGCAAACATTTGAATTATTACTATACTTTAATGTTTAAATAATTTCCTATACGTCAAGTCCTTATGTTTTAACTTATTTCGCATCAAACGAATGTTTAAAAGTTTCTTATTTTATTCATCATCTTCAAAAATTGTATTCCACCGCACACAATGTTTTTGAAACATGAAAAGGCTTTCTGTATGATTTTAAAAATAAAATTAGTAACATTTCGGTAGAATGAGACGAGAGTGATGGCTCAGTGGGATATGTCACTGTGTCGCGATCAGATGCTCGTTTTGATCGCGTATCTAATCCCGACTCGGAAGGACTTCAAAACTGTTTAAATTATTGAACACTGTAACTAATCAACCCTTTTCTTCTTCTCTATAAAGGTTTGGTTTTGCCTTTTATTTGATTGGACAGTAGGTAGACAGGAAACGAAGTTGGAGAAAGAGTGAACAGGATCGGGAAAGGTCCGCGAGCCGGGACGCCCGAAGCACAACGGCACTACATGTCAACGCGCTGCCCACGAGGCTATCGGCGCCGACAACCCTCTTCTTCTTCGAATTTAATGTTGGTTATGTTTATTTCACAATGTTTTGTATATTTTACAACCTTTTAGAAATTTGTTCCAGAGAATTCAGACTTTCAGTTTAGCCTAACTGCACCGGCATTGTTGTTCTGTTTAGACAGATGCAACCCGAGAGCCATGGACTTTGTCAGCGTAATTTTACGGTTTGTTTTAAGACGTTTGTTTTAAACGTTCAGTTAAACTACAGTTCTAGGCATCTGTACATCTGGGGCCTGTACCATGATGGTAGATGAACAAATTCAGAGTTACAGGATTAGTTTCGAGTTGACAAAACCAAACCTCTCCAATCCGGCTTTGTTGGTACCATGATGCTGATCATCAACTTTCTTTGTTAACTCAGGCTTTGATCCTGAGTTTGTGGAGCATGTGCACATGAATGTGTGACATCAGTGGCTAACAGCCAATCACAAGCCTTGGTTAAAAGTTAAAGATTTTGCTAAAGGTTAAAAGATTGAAAAATATGATTCATTTAAATGCATTTACAATGAAAAAGTACTTGTTCATGAAAGAGGACAAAAAAAATAAATTATCTTGCTTTATCAGTGCAGTCACAAGTGAAACTTAAGTTAGTTTATATTGTTGGAAATATACAGCGATAGAGACTCGAACATGTAAGGTCACGTCATTTTTAAAGCATTATCTATTGATTCTACAACTTATATTATATACAATCTGTATCTATTGACATTCATTTAAAATAAATTATTTATAATAACTGTTAAACTAAAATAGCTTGTGTGTAATGGATTAATAATAATATAAATCATATAATTAAATAAATAATATAAAATAATGTAATTATCATTAAGGCCAGACCAACTTTTTTTTTTTTTTTTTTTTTTTTGTACTAGTGACCTTTAATTTGGAGCAAGATAAACTGGGAGAGTGACTTTTTTTGTGTCAGACATGTGTCAGTTTGCTCACATCTGATTGGTCCAATTTCAGTTTGAGCTCTCTAACTCAGAACATAACCTGCCCCGGAGCAGGTTAGCTGTGGAGTGTTAGTTACTATGGCAATGAATGCAGCTAAAAGCCAAGCCACTTTCATGGTACCTAAAACCCAGAGTTGGCGCAAGCGAAACTGAAACTTACCTGGCTAGCCAGCTAATCCAGCTTCATGGTAGGCCCCAGGTTCGGTTCTAGCCGTGACTAAATAAATATTTTTCTAAATAAACCTAATTTTCATCAATAAAATATTAAAACAATTAAAAAAATAAATAAGTAAATTGTTAGCTAATTACCTTTATTACATTATTTTACCTTAAAATCTAATCATGTATACCATTATTTAAACAATACCATTAGAAGTTGAAGGCGGACCTCCAAGGTGTTGTAAACGCCCACACGGGTGAAGAGCGCCCGTGTTGCGGGACCATCCCACTTCCTTTCGCGATTTGGAGAAAGATAGCGGTTTTTCTCAGTAGCCCCTCACTGCAGAACAAAAGATCCAAGGGGCGGAGTTGGATCCACATCCAGGGGGTGGAGATGGTAGGTTTAGGGGTGGGGATGGGTGGGTTTATGGATCAGGGAGTGGAGACGGGTAGGTTTAGGTCTATGTAAGGTGGGAGGAGTTGGATCTAGATCCAACCACGCCCCCTGGATCTTGTGTTCTGCAGTGAGGACCATCTCGTTTTTCTTACTATCATCATGGAGCACAACGGTGAGTGAAATTAATTCCCTTTAAAAGCTTAGAATTAAATATATGATTAGACCTTGTTTATTCTCAACCTTATCTCATTTGATATAAACTATTTTTTTAACAGTTTTCCTATTATAGGGGAATCAAACGGGGAACAAAGTGTTTTTAGCCAGATTGATTTGTGTAACTTAATTTTTTTTTTTTCTGATTTTTTGATATAAGCTGAATGTTTTTAAATATTTTACACCAGAAAACATTTTATTTTGTAATGGCTGCACATCTGATCGATCAACAACACCAAAACGGTAAATAGTTATTTTTAACATTTTGACTAAATTAATACAGCAAACCACCATACAATTAATAATTTAGATGTGTACATTTAACAAGTAAATACAAAGTACAATTTATCACATTTTTAGAAAATTTTCCCTTTTAGAGATATAATTGTTGACTGTCTTTTTTGTACAACGCGGACACTTTAAGGTAGGGGCATGCCATTTTAGATCACTGAGCGCAGTTTTTTGGTGAGGGGGTGTGGCCTGTGGGGGCAATATACACAAGTTTTGCCTAATGTGTCAATTGACCAACCATTCTCGATCATGTCCCAAGACGATCGGTAAGTTGCAGATATTGAAACAATTTTTGATAATGACAAAAAATATTCCAAGGTTTTACTTTTTAATTAGATTGTGCACTAATTATAATGACCTGCCTCTAGCTTAACCTATGACTTATACATATTTTAAATTGTGTGCTATTGTCGAAGGTAAAATGTTTAAAGTGAGGAATTTCAAGTGTAATTAGTTTAAAACTGCTTGTAGTGCGTTTCAAAAATTGATGCAATGTCATGTCACCCAATTAAAATATTACAAAGGTGTACTAAAAGCACTATATACTCCAAGCAGCCAGAGGTTTGTGTAATATGCCTGATTTTATTCTATTCCGTGTAAAATATTCTTCAGAATAGGCCTACTCATTTTGTTTTTATAAATCCTAACACAGGTTTGGAATGACTTGAGGGGGAGTAATTATGTTGTCTTGCTGGCTAATGCAGTCATGTCATTTTACAGAGACATCAGTAATGAAAAGACAATCTTTTCAAAAGACAATGAAAAGATATTCGTTTTTTCTTTGGGACAGCACAAAAAATAAGGGTGAGCTGACAGGAACAGGAAATTAGCACTATATATATATACACAGTGTCATTTTTTAAATTCACATTTGGTCTGCTCTACTATTGTAAGTGCAAAGAGACAGAGGGAAAGGCAAGGCAGGAAGACCTTAGGGCAGAACAAGATGATTTTGAGGTAGGTGAAAGCATAGATTTCCCAAAGGAATCTTAGAAGTTTAATGTTGAAAATCATGTTGGCCTCTTTGTATTCATATATTAAAAGTATAATATACTTTCAGGGTAAGTTGAGAAATACAGTGAAAGAAAAAGACCAGGACAGTGGTGACAGTTCAAGACCAGGTGATGAGGTGAGTTGAGCTACATATGAAAGCAAAAATTGAGCTAAAACAGACAGTGCCAGAAACTGAAAATGCTGTCCAGAATGCTAATGCTTGAGCAATATACCATCAGCTTATCTAATGTACTGCCCTAAACCAAGAAAAAAAAAAAGCTATTGTTTTGCATTCTGTTTGTTTCACTCTATTGTTTAATTACTATTTACTCTAAATGCATTGCTGAATGCAAAGGTAAATCATGAGGGAAAATACTGCAGTCCATCCAGACAAATCATAAAGCTTTTTTTTTTTTTTCTTCTTCTGGTAATCTCATTTGCTGTGGTTGATTCAGAAAAAAGAGAGTGAGAAAGAGGGAGGGCAAGACGACGCTAACACGGCAGAAGGAGGTGACATTCAGGTCAGTGAGAGTTCACAGGGCCACCACTCAATTTATCTTAGATCAACAGCTGATATAATCGATGGTCCGCTCTGATATATTTAGGGACAAGAAAGAGAGAAAGAGGGAGTACAGGAAGATCACATTACAGGGAATGGCGACAATAAGGTGGGTGAAAATCGTGCAATTTTGTACTTACATTAAACCTTACATAGCGACCAGAATTTATATATAATAATTTTCATAAAAGGGATAATTTCATTAATAAACTTCATCTTAGCTGTATATAATGTGTTTTAGGTCCCTGAGATGGAGGTAGAGGATAGACAGATAGGAGAAAATGCAAGAGAGAGAGAAGAGCTTGGACCTTGTCCTAGTCATCCAAATGTCAAGTTTATGCCTACTCAGACTCTTTCAAACAAGACACTTCACTTTCATGAGAAATGGTTTAGAGAATATTCTTGGCTTCATTACTGTCCTTCATTAAAGTGTGTCCTTTGTTTTTACTGCGCAAAGTATTTTGCAAATTCCAAGTCAAAGCTTGCTTCAAAAATGGATCCAGCCTTTATTTCAAATGGCTTTCGAAACTGGAAAAAGGCAGTAGAGAAATGTGATGCTCAAAGACAGTCAGTGTCACAAAGTAGCTCTTATGACTAGGATTCAGGAGACACGTCCTGTTGATATGCAACACTAAAGCTCGTAACGCCATTGGCTCCTCAAACTGTCAGTCAAACCTCATTATTCCTCCCGCCTCTCTCGTCAATGAAGTGCGGTGCGCAGTTTAGAGCATCTCAGCTTGTTTGCTGTCTGAAGGTAAATAAAGAACTGTTGATTAAGTACAGCGGTTTCTTTACTCAAAAAAACACTAATGCTTTTTTTTGTTCTTTTGTTTTTGAGGAGCTGAGAAGAGTTTTTCTAGCATTTGTTGTGGAGTCACAGCCAAACAGCTCGTGCAAAGCGCTGAATCTTTCATAATATGATACTTTGGCCAAATAACAGGAAAAAAACTGAACGCCCAGATAATGACAGAAAACTGGGGAAAACGGGACACGAGTCAGGAATTTTTTTTTTTTTTAAATAAAAAAAAACATTCGCTGGACAAAAGCTTCATATTTGAACTTGATTTTGGTGAAATGTTTATATTAATATCTAATGACACATGCAACGATGCAAATAAACATAGCTTATCTGTAGGCCTAAACATCTATATGGTAACACTATACAATACGATTTCATTATGTTACGAGCCCTGGTAACATAAATGAAACAACCACGTTAACTTAATTTCTCATTTTTTTTAAATTTTCTTTCCTTGCTCTCTTGTTCGTTTTCAAAGCAATTGTATCCGTTTTCTCTCTTGCTGTATACAAAAGCAATGCATCCAAAACAAAGCAAAGCAAAATCTCAGGGGTGAGCTAATGCCAAAATAATAAACAAACATAAACTAACTTCCCCACAAATATTCTACCTTCCCTACGAATCAAAATAAAAGAAACAAAACACAATCAAATTCCCCATCTCCTTATCTGCCCAATAAACAGGAGAAAAAGTAGCGGCCAACCGGCCTACAAAAGAAACACGGCACTCACCCCTTACAGCTTCCCAAAACAGTTAAATAGTTTACAGACATGGTCAACAAGACATCAAGGTCCTAAAAGTAAGGCTCACACAGCATCACAATATATCACAAACACTAGGTTAAAACAGAGAACACTCTGTCGCGCCACATGTTCACCAGCTAGCACAGTACCACAACAAACAGACATGAGCAAACGATAAAAGAGGCAGAGAGCTCTCTCCAGTGGATTGCCAGGGATTTATAGTCCAGGTCTCTTCTCCGGTCCAACCACCAGCAGACTCCCATTATGTCCAGGACCAATCCTAAGAAAGAAAGAGACAACAGCAACAACGGAACCAACCTATAATGCATTACGTTGTAGACGTAACAATTAAAATACATTTGTTACAGTATTTATTAATCTTTGTTAATGTTAGTTAATGAAAATACAGTCGTTCATTGGTAGTTCATGTTAGTTCATGCATTAACAAATGTTAACAAACAACTTTGGATTTTAATAATGCGTTAGTAAATGTTGAAATTAACATTAAGATAAATGCTGCAGAAGTATTGTTCATTCTTAGTTCATGTTAACACTAGTTAACTAATCTTAACTACTGAACCTTATTGTGAAGTGTTACCATTTATATAAATGTATCTGTATACAATAAAGCCACAATACCAACTACCAATAGGAGGTTTCCGGCCGACAGCAAAAATTTATTTTGCCTATGTCACAATTTGAGGTCAATCCGGCCTGTATTTGATACTGATTATGTTGCCAAATTGGTTTGGAACAGCTGTTGAATAAACAATTAAACTGATGCCTGTCTATCTGCTTGACTGACAGTTTTATTGATCACTGAGAGAGCATTGACTTGGTATGATGTTGGTTCAATATAATTTTTTTTTTTTTTTTTTTTAAATGGCTTGGATGTAGTAAACTACTTTTGCCATATTGCTGTAGCTTAGCTTGCTACATTTCCCAGGGCTGTAGCTTTAGTGTAGTTAAGCTTCATTTAAAGAAGAGTAACTGTTAGCTTAGCTCACTACATTTTCCAAGTAGCTTGCCCAACACTGGATATGTGGATTCTGATCTTCAGCCAAGAGAGGAGTTTATTGGACTTTACGAGATGTCAACAACAACAGGAAAGGCTTTAGCAAATATGACACGTTATGTCATGATCCGGCTAAATCTTCCTCTGTCTCAACTCAGAGGACAAACATATGATGGAGCTTCCAACATGGCTGGTCATTTGCAAGGTGTTCAAGCTCTTTTAAAAAAGGAGCAGCCATTGGCTTTGTACTGTCACTGTGCTACACACTGTGTTAATTTGATTACACAGGCTGCCTGTGTTGCCACTCCAGTGATTAGAGACACACTATAGGCTTAGTCCACGAATTAGGCTCCTTCTTCAACCAATCTGTGAAATTCAAGGCAATTTTTAAGGACATAGCAAAATCACAGCATTCTTTTATTTCTTTAAAGCCTCTTTGCCCCACCAGGTGGACTGTTCGGACATCTGCTCTTCATGCAATTCTCAAACAGTATGAATCTGTGTTGACTGCTTTGGAGGAAATGGCGTCCTGTGGCACAAACGATACATCAATTAAGGCCAATGGGTTTCATGAAAAATTCCTTAAGGGAAACACTATGCTTGGCCTTGTAATGGCAGAGGACATAATTGGCGATTTGGAGTGCTTAAACACCAGCCTGCAGCTCAAACAGCAGACAGTATCAGGGACGTTGGAGGCTGTGAAGCATGTTAAGAAAAGCATGCAAGAGAAGAGAACTGATGAACACTTCCAACAACTGTTCACCAAAGCTTCTGATCTAGTAACAAAGCTGGATCTACAACTGATTCAGATGCCTCACATCCGAGAACAAGCCAAACGATACAGCAGTCAGACTGCACCTGATGGAAACCCTAATGATCCTAATGTCCAGTCCTACTTCAGGCCCCAGTATTACAGCTGCTTGGACATGGTGAACACCCAGATGACTCAAAGGTTTGACCAAGATGGCATCCAAAAACTGCAAAAGCTTGAGAATGTGCTACTGAAAGCAGCGTTGGACAAAGTATTGGATGAGTATCCTGAATTAAATTCAAGACAATTGCAGGTGCAGCTTAACATGTTTGAAGCTATGTACACTTTCCAAACTACAGCAGACGTTGCAGAAAACATTCAAAACATGGTTCCTGAAGTGAGAGGCCCTTTCAGTCAAGTTGAGACTTTAGTAAGGCTATTGCTGGTTGTCCCTGCTTCCTCCTCAGAAGCCGAGAGCAGTTTTAGTGCCCTGAGGAGGCTCAAAACCTGGTTAAGGTCATCAATGAGTCAGACAAGGCTCAATAACGTGGCTATTTGCCATGTACACCAGCAACGACTGGACAAATTAGAACTTCTAAAAGTATGCCAGTCCTTTATTCAAGTAAATGAAAAGCACAAGAAGATATTTGGATCCTTCATTGAAAATTTAGTGAAGACGACATGAATTGTTATGTAACATTGTAAATAATTGTATTCATCTGAAGGTCTTTGTAATGAAGAGTGAGATGGTTTTAGAATGGAGTTTGAATTTGTTTTTATACTTTGGGTCACTAGTCTATTTTTCTAAAAACAATTTTATTGTGATGTGTGTGTGTGTGTGTGTATATATATAGGACAGTTTTTAGCTGAAAAGGTGATTTTATAAACTATCAAAATCTGTGATATGCCCACTGACCTTACTGTAATTTTGGGGTAAAAATATTGAAAGATCTTGTGTTTTGTGTGGGTGTGTGTTTGTAGATAGATAGATAGACATATAGACAGATCGTTGGGTTTTGGTCCCCCCCAAAGTTCAATGTGTGGTTATGGCCTTGCCCAGACCTACAGCCAAAACACAAGGTTTAGATTTAAAACCTGACGGGGCACTTCTATTTCAACCAGCGCAGCTTTTGTAATCTTTATGGTAGTGGACTCCGGTCCTAATCCGTGAAGGCTTTTGACATAATGAAATAAATACCAAACACTAATTTCTAATAAATCAAATTTATATCTAGCACATCAAGGTCAGCTCTAGAGCCGTTTGGGTGCAGTCGTGCCAGCAGTGATGAGAGCAGAGAGCTGCCCGCTGCGCACAGACAATTGAAACTTTCAGTGGGTGAAAAACAATGGCATTTTCAAAAATTAGGAAAGTTGACAGGTCCTTAAAAAATCTTAAATGTTACAAGAAAGTCTTAATTATGATTTCAGGAGGTCTTAAATGTGGGGACTGAAAGACAAGAATTGCGATTAAACTTAAAAAGGCTATTCATTGAATAAATATGAGCGCTGCAGGAGTCATCTGCTTCGCTGCTTTGTGGAGTCTGTCTGTTGGGCTTTGTGTACTGCCATTCCCAAAGCGCCACCTGCTGGAAGAGAATGATTTCAAAGGCCAGTGTGAAAATCAATCCATGTTTTTAAGCAGCAAACACGCAGAGTTGTAAATGTGAAGATAATGTGTTATAAAATGTAAACAATTAAGGCAGTAAAATATATTTATATGTATTTAATTAATATAATACTTTATTTTTTTTGTGAAAACCTGCATCTGAACTGTATATCATGCTTTTTTAAATGTATTTATTTTTGTGCAGGTCTTTAAAAAAGTCTTGAATTTAAGCTTAAATATCCTGCAGATTCCCTGACCTGGCAAAAAACATCAATTGTTTTTTATATATAATTGTCCGGACCTCGGCTGGTGGGGAGGGTTCATTACTGGACCTCAAGCCGTTTTAGTTGAAGATACCTGATCTAGGGGGTAAGATTTGGTGTTGCATTTAAAAAAAAAAAAAACTATGGCGACATCTGGTGGCAAAAATTATTATTTTTTTATTAAATTTTTTTTAAAATAGAAAATTGATAGTGCTTTTTTTTTGTTTTTTTTGTTAAATGTATTTATGTGACTTTAACCTCTATACAGATCGATCTGTTTGTATCATTTTCTGTCTTTCAATACTCTGTAATCAGTCTTCATATCTGTTTTTATTGATATCATTTTCTGTAATCAGTGTATATATTTTTTTAATGCTTCTGTCGTCTTTTGCAAATCTGTTTGTATCATTTTATATCTTTTAATACTCAGTAATCAGTCTACATGTCATTTTCTGTCTTTCAATACGCAGTAATCAGTCTACATATCTGTTTTTTATTGATAAGAATTTCTGTCAATGCATATCTGTTTTATCTTGCAATCTATTTTCCTGCTCTGAATGTATTTCTACAGTTTTATGAAACGTTACATTTTTATAACTATTTTCATCTCTGGATATATTGCTACCTAGAAATCAAAATTGCAGCAGGCGCATACATAGAGGCTGGTTACAGAAAATGATATCAACAGAAACAGACATGAAAAAAAATGAGTTTTATACAGTTTTGTGAATCGTTAAATTTTATAACTATTTTCCTTCTCTGAATGTATTGTTACAGTTTTATGAATCGCTACATTTTGTAACTATATTCCTGCTTTGAATGCTTTTTATCTTTATTTTTTTTCATGTCTGTTTCTGTTGATATCATTTTCTGTAACCAGCCTCTATATATGTATGTGCCTGCTGCAATTTTGATTTCTAGGTCTGTTGTATAAGGCAGACATTTTGCGCACACACACACACACACACACACACACACACACACATATATATATATATATATATATATATATATATATATATATATATATATAAAGATACACAATGGATGCTGAAAATGTACATAGAGGTCATTCAGACCCGTTACAGAATGCTATCGAAATGCACTCAGAGACGTCCCCTAACTTGTGTGACATATTACGATTGATGGATTACTATACAAATTATGAGGAGTTGTCAGTTAAGTATGATCAGACACAAAATGATTTACAGCAATTAGAAATGGAAATATAACAAAGTCTAAACGCTGATTTGTGCAATCTGTTGCAGGCTTCAATAATTAGACATGACCAGCAGTTACGGGAAAACAGCGTACAGACCGGAGGTGCGTTAACTGATTCTGACTGTACCGTTGATCCGTATGGCAACACTATGCGATCGTCAGCTACCTCTGCAGGTAATAACAATGCAGAGCGACTATCAACTTCTGACGCTGCACATCCGTCAACTAGCGCTATGCCTAATAACCATGAACCATCAACGATCTGACATGTTCAGAACAAGTTGCCTTTGTCTGTGCTAAAAACCTGTGAGATAACATGCAGTCATCCTGCTCAACAGTTACATAATTGTACTACATACATTTACATTTTCTGATCTTATCCTTTTATAAAACGTAAATCTGAAATTGAACTTGGATCTCTTATTCAAACTTGAATCTTTTCTCAATACCTTCCCTAAACACTCTAATCAATAAAAGCATTGATAAAGCATATCTTGTGTGTTGTGGAGTTTCATCAAAACAGTGTACGAAAATATAAGTGTGTGCAGCAAAAATTGAGAATATGTTTGTTAGAATGGCATTGAATGATGTCATCAGGCTTACTATACAAATATGCTGGCACCCCAGTGACTTGCTGATGAAAATACCTTATGAACAGTTGCAAAGTTTTAAAAACTATACAAATATACACATAACTAAAGAAGACTTCAGCAGCCTTTTCTCCCACTCTGAAAAATAAAAAATATGTTTCTCACACAAGTGCTTCCATCTAAATGTTTTTTTTCTATCTAGATGCAAAAAAGCAATTAGTATTTCACAATTTTAATGAAATTCTGATGCATAGATGCAACCCCAATTCCAGAGAAGTTGGGACATTTTGTAAAATGCAATAAAATCAAGAATCTGCAATTTGTTAATTCTCTTTAACAAAAAAAAAACATTTAAAACTTTACAGACCTGTCGTACACGCTGCTCATGAGAGAGTGGCGTTCCAGTAGATGATGTAGGACGTAGGTTATGAATTGTGTGCCAACATATTTTGCATATTTGAAACACTGAAACTGACTTTAAATGTTGACATTACCAAATAATATTATCTCCATTATCAGTGACTTTCATGGATGACTATTAGCATTTAAAAAACAAAAAAAACAAAAACCTTTGTTGGTCTTTCTGGTTTTCATTTCAACTCATTTTCTAAGATCTGTTCGCTTGTATTGAACATAGCACAGACCATAGATAATATCTTTTTATACTTGCCCTATTATATTTCACGATTGTTATGTATCAGGTTCCTTGTTCATGAGTATAATATATATACACGCAAAATATTTATATTTTATTCATTTTATTTTATTTATTTTTTACAGTGGAATATTTATATGAAAATTACATTACTGTTTACAGTTATGGAAAGCAAAATAAATTTGAAATTTCATCCTTTATAAGACTAAACTAACTTAAAATACAGTTTGTTTTTTTAAACCATATGAGCTTTACATATCAGTTTACCAAATTTGTGATATCCTCTGCTCTAACCATCCTTCCAATGTCATTCCCATACATCCTTTACTACCATCTTTAAAAACGGAAGTTTTTAATCAAATAGTTTATAAAATTGAAATCCTGACGTAACATTTTAATTGCTCATAGCATTTGAACCAAATGGCATATTTTGCACAACTCCTCCTAAAGCATTCATTGATACTTCACCAAATCTTTAGATGATGCTGAAAGAAATTGTCAAAAGCTTTTGGATTGAGCAAATCACTGTAAAGGACACAATACGGGTATTTTTGGTTATGAATTGCCTGCTGAATTGCTGTTTTTATATGTTGACATTAACAAATAATAATATCTCCATTATCAGTGAGTAAAATGGATGACTATTAGCATAAAAAAAAAGCTTTGATGGTCTTGCTGGTTTTTCCCGTGAATTCAGATCTGTTCCTTTGTATTGAACAAACAGACCACATCTTCAAACAGAGAGTTGTTTTCAGGTAATATCGTCTCACACTATCTATCAAAATTCCAGTTTATGTTTATAACATATAGGCAAATTTAATTTATTACTGTGGAATACTATATGGGAATGTAATTTATTATTGTTTACACTTGCAGGAGGCAAAATTTGGCAATTTTGAAACATCAACCATAATACAATGAAACTGTATGAGCTTTACATCTTAACTGAAAATTTTTTTTGCTATTTTTGCACGAACCATCAATGTTGTTCCCCTTCTCCACTGCAACATTTAATAACAGAGGTTTTTAATCAAGTAGTTTGTATAATTCTGGGATCTGGGTTCAAATCCCAATGTAACAATTATAATTAGCTGACTTAACCTTAAAGGGATAGTTGACCCAAAAAAATGAAAACTCAGGCATTATTTACTCACTCTGGTGTTGTTCAAAGATTGTGTGATCTTTTTTTTTTTTTGGAGTTAACTATCCCTTTAACTTATAAACATGGCAACAGAAGTACAACAGTAACAGAAATAATGTTAATACTGTACACATTTTTAACCTATATTTAATTTCCGAATCATACTGTATATTTGTATATAACTATAATTTGTATATAATTTTAATTTAGCTTAATACTGTATATTTCAATGCTGGAATGTAAATATAAACACCCAAGTATTTTAAAATCCTCCATTTAACAATCTCTTGATGATAATCACATTAAAGTAAAGGGAACGAGAATATTTAAAACCACACCTTATACACATAGATCTGGGTACATGCGTTTTAACATAATCATCATTTTAAATGCCAAGTAAACTCTATTATATGCAGAAAGAAGATGTGTAATTTAGAGCACTTTCTCTGCTCCTTTCATGTTTTGTGCTCTGTGTTTGACTCAAATAATCCTATCTACTCCAGTTATTAAAGATGCTGCTGGTTCAGATTTAACAGATGAAGTCATGCCTTGACTGGACTCTTGTTGTGCCAATTGTGATACGATTTTTAGTAGTATGGCTGTCGTCACCTTTGATAATACTTTACTCACAGTTGCTATAATTATAGAGGTAATAATCACAAATAGAATACTGCTTGACTTCAGTTACTTGTGCATACAGACAGCATCCGAAACAGAATTGTAAGCAGTGGTGTGTAGAGAACATTGAGACTCATATCTGTAAATAAATGCAGTTGTTACTCCCAAACAGTGACAGTGTGAACATAGCCTACCTGAGTCATAACAGTTTGTCCTTTTGTTTTTCTTTACTTTTATTTTATTTTATAATTAATTGGGTTAAACTGTCTTCTGCTTTTCAACTCTGGACAAACTTTATTTTATAATTTAGAATTATAAAATAAATTGATAAATGTTGCAGTCAAAAAAAAAAAAAAAAAAAAAAATATCACCATTGAAATATTGTCACGGTGCACACAGCAGGGAGGAACGAGGAGACGGGGATAATTCAAAATACAGTCTTTAATAAATTCAAACAAGGCAAGACAAGGCAAGGTTGAGACAGACAGGAACACGGGGGAATAACGAGTAGACCAGACGAAAACTAACGAAACAGGCAGGAACTAAATACACATGACAAATACTGATAAAAACTAAACAGCTGGACAAGACATAACTAATGATCACACTTAACAAGGACAGGAACATGACCAAATAATGACACAAGAAGCGGGAACACAAGACATACACGACAGAGGACTGACAAATATAGACAACAGCCCAGATAGCACACGTACGTCTGCAAGATGTCTGTTAAAGATCTCTTGATCTGGAAAGCATCTGCTGTCTACAAACGTCTGGCAGACATTTTTCAGATGTCAGTTTTACATACATTCTAAATCATAAACATCTTAAAGACCTCTAATAGACGTCTATTTGACATCTAAAAGGAAACATCCTATAGATGTATTGAAGATGAGCAAACACCATAAAAAATACGTCTTGCAGATGTAAATGCAGACATCAAATAGACGTCTCCAAGATGTACGTGTGCTATCAGGGAGTGCGGTAAACAACTGTTTACATGTAGGAAGAGGTTTGGCGGTGGAAAATGGGAGAAAGGTCCTTAGCGCGATAACGGATCCGATTTTGAATGTATAACTAACTGTAAGTGACCATAATGCCTACCCAGATAGCATACGTACGTCTGCAAGATGTCTGTTAAGGATCTGTTGATCTGGAAAGCATCTGCTGTCTACAAACGTCTGACAGACATCTGTAAGATGTCAGTTTTACATACATTCTAAATCATAAACATCTTAAAGACATCTAATAGACGTCTATTTGACATCTAAAAGGAGACGTCCAATAGACGTATTGCAGATGAGCAAACACTCTAAAAAATACGTCTTGCAGATGTAAATGCAGATGTCAAATAGACGTCTCCTAGATGTACGTGTGCTATCAGGGTAAATATAAGTTTGATGGTAAAGAGTGGAGAGTGTTTTAACTCTCCGTGAATGTTGAGGGAGATGACACGAAGGCTATATCACTGCAACTCCAAAATCAGAGCACAGTTAAATTATTTAATCAAAATCTATTTATATTTATAAGGAAACTGAAAATAAACTTTCTAAAAACGTATCCACTTGTTTCTGTATCTTTGGGTCCATTACTAATCCCCTAACACATTTGTTTGGGTCGGCGTGCACTTTATCTATACAAGCACGAAAAATGACTAATTGATACTGACACAGAGACATTATGACTTTAATGAAGGACGGATGTTGCAAACTTAAAAAAAAAAAAAAAAAATTTTTTTTTTAATGCTTTGCTTATGTATATCATTGTCCAAATTCATAAGAACCCAGTTAAATAAAACCTATTTTGTGGATTTAAGTAACAATAAGTGAAAAGTTTTGTTAAACTTATTCTAGTTTTATCTTTTTAACATACAGGAGCAGCTTTGAAGAATCCTGTGCTTCCCTCGCCAACTGAAGCAGAGGCTGAAAAACATTAAGGATTATCTCCACTTGGCCCCAGGGAGAACGTCTTAAATCATCTTGTTTTGTTTGTTTCAGGATTAAAATAATTGACTGCTTATTTTCATTCACTGTTGATAAAATAATACAAATCATTCAACAGCTGTTGTGTTCTTTCATTATGAGTGGAAAATACTCTGGTTTCCCAGATAGCACACGTACGTCTGCAAGATGTCTGTTAAAGATCTCTTGATCTGGAAAGCATCTGCTGTCTACAAACGTCTGGCAGACATTTTTCAGATGTCAGTTTTACATACATTCTAAATCATAAACATCTTAAAGACCTCTAATAGACGTCTATTTGACATCTAAAAGGAAACATCCTATAGATGTATTGAAGATGAGCAAACACCATAAAAAATACGTCTTGCAGATGTAAATGCAGACATCAAATAGACGTCTCCAAGATGTACGTGTGCTATCAGGGTTAGTTATCATACTTGTGTAGATGCATGTATAATCAGTGTAACTGCAGCTGTTATCAATGGCAGTAAATATGAAGGAACGTCTAATTAACCCTTTCGCACGTGAGTTTAAAATATTCTAGCTGAGCCCCAGGAGTGAGTTTTTTTAGAACTTATAGCCTTATTGTTTCCATGGCGACGCGTCATGCTTGTCATGTGACACACCGCAGCCGTAATAGCGCTGTATGACACATGGATTGCTTTTATTTCCTTTTTCCTTTTTTTATTATTAATATTCACAAACATACTCGCTATATTATTAAATATCTGATATTCCGATTCTGAAATATGTGCAAGTAAATGTGTTTGGTTGTTTACCCTGATAGCACACGTACATCTCGGAGATGTCTATTTGATGTCTGCATTTGCATCTGCAAGACGTATTTTTTAGGGTGTTTGCTCATCTGCAATACGTCTATAGGACGTTTCCTTTTAGATGCCAAATAGACGTCTATTAGATGTCTTTAAGATGTTTATGATTTAGAATGTATGTAAAACTGACATCTGAAAGACGTCTGTCAGACGTTTGTAGACAGCAGATGCTTTCCAGATCAAGAGATCCTTAACAGACATCTTGCAGACGTATGTGTGCTATCTGGGAAAGGGTTAAGAACGACCTCTATGCTATGTAAATCAGATGTCTCATAGACGTAACATTCTAATATTTAACATCTCTAATACATCCACCAGATGTCCTTGGAACGTCGGAAAAGGAAGTCTATGCGACGTATTCCAGATGAGCAAACTCCCTTAAAAATACGTCTCCCAGATGCAAACGCACACATGGCACAGACGTCCCCGCAACGTACGTGTGCTACGTAACTGTCACGAATCCGGTCTGTGAACTTCCATTCACTCACCACCAGAGGTCAGTCACTCACCAGAGTTACTTTTGCACTACACTAACTGTTGCACGTCACCTCCGGACTACAGTTCCCATCATTCATTGCACTGACGACACGCACACAGCTCATTGCACTGATCACACGCATCTGATTCTCATTTGCACACCATACTTAAACCATGGACTTTCTCTCCCTCACTGCCGAGTATTGTATGCACTTATCCTTCTCCTAGCAATAGCTACTCTATAGAGCCCACATAGTTGTCTTAGTCTTGCCTTGCCTGTTTTCCCATGTTTGATTCTAGCCCGTGTTTCCTGGATTAACCCTTGCCTTGCCGTTCGGACTCTGTTTGCACTGGATTATAGCTCATGTACCTGGATTATCTCTCTGCCTTGCCCCATTGGATATTGTTCGCCGATTGTAGAGCCAGGCTTGCCCTAGGATTACTCTTTGTCTTGTTCCTGCCATACCTGTTTGCCATTGTTTCGACCCTGCCTTTATTTATGACCATGCCTTTAAATAAAAGCTTGCACATGGATCCGCACGTCTCGTCAGCCCCGTTACAGTAACAAATTTTACTATGGTAAACTGCGCTGTCGTTACAAACAATTTTTGTCAGCTTATTGAATTAAGTTACCGAATTAAAATAATTTTTAACGAGCAATGCTTATCTTATATTAACATTAAGTTAACTAATGTGAATTTTTTTTTCAAGCGTTAGTAGTTAATAGCTGTGTTTCCACTGTCGGACCAAAAGCGGGCGTGCTAGTGCATGCCAGAGCCAGTCGCGTTTCCACTGTCACTTCTGGGGGTTGATCGTGCCTCATCGGTGCTTCCTCGGGGGCCAACGGCCGGGGTTTTCTGGCCCGACGAAAACCTTGGGCCAAAGTGGGCCAACTGGGACTAGAGGAGTGGTTATGAACAAAGGCGTAGGTTCTCCGCGTCTTGAGAGTGTCAGCGCTGCAGATCATTTCATAAAGTTAACAGCTATAACACCAGCATTAAAGACTTTTAAAATAATTTTAGCTTAAAACTCACTTTCAGACAGCAGCGAGTGTTTGAAATAACTTGATCCGATGCGGATTATGATCACCATACCAGGCAGAAATATTTATAAGCGATGCAAAAGATATGCACGCTAGCCATTAACGTTACCATACTAAACATGGTAAATACGACCGCTTGAATAAATCAGACGTCAGCTTGTCATTCTCTATAACAATCGTATATTTATTTAGTAACATATTTTATCTGTCACAAGTCTTGTCTCGAGACTTTAGCTCCGTGTGTCATAAAAATATATAATGGTTTTTGTTCGGGAGCTCCCTCTGCTACTCAGGTCGTATTTGTGATGGAAAAATATATATAGAAATTATTCTTACTTAACGTGATGTATACTGTGACTACAAATAAACAGAAACAGACTCTACTGAATAAGTATTTAGGCCTATTTGTCCTCTTTCTTTTGTGAAATAGTGGTTCACATTGCTTTATTTCTGTGTGACTAACTTCCAATCTTGATAAATGATTTCATTATGATCAATGTATCACTTAAAAGGGTATGGAAAAAATCGATGCTTTTGGATTTAAATCTAACAAAACATGCAAACAAACGGCTGCTTTTATCATGTTCGTTTCGCTATATTTCCAGGGACTTATTTACTTATTTAGTTTTCTGATAACTTCTCTTTGTTGATGAAATGATGGGGTTGCTTGACGTTGTTCCATAGAGGCGTGTGAAGGGCGGCTTTAAGTGAAGCACAGCGGAGCTTCTGGCCCAACGGTGGAAACGCATCGTGATTTTGGGCTCGGTGCTACAGGTCTGAGGCTATTAGCCCCGCCCGACCCCTTTTAAAGCACTGGCTTGCACTGGCCCGACAGTGGAAAAGAGGCTAATGTTGGCCATAACCTATTGAGAAAATAAAATCGTATGTTAGCTATAGCTTAAACAAGTTTTATGGCTAGCTGCCTTTCTAATTTTAGAATTAGTTTGTTATAGTTTTTAATAGAATTTAAGATTTACTGATTTATTTATTTTTTTTGTATTTGTGTTTTAAAGGCAACTGCAATGAAGCATCAAGGAAGACATGGGCATGCCGGCCAGCCACCCTGAGACTGATAATTCATGGTAAGAGAACAACTATGGTTTTGAGAGGTTTGTGTATTTTATATGGGGTTTGCCTTTTAAAAGTGTGTAATTTCTAATTCTTGTTTTTCAGAGAAGACATTTCTGTCACTAACAAAGTGGATGGTGAGCAAAGGTGGTGCCACGTTTCGGAGTAGCACCTGGGTTTTGCAGATGACTATGTGTTTTTGTGAGGATAAATCCAGAGGATACAACATAATGCACTGCAAAACGTCCTAAGCCAGGAGAAATGGTGAAGATGCACTGTTCCAGCATTGGAAGACTGTATTTTTAAGTGTTATACATGCAATGTTTTAAACAAAGAATTTGATATTTTGTAATTATTGTATCTGTTTTAATTGAATGCCAGTAGTACCTATGTAGAGTAAAAATAAAATGAATTCTATATAAAAGTGATAAAATCTAATGAAATCTATATTAAAATGAATGAATTACAGTAGTATACTGATAAATTGGATTATTTGTTACAATAATTTACTGTAAAACAGTATAGTTTGCAACTGTAAATCAAATACAGTTTGCTACTGTAAATCTTAATTACAGTAACTTACTGGCAACACTGTTACTGTAAAACCCTTTGAAATGTCTAACAGTGAATTCTGGCCTTTGCATTTACATATACAGTATGACTGAAACATAAACCTACAAGTGACTTACATTGTGTTTCAATATTAGAAATCATCTAAGCAATAAATTTAGAAACAGATGCTATCTCCCCTATCTCACTGCAAGTGATAACTAAAAATATACAGTAGCTATATTATATATATATTGGTATATACGGCTTTCAGCCACATGAATAGCTACATATATTACATTATTTTTACAAGCATTAAAAACTTTAAAACACATTAAACTGAAAAACAAAACAGACTGCATGCATTTTTCTTAACCTTCTTAGATGTAATTTTCAACTAATGATGAATCGACAAATTCTGTTTTCTTATCACAGTAAGACAGAACTGCCTCAGCTCTAGTGGACAATTCCTGGTAACAGTTCGTATCAAATACAGTCGAGTTCACAATTACAGTGAATTACAAACAAACAGCGAACATTTTGACAAGTATATCATATATTAATTCCCTACTCTCTCAGAAACACGTTTTCCTTCTTCTTCACACTTGTCCTAAAGCATTCACTGAATCTTCACCAATTCTTCAGATGATGCTTGCCAAAAATTGTCAAAAGCTTTTGGATTGACAGAAGGCCAAAAACACACTTAATGCAAGTACTCTTGTTTATGAATTGCGTGCCAATACATTTTGCATATTTGAAATATTGAAATGACTTTAAATGTTGACATTAACAAATAATATTATCTCCATTATCATAGACTATCATGTGACTATCAACAAAAGCATTGTTGGTCTTGCTGGTTTTTCTGTCAACTCGCTTTTCTCGTATCTTTTCTTTGTATTGAACAAACAGAGAGTTGCTTTCAGATGATATCTTCTCATACTTATCAAAATATAAATTTAATTATTATTTATCTTTCAAGTTTCCAGTTTGTACCTGTATAATATATGTATCATCCATGTGACTTAAACACATTTGACATTAAGTATAAAAGCAGGGCTCTTTCTAGAGCTTCACAAAATCTTCACTGAAGTTCTGAAAGCAACGACCTGAAAACCAAGGTGAGTTTTTGACACATCGACCTGCTGAATAACCTTATAAAATATAATATAAAAAAGTTTTTTAAAGATAACATTGACAATCCACAGTGAGCAGTGCTTATGCATTTTCAGGTTCATCATGACAGTGCTGAGAAGTCTTCTGCTTCTTTTCATTATGTATTCCGTTGTGAATGCAGAAGGTAACCAAGACATTTATTTACTATTGTAAAAAAAACTAACAAAATTTTTTTTTATTCCAGATTAAAATCTTTAAGTTATTGTGTTTTGTGCCAAATCTTTGAGAAGCTTCATTACAAAGGGGTGAACGGGAAATGTGCAATATGATTGAACTGAATTTTGTCATGACTGATGAGGTTTCTTCAGTGTGTGAAGATTATATACTGTGTTTATTACAAGAACCCTAAAGTTTATGTATTGTTTAGATGAAAAGTGCCCCAATGGATGGACAAATTTTGGAGTCAAATGCTACAAGTACTTCCCTCATTCAGTTAACTGGATCACTGCAGAGGTAATGTGTTGTATAGCTGCAGGAAGGTTTTATTTATTTATTAATTTTAAGTTGCCTAAAACTTAATTTTCTGCAAATGGCAAATATGACAAAGTATTAAGCAAATTATCAACCAGACCTTTTTTAATGAATACATAAATAGATTGTGGATTGACAATGTAAAATCTGTCTCTTTTAGAGATTCTGTCAAACCTATGATGCAAATCTTGCATCTGTGCATAATAAACTGGAAAATGATCTTCTGCTGAGCCTGGTACCTTCTTCCACACGTTTTTGGACTGGTGCTCAGGATGGTGAACAAGTAAGTTTACTTACCTTTTTCGTACCTTTTTAAACCATGACTTAGAATGGCCGAAAGAGACTGATATAGTGTGACAGGTTTTTAGTCTTTAAACATAAGGCAAAGGATTGTTTGACTTCATAAAAGCTGAACTCTAATTACCTTCTTTTTGTAGTCTGAGTACTTTGTAATGACTCTCTTTACTCTTTAGGAAGGACAGTGGATTTGGAGTGATGGAAGTCCCTTTGACTACGCCAGCTGGTGCTCTGGAGAACCCAACAATGCAGGAAATAAAGAGAACTGCCTGGAGCTGGCCTATAGCTGTAAGAATTCAGTTTTATTAATAGTTTCAATAATTATTCACAGTCATATAATCAATCCTGTAATATCATATAATACAGTAACATAAAATGGCTTATTTGAATGTCACAGCATGCCTTAAGTTGAATGTACTATTTTATTTTAACTCTAACACGTAATGATAAGAATAACTTTAATTTATTAATAACATTTATTTTTTACGTTTATTTTTCCACTCTGCAGCTAACCGTTGCTGGAACGATCTGACATGTTCAGAACAAGTTGCCTTTGTCTGTGCTAAAAACCTGTGAGATCACATGCAGTCATCCTGCTCTACAGTTACATGATTGTACTACATACATTTACATTTTCTGATCTTATCCTTTTATAAAACATAAATCTGAACTTGAACTTGGATCTCTTATTCAAACTTGAATCTTTTCTCAATACCTTCCCTAAACACTCTAATCAATAAAAGCATTGATAAAGCATATCTTGTGTGTTGTGGAGTTTCATTAAAACAGTGTACGAAAATATAAGTGTGTGCAGCAAAAATTGAGAATATGTTTGTTAGAATGGCATTGAATGATGTCATCAGGCTTACTATACAAATATGCTGGCACCCCAGTGACTTGCTGATGAAAATACCTTATGAACAGTTGCAAAGTTTTAAAAAATATACAAATATACAAATAACTAAAGAAGACTTCAGCAGCCTTTTCTCCCACTCTGAAAAATAAAAAATATGTTTCTCACACAAGTGCTTTCATCTAAATATTTTTTTTCTATCTAGATGCAAAAAAGCAATTAGTATTTCACAATTTTAATGAAATTCTGATGCATAGATGCAACCCCAATTCCAGAGAAGTTGGGACATTTTGTAAAATGCAATAAAATCAAGAATCTGCAATTTGTTAATTCTCTTTAACAAAAAAAAAACATTTAAAACTTTACAGACCTGTCGTACACGCGTTCATGAGAGAGTGGCGTTCCAGTAGATGATGTAGGACGTAGGTTATGAATTGTGTGCCAACATATTTTGCATATTTGAAACACTGAAACTGACTTTAAATGTTGACATTACCAAATAATATTATCTCCATTTATCAGTGACTTTCATGGATGACTATTAGCATTTAAAAACAAAAAAAACAAAAACCTTTGTTGGTCTTTCTGGTTTTCATTTCAACTCATTTTCTAAGATCTGTTCGCTTGTATTGAACATAGCACAGACCATAGATAATATCTTTTTATACTTGCCCTATTATATTTCACGATTGTTATGTATCAGGTTCCTTGTTCATGAGTATAATATATATACACGCAAAATATTTATATTTTATTCATTTTATTTTATTTATTTTTTACAGTGGAATATTTATATGAAAATTACATTACTGTTTACAGTTATGGAAAGCAAAATAAATTTGAAATTTCATCCTTTATAAGACTAAACTAACTTAAAATACAGTTTGTTTTTAAACCATATGAGCTTTACATATCAGTTTACCAAATTTGTGATATCCTCTGCTCTAACCATCCTTCCAATGTCATTCCCATACATCCTTTACTACCATCTTTAAAACGGAAGTTTTAATCAAATAGTTTATAAAATTGAAATCCTGACGTAACATTTTAATTGCTCATAGCATTTGAACCAAATGGCATATTTTGCACAACTCCTCCTAAAGCATTCATTGATACTTCACCAAATCTTTAGATGATGCTGAAAGAAATTGTCAAAAGCTTTTGGATTGAGCAAATCACTGTAAAGGACACAATACGGGTATTTTTGGTTATGAATTGCCTGCTGAATTGCTGTTTTTATATGTTGACATTAACAAATAATAATATCTCCATTATCAGTGAGTAAAATGGATGACTATTAGCATAAAAAAAGCTTTGATGGTCTTGCTGGTTTTTCCGTGAATTCAGATCTGTTCCTTTGTATTGAACAAACAGACCACATCTTCAAACAGAGAGTTGTTTTCAGGTAATATCGTCTCACACTATCTATCAAAATTCCAGTTTATGTTTATAACATATAGGCAAATTTAATTTATTACTGTGGAATACTATATGGGAATGTAATTTATTATTGTTTACACTTGCAGGAGGCAAAATTTGGCAATTTTGAAACATCAACCATAATACAATGAAACTGTATGAGCTTTACATCTTAACTGAAATTTTTTTTTGCTATTTTTGCACGAACCATCAATGTTGTTCCCCTTCTCCACTGCAACATTTAATAACAGAGGTTTTTAATCAAGTAGTTTGTATAATTCTGGGATCTGGGTTGAAATCCCAATGTAACAATTATAATTAGCTGACTTAACCTTAAAGGGATAGTTGACCCAAAAAAATGAAAACTCAGGCATTATTTACTCACTCTGGTGTTGTTCAAAGATTGTATGATTTTTTTTTTTTTTGGAGTTAACTATCCCTTTAACTTATAAACATGCCAACAGAAGTACAATAGTAACAGAAATAATGTTAATACTTGTACACATTTTTAACCTATATTTTATTTTCGAATCATACTGTATATTTGTATATAACATTTTAATTTAGCTTAATACTGTATATTTCAATGCTGGAATGTAAATATAAACACCCAAGTATTTTAAAATCCTCCATTTAACAATCTCTTGATGATAATCACATTAAAGTAAAGGGAACGAGAATATTTAAAACCACACCTTATACACATAGATCTGGGTACATGCGTTTTAACATAATCATCATTTTAAATGCCAAGTAAACTCTATTATATGCAGAAAGAAGATGTGTAATTTTCAGCATTAAGTACCTCTCAGTCACAGACAGCTACCGTATGTAAATGGGTGCCTCCAGAATACATATTTAATAAAACTTGTTGTTCACAAGCTCATCTTACCCAATGATCCAGAATTTGAATTTACACAGTCCTCCATAGATCCAAGATAACAGAGCATCGATAGGTGTTTGTCGACAATTTTACTTGAACGATCACATTTCAATGATAGAACAAACATTATTATAAGAGAATCACATCCTGTATCATCCTCGTGACTTAAACACACTTGATGCTAAATACACTTGATGTTAAGTAAAGTAAACCCAGGGCTCTTTCTACAACTTCACAAAATCTTCATTGAAATTCTGAAGGCAACGATCTGAAAAGCAAGCTGAGTTTTTGGCACATTGAGGCGCTGAAAAAAACATTGTACTTAAAATATCTTTGTGCTTTTTTATGATAACATTGACAATCCACAGTGAGCAGTGCTTATTAATTTTCAGGTTCATCATGGCAGTGCTGAGAAGTCTTCTGCTTCTTTTCATTATGCATTCCTTTGTGAACGCAGATGGTAAACAAGACATTTTTTTACCATTGTAAAAAAAACCCCAAAAAACGGTGGAGGGCTTTGCCCAACAGTTCTCCGCCACACAGAAGCAGACGGCGTTTCTTCATCCTGCGCCGCGGTTCGTTGCTGTCTCCACCTCACCGCCGGCTGCAGTCCCTCTGTCTGCTCGTTGCCGAGGGCGCCTCCTGCTACCTCCTGCTACCTCCACCTCCGCTCCAGCTCGGCCTCAGCAGCAGTTTTCACAATGGCCGCAGCATGGAGCTGGCCACAGGAAAGCGGCGCAGCCCATCTCCGTCCTTGGATCCTGCTCTTCTGGACATGGTCACCGCACCACTCCTTCCCCCGGAGGAGAGCTGGGTGGAGAATCTTTTTTTTCCTTTTTGTTTTGTTCCGCCACTGGCTCCTCAAAAAAAGAGCAGTTTCCTTTCTCTCCGGGTCCCAAGAGGGCGAGGATGGCAGTGCACGAGACACAGTCTCCACACTCCCGTCCCCCTCTCCTTTCGCCACTGGGCAGCAGGGTCCGGTTCGAGGACACGATGCCTCCTCACGCCCCCCTGCCCAGCCGTGGTGCCAGGTAAGTGTCGCACCACGCACTCAGACCCCACTCTGGGACACACTGCCTTCCGGGTCGGGTCCCTGTTTTCCACTTCGCTGCCCCACTGCAGGTACGTCGGTGGTTCCCCAGTCCCGCTTGTTCGGTCCCGCTTTTCGGCCTCTTCGCCTCTCAATAGAATGTGCTCAGTAGATGCTGAACTGCCTGGAGTCTTTCCAGTGCAAGAGGGCGGTTCCACTGAAACAGTTACAGAGGCTCCTGGGGCATATGGCATCTGCAGACGCTGTCACGCCGCTCGGATTGCATCATATGAGACCGCTTCAGCGTTGGCTTCACGACTGTGTCCCGAGGCGGGCATGGCGACGCGTGGCATGTACCGGGTCTCAGTCACCCCGTCCTGCCGTCAGAAACTTCAGCCCGTGGTCGGATCTTGCTTTTCTTCGGTGGGAGTTCCCTAGTGCAAGTGTCCAGGCATGTTGTTTTATCAACAGATGCCTCTGCCATGGGCTGGGGAGCCATGTGCAACAGGCGTGCAGCTGCGGGGCTCTGGACAGGGCCCCAACTGCAGTGGCATATCAACTGCCTCGAGTTGCTAGCAGTATGGCTTGATCTGCGCCACTTCAAATTGCTGCTACATGACAAGCACGTACTGGTCCGTACGGACAACACTGCGACCGTTGCGTACATCAACCACCAAGGCGGTCTATGCTCCCGTCGCATGTCGCAACTCGCCCGCCATCTCTTCCTTTGGAGTCAGAAGCATCTGAGGTCTCTTCGCACCGTTCATGTCACAGGCAAGCTCAATCGCAGCCGACGAGCTCTCACGCCAGCCCGCCTTCCGGGAGAATGGCGACCCCACCCGAGACAGTACAGCTGATTTGGAGACACTTCGGGGACGCCCAGGTAGACCTGTTTGCCTCCCCGGACACGTCCCACTGCCAGCTGTTTTACTCCCTGTCCAAGGGACAAAGTGTATGTTGCCTATGTTGGAAAAAGTGTAGTGTAAGTGTAAACTTTATTTTCAAGTGAAAGAAAATTCACCGAGCCTGTAATAAACTTTAAAACAATCTTTAAATAATAAAACATTAAAGACACACTTTAATGTATTATCTGCTGAAAGCATCGAGGTGAGTTGACTTTATTCACAACATAGTCTCTACATAATAACAGTGTCATGAATCTGGTCTGCACTTCCGTTCATTCACCACCAGAGGTCACTCGCTCATCACATTGACTCACACCATACATAACGCTGGACTCCATTTCCCATCATTCATTGCACTGATTGCACACACGGCTGATTGCACTAATCACACGCACACCTGATCCCACGCACACACTGATCACACACCTTATTTAAACCCTGAACTTTGTTTCCCTCTTGGCCGAGTATTGTTTGTGTTTACCGCTCCCCTAGCCGTAGCAACCCTACAGAGCCCCTGTTAGTTTTCCCCTGTCTGTTTTGGATTGTGTTTTCCCGTGTTTGTTCTAGCCCGTGTTCCCTGGATTAACCCTTGCCTTGCCGTTTGGACACTGTTTGCACCCCTATTGGATTCTAGCCCGTGTTCCCTGGATTATCTCTCTGCCTTGCCCACTGGATACTGATCGTCAACCTTCGCTTGCCCTAGGATTACTCTTTGTCTTGTCCCTGCCATACCTGTTTGCCATTGCTCGACCCTGCCTGTATTTATGACCATGCCTATAAATAAGAGCTTGCACTTGGATCCGCACGTCTCACGTTTCGTCAGCCCCGTTACAAACAGAGATATATATAAATATAAATATAAAGAGTTCTAATAGAATAATCCATAACATCTGCAATAAACAAGGTGCAGACCGTGCATGGCAGACACTGGTTATAAGACTGCACTTAATGAAACTTTGTTGCAAGATGGGTGTGGGAATGATGGTGGGCTATAGGTAGATTTGTGCATCTTAGGATGAACCATTTCCTAGTGTGTCTGGTGGAGAAAAGAAATGGAAAAAGATGTTAGAGCATTTTATAAGGAAACAATGTACAAGTTACTGAAGGTGTAAACAATACAATATTGGGCAGTGAACACCATGTACAATGCAGCAGCATGCACACAATACTGTCAACAAGCTCTGCACTAGATACTACACTAAGCTGTGCCACTGAAATTAGAATTGTGAACATGATGAAAATTGCTCATTTAACAGTATTGCTGTGAAAGCTGACAGTAATGAATAAAACTGAACAACATTCCAACTACCATACATTAAACAGCACAGAGCAACTAACCCAAACCTGCTCTGTGTATGCGTGCAAACTGATCTAAGACAAGCAGAAATTGTTTGTAGAAGGGTAGGGTTAAAATATAAACATCACATTCTAAAACAAAAAACTCTTTGCCCGCCATTTTAAAACACAAAACATATTTAAGATGCTAAAATCAAAACACAGACTGGTTAACTGGTATGGGGAACATGCATTCATGTGTGTATACACGTATATTCTGAATATAGTAAATTAACATAGCTGCTAAGCAATTGTTTTACATGTAAAAACTGTAGTAATTACTTGTATACCCCCTTTACAGTTACTGCTCTCATAAATACAACATGTAGAATATTAAACCTACATTTAAAATAAATATTTTAGCAAAATGTAAATTTTAGTCAGAATTATTGCGGTCCTATTCTCTTCAATTATTTCCAAAATTAGACAAAGACACAACCATCAAATGTAAGTTATGCACTGGAGAAACATGACTCAAGTCCACACGCATCTGTCGAAGCATCTGACAATATTTGTTTATTGAAACACTTTCTCTGCTCCTTTCATGTTTTGTGCTCTGTGTTTGACTCAAATAATCCTATCTACTCCAGTTATTAAAGATGCTGCTGGTTCAGATTTAACAGATGAAGTCATGCCTTGACTGGACTCTTGTTGTGCCAATTGTGATACGATTTTTAGTAGTATGGCTGTCGTCACCTTTGATAATACTTTACTCACAGTTGCTATAATTATAGAGGTAATAATCACAAATAGAATACTGCTTGACTTCAGTTACTTGTGCATACAGACAGCATCCGAAACAGTATTGTAAGCAGTGGTGTGTAGAGAACATTGAGACTCACATCTGTAAGTAAATGCAGTTGTTACTCCCAAACAGTGACAGTGTGAACATAGCCTACCTGAGTCATAACAGTTTGTCCTTTTGTTTTTCTTTACTTTTATTTTATTTTTTATAATTAATTGGGTTAAACTGTCTTCTGCTTTTCAACTCCGGACAAACTTTATTTTATAATTTAGAATTATAAAATAAATTGATAGAAAAGTGTCATTTTATCCAATTAATCTAAAACATATTTGATTATTAAAATAAATCAATGGTTGCAGCCAAAAAAAAAAAAAAAAAAAATCACCACTGAAATATTGTCATGGTGCACACAGCAGGGAGGAACGAGGAGACGGGGATAACTCAAAATACAGTCTTTAATAAATTCAAACAAGGCAAGGCAAGACAAGGCAAGGTTGAGACAGACAGGAACACGGGGGAATAACGAGTAGACCAGACGAAAACTAACGAAACAGGCAGGAACTAAATACACATGACAAATACTGATAAAAACTAAACAGCTGGACAAGACGTAACTAATGATCACACTTAACAAGGACAGGAACATGACCAAATAATGACACAAGAGGCGGGAACACAAGACATACACGACAGAGGACTGACAAATATAGACAACAGTGCGGTAAACAACTGTTTACATGTAGGAAGAGGTTTGGCGGTGGAAAATGGGAGAAAGGTCCTTAGCGCGATAACGGATCTGATTTTGAATGTATAACTAACTGTAAGTGACCGTAATGCCTAAATATAAGTTTGATGGTAAAGAGTGGAGAGTGTTTTAACTCTCCGTGAATGTTGAGGGAGATGACACGAAGGCTATATCACTGCAACTCCAAAATCAGAGCACAGTTAAATTATTTAATCAAAATCTATTTATATCTATAAGATCCTGTCTTTTATCTTTTAAACCAGTGGTTCTCAAGCTTTTTTGGTCGCGCCTCCCTTTAGACCTATAAAAAAAAAATACAGGCATTTTCTCCTCACCAACGACATTAAAAACCCTGTCTACAATAGACGCGAGCATTGCGCTGCGCCGCGACAAAATAACCCATTATAATCAGTGACGCTGTCTACACTGGATGTGGCGCGGCAGTGACCGAGAACTGTTGATGAACCACAAAATCAGCTGTTACCGCGACTTGATTCAAACCACAGAAAAACCTATTCGTCAGAAGTAAGGTAGTACTTTATCCATGGGCGTCGCTAGGCCATTTTTAGGGGGGCTTTAGCACCCCTAAATTTCTGCTCAGCCCCCCTAAAAATCTTGCGATTCTTTCCCTTTAAATTTCAAATGAAAACGGCAGCAGACTTCGGCTCCTCCGCATCTTTCTGCGCGTTCTTCAATCCACAGACTGCGGTGGCGCAGAGGAGAGGACAAGGTGTATTTATCGATAGATTGTTATAATATCTACATCTATGCAGTTCTTTGTCATGAATACAGTTTACAAAAAGTCATGGGAGAGCAATCCGTTTCCAATCTACTGTAAAGTTTTCGCTGCATTCACCACCCATCACACCACAGCTGTTTCCTTAAGCGAAAGCCCTTAACACATATGAACGCTTTATAAAACGATCACGTTATTGTTATTTTCATAATATTACAGTGCATGTGGCATTAACTACCATAAAGTTATGCATAGAAATGATTAAAGACAGTGACCGACAGCACTCAGTCAGTGCACTCATTTGAATTGCATATCAGAGTGATTGACAGAGATTGAAACATTTTGTGTTTTGTATTAATTTAAAAAAAAAAAATGTTTGAATTGAATTTATGTAGAACGGTTCTACAATTTTTTGCACAAATTTTCAATCAATTCTTTTGTAAATATTTTTTTTATTATTATACCCTCATTGGGGGCTCAGCCCCCCTAAAATGAAAATCCTAGAATCGTCCCTGACTTTATCTGTTTAATTTACTTTATAAAATCATATATATATATGTATATATATATATATATCAGGCCCGGATTAACACAGTGTAGTGCACATTTGAAGTGATAACTCAGCAATGAACAAAAGTATTTTGAGCAGTGAGTGGATTCTGATTAACATTGCATTCAAGGAATCAACATATGTCTGCGATACATTAGGCCTACTCACCGCTGCACAAACACGCAAGTAGAAATCTTTGAAGCTCTTCTCAGCGCAAACACAAATAGCCTATGCTGATCGGGTTAGTCGCACAGGTGCTCCTAAATATGTTTTGATAGTCGCACACAGTAGCTACTTTTCAGTCGCCCTGTATAGCCCTGGCTATGTGTCGTGATATTTTCTTCTTTTTTTAAATTTACGTTTCGCACAGCCGTCAAGTCGATGCTGCCTATCCATTTGTGAATAAATATGCTCGACTCTGACTGGGGGGAGGGGGCAAATACACTGGGACCTGACCCAATCGCAATTCTTTATATGCGTGCATATATTTGATATTCTCTCTGTATATTGTATCATTAACTGTTCATTTTCTATGCATCTGTATCTCTTCCAGCAAAATAATATATACAAAACATGAAAAAATATTTTAAAGGTCTTGTCATTATCGTAATCACTTGGTGCCCCCTATTGGCTGGTGCCCCAGGGCACTCACCCAATCCGTCTATGGATAATCCGGCCCTGATATATATATATATATATATATATATATATATTTGGCTGACCACCACACATATTAATGACAATGAATCAGGCTACGTACCTCAGTTTTCCCGCGGCGATGTTGGAGACTTCGCACACTGCCACGATGGATTAGAAGTGGCATTGTAATGCATTATAAATGTACCAAATCCTTGTTATTGTACTAAATAACGAGTGTAAGATTGTACCTTTTACATCCTAGTCTACATTTTAATATTAGAAACAGTTAGTATTAGATGCCAGATATTAGCCTATTTATTAAGACTCTGGATAATTGATTTTTAGAATAGAGATCACGGTTCTCCCAAGATTCAGAAGAAAAACATTAGACAAATACAAAATAATACGTAGGCTAATTCACTTAGGTTTCTCACAAAATGTTTTATTTAAATGAGTGTAAAATTTTATAAATGAGCCAATTAAAATAAAAATATGTAAAATATTATTTGAAATATATGAACTTGTTTCATTTTTGAACGAATCTCTTGATTGAATGTATTAGACATTTTACATTACATTTTAACAGTAACTGTTCGCTACCTTCTGGCATAACCTAACTGTAGCAGAGGTACACTACAATTCTGTATTACACTGATTGAGGCGGCCAAATATGGACTGGATTCCGGTAAGAGAATCAACGATTGGAGAAGAGATTATTCACAAAGATGCCTTTATTGAACAGGGTGTGAGTTGTCATCTGCACCAGTTATGCTTTGGTTATGACATCTGTATTAATGGTCTAAAGGAACAATAAAGAAATATAATTACAATCATATTCTGAGAACCATTTATACACTGGCATGATAATCGAACATATGCAAATAAACAATGATTAGACACTGCAAATAGGCATGGTATAGTTGTGCAATGATGCGTTATTAATGTAAACACTCTTGTGAAGAAGTATAATAATACTGCCGATGCTAATACTGATTAGCGCGGTTTTCTCGCGGCAAATTACGGCCGCTACGGCGCTCAAACTCGCCGATGGTAACCGCAGAACGATCGCGGGACATCAATAACATACATTCGAAAACATACATATGCAAATGTACTTACATTAAGGCATAAACGCATTATACAAAGCATATAACAAGCGTGCAGAAATGAGTATCCACCAAACTGTCTTCCTGCGTGTCACACTATAAATCAGTCCGTGTGGTCAACAACTTTGGTTCCTAGGACAGGCTTTCGTACACAGCCGCCCCCAATTATCTGACAGGGTAATTGTAAACACCAAGAAAGTCTGTCTACAGTGTCTAAGGCTCTTCCTCAAAGTGAGGAAGTGGAATCAACCTAACAACTGGTCGAGTGTAGGATTTCTCATTAACTCCGACACGGGCAGTGCGAATTTTCCCATCAGGTCCAGCCAACGTCTCAGTCACTGTGCCCACAGGCCAGAGGGCACGAGGAAGTTGGGGATCAACAATGAGAACCACTTGGCCCACAGTCAGCTCTTTCCCATCCTTCCTCCACTTATGTCGATCCTGCAAACTTGGGAGGTAATCTCGGATGAAGGCAGTCCAGAAATGATCTGCCAACACCTGGCTGTGTCTCCATCTGCGTCTTCCGAGCAGGTTGGTAGAGTCGAATAAGACTTGAGGTAGGGAGGCATCACGACGGCCCATAAGCAGTAGGTTCGGAGTCACTGGGTCCACATCTGCAACATCGGAAGATACGTAGCCGAGAGGCTTGGCATTTAGAATGCCCTCCACCTCCACTAACAACGTCTGCAGCACTGGCTCTGGCACCGTTTGCTCTCGCAGAATGACACGTAGTGCAGTCTTTACAGATTTGACTTCACGCTCCCAGGTTCCACCGAAATGAGGAGCATTAGGTGGAATGTAGCGGAATCTGATCTTCTGTGGAGCAAGCAGTTCTTGAAGCTTAGGTGCCATGACAGCAAAGGTGTCACGTAGTTCTCGATCTCCTCCTACGAAGTTGGTACCGTTGTCGCAGAGCAATTCCATGGGCTTACCCCGTCGTGCTATAAAGCGACGCAGAGAGAGCAGGAATGCATCAGCATCAAGGTGTTCCAACAGATCAAGGTGCACACATCGGGTTGTCATGCACTTATAGAGGACGCCCCATCTCTTTTCATGGCGACGACCAACTTTTACTGAAAAGGGGCCGAAACAATCTACCCCCGTGGAATAGAACGGCGGTTGGTGAAGTTGCAGCCTGCAGGATGGCAGATCGGCCATTTGGGGGACTTCAGGCTTGGCTCGCCAGAACTGACAATCTTGGCATTTGCGCTGATGCTTACGGACGGCTTCCCTGCCCCTAAGTATCCAATACTGACGACGCAATTCTGCTAGCACCCTTTCAGAACCCGGATGCAGAAGTCGGCGGTCCGTCTCTTTGATTAACAGCTTAGTTGTAGAATGGCCAGGATCCAACACAATCGGGTGAATGGCATCCAGGTCGAGGTCACTCGCTCTACGCAATCGTCCCCCTACTCTGATGAGACCTGTGTCCTTATCATACTCTGGTGCAAGGGATACCAAACGGCTGTTCGCTGGAATCGGCTGTCCAGTCTTCAAAACTTGGACTTCTAGTGGGAATGAGTCCTGTTGAGCTTGAGCCAGGATAAGTTTCTCTGCTCCGACATAGTCATCAGCTTGTGGAGAAGATTCATTGTCTGTAGCAGCCGCCCCGTGTAGGGACCTGACAGTGGCCTCAACTAGCTCTAGCCATGTGTGGAATTGATTGGGGTCCAGAAGTGAATGATTGGAGACTGTGACAGTGCCAATGAATGCAGTTTTTCTCAACTCGATGATCTCTGATTCTACCTCAATGACGGGTGTGGATGGCCACTGGTCAAAAGGTCGAAGGAGGAAGTCTGGTCCTGAATTCCACTGATGGGGACGTGCTAGCTGGGTCAGGGTCAGACCTCTTGTGATGTGGTCAGCAGGGTTGTGAGCTGAATTAATGTACCGCCATTCAGCCGTGTCTGTGAGGGTCTGGATTTCTGCTATACGTGTCCCTACAAATACCTTGTAACGACAGGACTCAGATGTCAGCCAGTTCAGTACGGTTGTTGAGTCGGACCAGAGGGTGACTGTATGGATGTTAAGAGACAACTCAGTCTGTATTACTTTGGCTAACTGAGCGCCGGTGAGGGCTGCACTCAGTTCCAAACGAGGCATGGATAGGCATTTCCTGGGAGCCACTCTGGATCTGGCCAAAACGAAGGCGACATGGACGTGGCCTTGATCATCTGTAGTGCGCAAATAGGCCACTGAGCCGTATGCTCTTTCTGATGCATCGCAAAAGATGTGGAGTTCTCGGATGGCACTAGGGTAATCAGCACAGGCTGGGGCATACGGTCGAGGAAATTGCAGCTGAAGGAGATTAGGAATCTCTCTTATCCATGTTAGCCACTTCTCTCTTAGCTGTAGAGGTGTTATCGGATCGTCCCAGCCCAAATTCTGCTTCCAGAGGTCTTGGATAAGAACCTTGGCCCGGGTCGTAAACGGGATGATATACCCCAGCGGGTCATACTGGCTGGCCACCGTCTTGTACACATTTCTCATGGTGGGCTCTAGGGGCTCGGTTGATCGCAAACTATAACCCAGGGTGTCACTGAGACAATCCCACCGTAGGCCTAGAGTGGGTTCTTGTAGGTCTGTACTGGCTTTGGTCAACCACAGTTCACTGTTAGCAGACCGGGCTTCTGCGGGAAGGTGTTCGATGACAGAGGGTACATTGCAGGCCCACTGTCTTATGTCGAAGCCTCCCTCAGATAGCAGTTGACGAAGTCCATCAACTACCTCCTTAGCTTCTTCAGAGTTCAAAGTGCTGTGCAGGCAGTTATCAACATAGAAGGAATTCTCAACTATGTTAACCAGACTGACCTGGTCGTTCTGGTGTTCTTGGGCACTTCGCTGGAGGGCGTAGATGGCGCAACATGGGCTGCATGTAGTTCCGAACGGAAGCACCTGCCATTCATATACCTCAGGCTCCTGGTCTCTGCACATGTTCCTCCAAAGGAACCGCAACACTGGCTTATCTTTGGGCAGCAAGCGTACCTGGTGGAACATACCCTTTATGTCCCCACTCACAGCTACAGTGTGTTGTCGGAACCTCAGAAGCACACCTAGCAATGATGGTCCCAGCATCGGACCAGGAAGTAGCTGACTGTTCAAGGACTGCCCTTGATATTGAAAGGAACAGTTGAAGACGATCCTGTCTTTGTCATTATGATGTACGATATGGTGAGGAATGAACCAGGACTCTGGAGTACTGTGTGCTTCTTTTGTGGTTATCTTGGCTACATATCCAGCAGATTCCAACTTACGGATTTCAGTGCAGTAGGCTTTGGCCAGTTCAGGATCTCGTGCCAGTCTGCGCTCGGTACCTCGAAGACTGGGAAGAACAGCCTCCTTGTCGGCACGGAATATGGTCATGGGCATGCGTCGGAGCAATGGTGTGGCATAACGTTGAATGCCATCTACGTTCACTCTGGTGGTGGCGTTCTGGAGCATGGCGAGAGCGTCTTTGTCTTGCTTGGACCTGGTGACCATTCTCTCATTGTATGGGAGGGTGTCGACCTGCCAGAGTCGTTCGACGTGTCGAATCAGATCATCATAGGGCGTAGCGGTGGTGATATGAAGGCACTGCTGATAACACCGTGAGGGCTGCTTGGGGCTCATGGGACCTTGAAGAGACCATCCCAGCTGTGTCCTGATGGCTATTGGACCTCCATCTGGGCCTCGGCATACAGGCTGTATTGGCGTTAAGAGGTGTGGCATGTCAGAACCAATGAGAAGTAGTGGTTTGACTCTGTCAACAGGGGGAAGAGGAAGATCTCTCAGATGACGATAAGCTCGTTGAAGCGCAGCCACTGGGTAGTTATGTTCTGCCAAACTCAAACCGGGAGCAGTAAAGGCATTAGGGATAGTGAACCTCTGCATGGGTTTAGTGACTGATGAGACCTCGAAGGAAACAGACGACCCTTCAAGTTCTGTGTGAGATTGTCGGACAGTCTGTAAATGAAGTAACTCTGGGGTACAGGTAATCTTGAGCTGCTGCACGACGGGGGAAAGCACGAGTGTTCTCTCTGACCCGTCGTCGAGAACGGCATGTGCCTCCATTGTGTGGGGTCCATTGTGGAGGAGGACCTTGACAACCTTCAGCATGACTCTGGGTGTACGGTTCGGTCTGTCCAAGAAAACCCGGGTAGATGGGAGGCTGACGGTGAGGACAGCACTGGTGGTGTCTTTGATGGAATCATGAAGAACTGTGAGATGTAGCTCTTTACAGATTCTACATGGACATTTGAGGTTGCAAGACTCTACAGCATGGAACCGTCCACATCTCCAGCAGCGTTTGCCATCTTTAATCCAAGCTACAATCTGGGAGGTAGTCAACTTCTTGAACGCCTCGCAAGAGTTGAGATAGTGATCCCTGTTGTCACAATGGGGACAGTATGGCTTGGGCTTGGAGCTGAACTTAGGGGCTGTCGACTCAGGAGCCTTAGCTACACTCTCACGTGTCAGGAGAACTGGCCTTGGCTGCTCTCTATGATAAGGTGCTCCTCTAGCTCTACCAGGGGCCTTCAGAGTTTCACTCTGGAACATAGCCGCGGCTCTGCTGGAGATACGTTTCGCTTGGGACTTGTTCTGGAGCCAGTCTGCGAAATCAGGGAGTGTGTAGGTCTTGTCGGTGCCTGTCTGGAGAATACCCCGGCTTAGGCAGTATTCAACAAAACTGTCGCGATAGGCTGGTGGCAGTTTACTCAAGAGACGGTCCACATGCGAGCCACACAAAAGCTCATAACCATTCTGGCCCTCAAGAGTTCTCAGCATACCCACTAAGGACTGTACTGACAATGCAAATGAGTCGAAGGTCACCCAACTTAAGAGGCGGGGTGTTTAGGATGGCACCCAACTCGGACTGAACGAGCTGTCTTGGCTGTCCATACTTGTCTTGAAGTGCTTGCAGAGCAGCAGTGTAAGGCTGGGAGTGATACATGAAGGCTTTAGCTAGCTGATGAGCACTGGAAAGTTTCAAATGGCTTAAGAGAACATGGTATTTATACTGTTCACTGATATGATTGTGATTACTCAACAAATTGTCCAATGCTAACTTAAACAAAGCAAAGTCACTCTCAGCACCACTTTCGAAAACTGGTAACGTAGGTCGTGGAATGCCATAGGCTGATGCAAACAGGAGCTCTTGACTCGGTTGAGGTGAGTAGGCAGTTGGGGGGAAAGGCACAGATGAAGCTGCTTGAATGTAACCAGGAGCTTGAAGTGTCGTCGCCGATGCTTGGTGGCTGGAGACAGGAAGCTGCCACGAACCTGGAAGGGTTGTCCCCGATGTTGTTGCTGGCTGCTGTAACCTGTAGCCAAGTGTAGGTTGTGTGGCGATAACACGCTGCTGTGTCACGCGTTGCATGATGGTGCTCATGGGGTACGCAGCGGAGGTCGGGATGGTGAACACCGCTGAAGGCTGAGGTGCTACGTTCGACGTTAATGACACAGAGTGTACTGGATCGGCAATGGGAGCAGAGGGTGCAATGTCAGGGACTGGCGATGAGAATGCTTGTGGCCCTGGATGGAGTGCAGCGGGCAAGGGTCTGCAGAGTAAGTAGCAGGTGAGGCCCACTGTGGCGGTCTAGGTGGCACTGCAGAAACATTAGGATCAGGCAGTTCTGTAGGACAGGGCAGCAGCGATGACGTCACAGCTGGCGACTGGAAGGGGGGCTGCTGAGGCTTGGAAGACATAAGCTGCGGTGAACAAGCCTGGCTGCGCTGTGCTGCAAGCTGTTGCGCGTTTGGCGAACCAGAGTCTGCAGGAACTGGAGTGGTCGCCCTAGAGTCTATAGAGAGCATGGAGGATACAAGCTTAGCCACTTCGAGTTCAGTCTCTGCTTGATGAAGCTTGCGCTGTCGTTCTAGTTGTTTCAACAGGGCCTCCTTTGCGGCAAGCGCCTCCTCTTGCGTGCGCTGGGCTTCTTTAGCTTGTGCCTGCAGTCTTTGGTGTTCCAGATCAATCAGCGAGTCCTCTTGCGTTTGCTGCCGTAGACTGTCATACTGTCTCTGTTTAATCTTCTCCTCCAACATAGCAGTCTGGACGCTAGAGAGATCTGGTGGGACATAGACGCCAGCGGAAGTAATGGAACGTCTACTCGTCCTGGAGTGAGAGCTGACACCACTGTGAGACGTTTTCCTCGAGCTGCTTCGGGGCTGACTAGGACAGTGAGAGGAAGCCTTTGGAGGAGGGTCTGCAGGTTGGTAGCCAACATCGTAATCATCCAGATGAGTAGGCAGGTTAGTCTTGCGTCGAGGTCTGGACGTAGTCTCAGATGCGTCACTTTGTGCTTTGTCCATATTGGTTCGATCTTGCTCTCAATCCGGCTCGAAGGACCACTTTGTAGCAGAGGTACACTACAATTCTGTATTACACTGATTGAGGCGGCCAAATATGGACTGGATTCCGGTAAGAGAATCAACGATTGGAGAAGAGATTATTCACAAAGATGCCTTTATTGAACAGGGTGTGAGTTGTCATCTGCACCAGTTATGCTTTGGTTATGACATCTGTATTAATGGTCTAAAGGAACAATAAAGAAATATAATTACAATCATATTCTGAGAACCATTTATACACTGGCATGATAATCGAACATATGCAAATAAACAATGATTAGACACTGCAAATAGGCATGGTATAGTTGTGCAATGATGCGTTATTAATGTAAACACTCTTGTGAAGAAGTATAATAATACTGCCGATGCTAATACTGATTAGCGCGGTTTTCTCGCGGCAAATTACGGCCGCTACGGCGCTCAAACTCGCCGATGGTAACCGCAGAACGATCGCGGGACATCAATAACATACATTCGAAAACATACATATGCAAATGTACTTACATTAAGGCATAAACGCATTATACAAAGAATATAACAAGCGTGCAGAAATGAGTATCCACCAAACTGTCTTCCTGCGTGTCACACTATAAATCAGTCCGTGTGGTCAACAACTTTGGTTCCTAGGACAGGCTTTCGTACACTAACATTTATAATACGCAGGTGCTCAGAGGATGCTATCAATGACAGGGGGAGCTGGGAAATAGTAAATATAACCAAAACAGGTTATTATTATTATTATTATTATTATTATATTAATAATAAAATCGCTGTAGGTGTATTTCAAGTATTTATGAGGAGAGTAGTAGGCGGCAGGCCTATTGCGCTTACTTTATGACATGGGGGCGCCCGCGCAATCTTTTTTTTTTTTTTTTCCTGCAGAAAGAACATGAAATACTTATTCATTTTTGGATGCGCTTTCTGTCGTCTCATGCAGTCTCTGTGGATGAACCGCGTCGCAACAATGAACAGGCTCACAGACATAAACTAAACTGAAACAAATCTACAGAAAGCTTGAAATGTCTAACTAATTCAAATAAAAAAACATATTCTCTAATTATGTAGTCTGTATGAAAATGTGCACGTCCATTAGCCTATACTGTGGAGATGGAGAGTCAGCGCCGGCGTTTGCAGCCGACACTAACTGAGAAAGCACTAGTTTAGTAATAAATAATTAAAATGTCATCTTTTTCCCTGATGCATTCATAATTATTAGCTACTTTTGCTGGTGCTTTGCAGCAAGCTTTATGCGCACGCTTGAGCGCGGAATGTAGGCTATAATACGCCTAAATGCTTATTAAAATATGGTTTAGGTTATTATATTAATATATTTGATACAAACGTTCGACTAGTTTACTAGAAAAATCCATAGTCGGGGGCTGGCCTAGCCTACTTGGCACAAGGAACCGATCCATTTTTTAAAATAAAATGCTGTGACATTACGAAATGTGCGACTGCAAATCACTTCACATATTCCTTTGCACGAGTTATGCATGTGTAAGTACGTAGACAAATGTTTTGTATTATTTAATCTTTCTTAAACTATGGGGTGCTTGGTCTTTTAGGGGTGCTGGAGCACCAGCCCCTCCCTAGTGCCGCCCATTACAATCATTTGACGCGTAACATCAGTTCCAAAAGTCCGTTTCTCATTTTGAACGCGGCTGCCGCAACATCAGAGTCTCTATAAACTATAAACTTTTATCCCAATACTTTCATTATTATTTAATGTTTGCAACACAGAAATGTAGCCTACTGTGTAGACTGTTTGTAGCTGTTTCAAACATAAAGTTTGATGAGCGCTGCTCTCTCTCAGCGGCTGCGCGAAAACAGGTTTAAATATTCCGATTGTGATTTTAATTGTTTTATAGACATGGTCTCATCGACATAGCAATAGGATTGAGTGTGTGAGCCTGTAGCCTATTTATTTGTGTGTGTCATAATTTGTACCAGACCTCAAAAGTTACCCGGGCCCAGGCCCGGGCGGCCCCCCGCTTCCGCGATCCATGCTCGGGATCATATGCAATTAAATAGATGTATGAGACGAAATAAATATCTTATTTTACATTATTTTGCGTAGTTAATGCATGCATTTGTTTGGGTCGGCGTGCACTTTATCTATACAAGCACGAAAAATATGACTAATTCGAGATAATTTAATTGATTATGATCACCATACCAGGCAGAAATATTTATGCAAAAGACTATGCACGCTATCCATTAACGTTACCATACTAAACATGGTAAATACGACCGCTTGAAGAAATCAGACGTCAGCTTCTAATTCTCTATAACAATCGTGTATTTATTTAGTAACATTTTATCTGTCATAAGTCTCGTCTCGAGACTTTAGCTCCGTGTGTGTCAGAAATATATACTGTTTTTTGTTCGGGAGCTCCCTCGCTACTCAGGTCGTATTTGTGATGGAAAAATAAATGTAGAAATTATTCTTACTTAACGTGATGTATACTGTGACTACAAATAAACAGAAACAAACTCTACTGAATAAGTAGGTAGGCCTATTTGTCCTCTTTCTTTTGTAAAATAGTGGTTCACATTGCTTTATTTCTGTGTGACTAATTCCAATCCTGATAAATTAATTCATTATGATCAATGTATCACTTAATAGGCTATTGTAAAACATCGATGCTTTAGGATTTAAATCTAACAAAACATGCAAACAAACGGCTGCTTTTATCATGTTCGTTTTGTGATTGCGCTATATTTCCAGTGACTTATTTACTTATTTAGTTTTCTGATAACTTCTCTTTGTTGATGAAATGATGGGGTTGCTTGACGTTGTTCCATAGAGGCGTGTGAAGGGCGGGTTTTAGTGAAGCACAGCGGAGCTTCTGGCCCAACGGTGGAAACGCATCGTGATTTTGGGCTCGGTGCTACAGGTCTGAGGCTATTAGCCCCGCCCGACCCCTTTTAAAGCACTGGCTTGCACTGGCCCGACAGTGGAAAAGAGGCTAATGTTGGCCATAACCTATTGAGAAAATAAAATCGTATGTTAGCTATAGCTTAAACAAGTTTTATGGCTAGCTGCCTTTCTAATTTTAGAATTAGTTTGTTATAGTTTTTAATAGAATTTAAGATTTACTGATTTATTTATTTTTTTTGTATTTGTGTTTTAAAGGCAACTGCAATGAAGCATCAAGGAAGACATGGGCATGCCGGCCAGCCACCCTGAGACTGATAATTCATGGTAAGAGAACAACTATGGTTTTGAGAGGTTTGTGTATTTTATATGGGGTTTGCCTTTTAAAAGTGTGTAATTTCTAATTCTTGTTTTTCAGAGAAGACATTTCTGTCACTAACAAAGTGGATGGTGAGCAAAGGTGGTGCCACGTTTCGAGTAGCACCTGGGTTTTGCAGATGACTATGTGTTTTTGTGAGGATAAATCCAGAGGATACAACATAATGCACTGCAAAACGTCCTAAGCCAGGAGAAATGGTGAAGATGCACTGTTCCAGCATTGGAAGACTGTATTTTTAAGTGTTATACATGCAATGTTTTAAACAAAGAATTTGATATTTTGTAATTATTGTATCTGTTTTAATTGAATGCCAGTAGTACCTATGTAGAGTAAAAATAAAATGAATTCTATATAAAAGTGATAAAATCTAATGAAATCTATATTAAAATGAATGAATTACAGTAGTATACTGATAAATTGGATTTTTTGTTACAATAATTTACTGTAAAACAGTATAGTTTGCAACTGTAAATCAAATACAGTTTGCTACTGTAAATCTTAATTACAGTAACTTACTGGCAACACTGTTACTGTAAAAACCCTTTGAAATGTCTAACAGTGAATTCTGGCCTTTGCATTTACATATACAGTATGACTGAAACATAAACCTACAAGTGACTTACATTGTGTTTCAATATTAGAAATCATCTAAGCAATAAATTTAGAAACAGATGCTATCTCCCCTATCTCACTGCAAGTGATAACTAAAAATATACAGTAGCTATATTATATATATATTGGTATATACGGCTTTCAGCCACATGAATAGCTACATATATTACATTATTTTTACAAGCATTAAAAACTTTAAAACACATTAAACTGAAAAACAAAACAGACTGCATGCATTTTTCTTAACCTTCTTAGATGTAATTTTCAACTAATGATGAATCGACAAATTCTGTTTTCTTATCACAGTAAGACAGAACTGCCTCAGCTCTAGTGGACAATTCCTGGTAACAGTTCGTATCAAATACAGTCGAGTTCACAATTACAGTGAATTACAAACAAACAGCGAACATTTTGACAAGTATATCATATATTAATTCCCTACTCTCTCAGAAACACGTTTTCCTTCTTCTTCACACTTGTCCTAAAGCATTCACTGAATCTTCACCAATTCTTCAGATGATGCTTGCCAAAAATTGTCAAAAGCTTTTGGATTGACAGAAGGCCAAAAACACACTTAATGCAAGTACTCTTGTTTATGAATTGCGTGCCAATACATTTTGCATATTTGAAATATTGAAATGACTTTAAATGTTGACATTAACAAATAATATTATCTCCATTATCATAGACTATCATGTGACTATCAACAAAAGCATTGTTGGTCTTGCTGGTTTTTCTGTCAACTCGTTTTCTCGTATCTTTTTCTTTGTATTGAACAAACAGAGAGTTGCTTTCAGATGATATCTTCTCATACTTATCAAAATATAAATTTAATTATTATTTATCTTTCAAGTTTCCAGTTTGTACCTGTATAATATATGTATCATCCATGTGACTTAAACACATTTGACATTAAGTATAAAAGCAGGGCTCTTTCTAGAGCTTCACAAAATCTTCACTGAAGTTCTGAAAGCAACGACCTGAAAACCAAGGTGAGTTTTTGACACATCGACCTGCTGAATAACCTTATAAAATATAATATAAAAAAGTTTTTTAAAGATAACATTGACAATCCACAGTGAGCAGTGCTTATGCATTTTCAGGTTCATCATGACAGTGCTGAGAAGTCTTCTGCTTCTTTTCATTATGTATTCCGTTGTGAATGCAGAAGGTAACCAAGACATTTATTTACTATTGTAAAAAAAACTAACAAAATTTTTTTTTATTCCAGATTAAAATCTTTAAGTTATTGTGTTTTGTGCCAAATCTTTGAGAAGCTTCATTACAAAGGGGTGAACGGGAAATGTGCAATATGATTGAACTGAATTTTGTCATGACTGATGAGGTTTCTTCAGTGTGTGAAGATTATATACTGTGTTTATTACAAGAACCCTAAAGTTTATGTATTGTTTAGATGAAAAGTGCCCCAATGGATGGACAAATTTTGGAGTCAAATGCTACAAGTACTTCCCTCATTCAGTTAACTGGATCACTGCAGAGGTAATGTGTTGTATAGCTGCAGGAAGGTTTTATTTATTTATTAATTTTAAGTTGCCTAAAACTTAATTTTCTGCAAATGGCAAATATGACAAAGTATTAAGCAAATTATCAACCAGACCTTTTTTAATGAATACATAAATAGATTGTGGATTGACAATGTAAAATCTGTCTCTTTTAGAGATTCTGTCAAACCTATGATGCAAATCTTGCATCTGTGCATAATAAACTGGAAAATGATCTTCTGCTGAGCCTGGTACCTTCTTCCACACGTTTTTGGACTGGTGCTCAGGATGGTGAACAAGTAAGTTTACTTACCTTTTTTCGTACCTTTTTTTAAACCATGACTTAGAATGGCCGAAAGAGACTGATATAGTGTGACAGGTTTTTAGTCTTTAAACATAAGGCAAAGGATTGTTTGACTTCATAAAAGCTGAACTCTAATTACCTTCTTTTTGTAGTCTGAGTACTTTGTAATGACTCTCTTTACTCTTTAGGAAGGACAGTGGATTTGGAGTGATGGAAGTCCCTTTGACTACGCCAGCTGGTGCTCTGGAGAACCCAACAATGCAGGAAATAAAGAGAACTGCCTGGAGCTGGCCTATAGCTGTAAGAATTCAGTTTTATTAATAGTTTCAATAATTATTCACAGTCATATAATCAATCCTGTAATATCATATAATACAGTAACATAAAATGGCTTATTTGAATGTCACAGCATGCCTTAAGTTGAATGTACTATTTTATTTTAACTCTAACACGTAATGATAAGAATAACTTTAATTTATTAATAACATTTATTTTTTACGTTTATTTTTCCACTCTGCAGCTAACCGTTGCTGGAACGATCTGACATGTTCAGAACAAGTTGCCTTTGTCTGTGCTAAAAACCTGTGAGATCACATGCAGTCATCCTGCTCTACAGTTACATGATTGTACTACATACATTTACATTTTCTGATCTTATCCTTTTATAAAACATAAATCTGAACTTGAACTTGGATCTCTTATTCAAACTTGAATCTTTTCTCAATACCTTCCCTAAACACTCTAATCAATAAAAGCATTGATAAAGCATATCTTGTGTGTTGTGGAGTTTCATTAAAACAGTGTACGAAAATATAAGTGTGTGCAGCAAAATTGAGAATATGTTTGTTAGAATGGCATTGAATGATGTCATCAGGCTTACTATACAAATATGCTGGCACCCCAGTGACTTGCTGATGAAAATACCTTATGAACAGTTGCAAAGTTTTAAAAAATATACAAATATACAAATAACTAAAGAAGACTTCAGCAGCCTTTTCTCCCACTCTGAAAAATAAAAAATATGTTTCTCACACAAGTGCTTTCATCTAAATATTTTTTTTCTATCTAGATGCAAAAAAGCAATTAGTATTTCACAATTTTAATGAAATTCTGATGCATAGATGCAACCCCAATTCCAGAGAAGTTGGGACATTTTGTAAAATGCAATAAAATCAAGAATCTGCAATTTGTTAATTCTCTTTAACAAAAAAAAAACATTTAAAACTTTACAGACCTGTCGTACACGCGTTCATGAGAGAGTGGCGTTCCAGTAGATGATGTAGGACGTAGGTTATGAATTGTGTGCCAACATATTTTGCATATTTGAAACACTGAAACTGACTTTAAATGTTGACATTACCAAATAATATTATCTCCATTTATCAGTGACTTTCATGGATGACTATTAGCATTTAAAAAAAAAAAAAAAAAAACAAAAAACCTTTGTTGGTCTTTCTGGTTTTCATTTCAACTCATTTTCTAAGATCTGTTCGCTTGTATTGAACATAGCACAGACCATAGATAATATCTTTTTATACTTGCCCTATTATATTTCACGATTGTTATGTATCAGGTTCCTTGTTCATGAGTATAATATATATACACGCAAAATATTTATATTTTATTCATTTTATTTTATTTATTTTTTACAGTGGAATATTTATATGAAAATTACATTACTGTTTACAGTTATGGAAAGCAAAATAAATTTGAAATTTCATCCTTTATAAGACTAAACTAACTTAAAATACAGTTTGTTTTTTAAACCATATGAGCTTTACATCTTAACTGAAAATTTTCTTTGCTATTTTTGCACGAACCATCAATGTTGTTCCCCTTCTCCACTGCAACATTTAATAACAGAGGTTTTAATCAAGTAGTTTGTATAATTCTGGGATCTGGGTTGAAATCCCAATGTAACAATTATAATTAGCTGACTTAACCTTAAAGGGATAGTTGACCCAAAAAATGAAAACTCAGGCATTATTTACTCACTCTGGTGTTGTTCAAACATTGTATGATTTTTTTTTTTGGAGTTAACTATCCCTTTAACTTATAAACATGCCAACAGAAGTACAATAGTAACAGAAATAATGTTAATACTTGTACACATTTTTAACCTATATTTTATTTCCGAATCATACTGTATATTTGTATATAACATTTTAATTGCTCATAGCATTTGAACCAAATGGCATATTTTGCACAACTCCTCCTAAAGCATTCATTGATACTTCACCAAATCTTTAGATGATGCTGAAAGAAATTGTCAAAAGCTTTTGGATTGAGCAAATCACTGTAAAGGACACAATACGGGTATTTTTGGTTATGAATTGCCTGCTGAATTGCTGTTTTTATATGTTGACATTAACAAATAATAATATCTCCATTATCAGTGAGTAAAATGGATGACTATTAGCATTTAAAAAAAAAAAAAAAACAAAACCTTTGTTGGTCTTTCTGGTTTTCATTTCAACTCATTTTCTAAGATCTGTTCGCTTGTATTGAACATAGCACAGACCATAGATAATATCTTTTTATACTTGCCCTATTATATTTCACGATTGTTATGTATCAGGTTCCTTGTTCATGAGTATAATATATATACACGCAAAATATTTATATTTTATTCATTTTATTTTATTTATTTTTTACAGTGGAATATTTATATGAAAATTACATTACTGTTTACAGTTATGGAAAGCAAAATAAATTTGAAATTTCATCCTTTATAAGACTAAACTAACTTAAAATACAGTTTGTTTTTTTAAACCATATGAGCTTTACATATCAGTTTACCAAATTTGTGATATCCTCTGCTCTAACCATCCTTCCAATGTCATTCCCATACATCCTTTACTACCATCTTTAAAAACGGAAGTTTTAATCAAATAGTTTATAAAATTGAAATCCTGACGTAACATTTTAATTGCTCATAGCATTTGAACCAAATGGCATATTTTGCACAACTCCTCCTAAAGCATTCATTGATACTTCACCAAATCTTTAGATGATGCTGAAAGAAATTGTCAAAAGCTTTTGGATTGAGCAAATCACTGTAAAGGACACAATACGGGTATTTTTGGTTATGAATTGCCTGCTGAATTGCTGTTTTTATATGTTGACATTAACAAATAATAATATCTCCATTATCAGTGAGTAAAATGGATGACTATTAGCATAAAAAAAAAGCTTTGATGGTCTTGCTGGTTTTTCCCGTGAATTCAGATCTGTTCCTTTGTATTGAACAAACAGACCACATCTTCAAACAGAGAGTTGTTTTCAGGTAATATCGTCTCACACTATCTATCAAAATTCCAGTTTATGTTTATAACATATAGGCAAATTTAATTTATTACTGTGGAATACTATATGGGAATGTAATTTATTATTGTTTACACTTGCAGGAGGCAAAATTTGGCAATTTTGAAACATCAACCATAATACAATGAAACTGTATGAGCTTTACATATCAGTTTACCAAATTTGTGATATCCTCTGCTCTAACCATCCTTCCAATGTCATTCCCATACATCCTTTACTACCATCTTTAAAACGGAAGTTTTAATCAAATAGTTTATAAAATTGAAATCCTGACGTAACATTTTAATTGCTCATAGCATTTGAACCAAATGGCATATTTTGCACAACTCCTCCTAAAGCATTCATTGATACTTCACCAAATCTTTAGATGATGCTGAAAGAAATTGTCAAAAGCTTTTGGATTGAGCAAATCACTGTAAAGGACACAATACGGGTATTTTTGGTTATGAATTGCCTGCTGAATTGCTGTTTTTATATGTTGACATTAACAAATAATAATATCTCCATTATCAGTGAGTAAAATGGATGACTATTAGCATAAAAAAAAAGCTTTGATGGTCTTGCTGGTTTTTCCCGTGAATTCAGATCTGTTCCTTTGTATTGAACAAACAGACCACATCTTCAAACAGAGAGTTGTTTTCAGGTAATATCGTCTCACACTATCTATCAAAATTCCAGTTTATGTTTATAACATATAGGCAAATTTAATTTATTACTGTGGAATACTATATGGGAATGTAATTTATTATTGTTTACACTTGCAGGAGGCAAAATTTGGCAATTTTGAAACATCAACCATAATACAATGAAACTGTATGAGCTTTACATCTTAACTGAAAATTTTCTTTGCTATTTTTGCACGAACCATCAATGTTGTTCCCCTTCTCCACTGCAACATTTAATAACAGAGGTTTTTAATCAAGTAGTTTGTATAATTCTGGGATCTGGGTTGAAATCCCAATGTAACAATTATAATTAGCTGACTTAACCTTAAAGGGATAGTTGACCCAAAAAAATGAAAACTCAGGCATTATTTACTCACTCTGGTGTTGTTCAAACATTGTATGATTTTTTTTTTTTTTGGAGTTAACTATCCCTTTAACTTATAAACATGCCAACAGAAGTACAATAGTAACAGAAATAATGTTAATACTTGTACACATTTTTAACCTATATTTTATTTCCGAATCATACTGTATATTTGTATATAACATTTTAATTTAGCTTAATACTGTATATTTCAATGCTGGAATGTAAATATAAACACCCAAGTATTTTAAAATCCTCCATTTAACAATCTCTTGATGATAATCACATTAAAGTAAAGGAACGAGAATATTTAAAACCACACCTTATACACATAGATCTGGGTACATGCGTTTTAACATAATCATCATTTTAAATGCCAAGTAAACTCTATTATATGCAGAAAGAAGATGTGTAATTTTCAGCATTAAGTACCTCTCAGTCACAGACAGCTACCGTATGTAAATGGGTGCCTCCAGAATACATATTTAATAAAACTTGTTGTTCACAAGCTCATCTTACCCAATGATCCAGAATTTGAATTTACACAGTCCTCCATAGATCCAAGATAACAGAGCATCGATAGGTGTTTGTCGACAATTTTACTTGAACGATCACATTTCAATGATAGAACAAACATTATTATAAGAGAATCACATCCTGTATCATCCTCGTGACTTAAACACACTTGATGCTAAATACACTTGATGTTAAGTAAAGTAAACCCAGGGCTCTTTCTACAACTTCACAAAATCTTCATTGAAATTCTGAAGGCAACGATCTGAAAAGCAAGCTGAGTTTTGGCACATTGAGGCGCTGAAAAAACATTGTACTTAAAATATCTTTGTGCTTTTTTATGATAACATTGACAATCCACAGTGAGCAGTGCTTATTAATTTTCAGGTTCATCATGGCAGTGCTGAGAAGTCTTCTGCTTCTTTTCATTATGCATTCCTTTGTGAACGCAGATGGTAAACAAGACATTTTTTTACCATTGTAAAAAAAACCCAAAAAAACGGTGGAGGGCTTTGCCCAACAGTTCTCCGCCACACAGAAGCAGACGAAGGCGTTTCTTCACATCCTGCGCCGGCGGTTCGTTGCTGTCTCCACCTCACCGCCGGCTGCAGTCCCTCTGTCTGCTCGTTGCCGAGGGCGCCCTCCTGCTACCTCCTGCTACCTCCACCTCCGCTCCAGCTCGGCCTCAGCAGCAGCCTTCACAATGGCCGCAGCATGGAGCTGGCCACAGGAAAGCGGCGCAGCCCATCTCCGTCCTTGGATCCTGCTCTTCTGGACATGGTCACCGCACCACTCCTTCCCCCGGAGGAGAGCTGGGTGGAGAATCTTTTTTTTCCTTTTTGTTTTGTTCCGCCACTGGCTCCTCAAAAAAAGAGCAGTTTCCTTTCTCTCCGGGTCCCAAGAGGGCGAGGATGGCAGTGCACGAGACACAGTCTCCACACTCCCGTCCCCCTCTCCTTTCGCCACTGGGCAGCAGGGTCCGGTTCGAGGACACGATGCCTCCTCACGCCCCCCTGCCCAGCCGTGGTGCCAGGTAAGTGTCGCACCACGCACTCAGACCCCACTCTGGGACACACTGCCTTCCGGGTCGGGTCCCTGTTTTCCACTTCGCTGCCCCACTGCAGGTACGTCGGTGGTTCCCCTAGTCCCGCTTGTTCGGTCCCGCTTTTTCGGCCTCTTCGCGTCTCTCAATAGAATGTGCTCAGTAGATGCTGAACTGCCTGGAGTCTTTCCAGTGCAAGAGGGCGGTTCCACTGAAACAGTTACAGAGGCTCCTGGGGCATATGGCATCTGCAGACGCTGTCACACCGCTCGGATTGCATCATATGAGACCGCTTCAGCGTTGGCTTCACGACTGTGTCCCGAGGCGGGCATGGCGACGTGGCATGTACCGGGTCTCAGTCACCCCGTCCTGCCGTCAGAAACTTCAGCCCGTGGTCGGATCTTGCTTTTCTTCGGGTGGGAGTTCCCCTAGTGCAAGTGTCCAGGCATGTTGTTTTATCAACAGATGCCTCTGCCATGGGCTGGGGAGCCATGTGCAACAGGCGTGCAGCTGCGGGGCTCTGGACAGGGCCCCAACTGCAGTGGCATATCAACTGCCTCGAGTTGCTAGCAGTATGGCTTGATCTGCGCCACTTCAAATTGCTGCTACATGACAAGCACGTACTGGTCCGTACGGACAACACTGCGACCGTTGCGTACATCAACCACCAAGGCGGTCTATGCTCCCGTCGCATGTCGCAACTCGCCCGCCATCTCTTCCTTTGGAGTCAGAAGCATCTGAGGTCTCTTCGCACCGTTCATGTCACAGGCAAGCTCAATCGTGCAGCCGACGAGCTCTCACGTCAGCCCGCCCTTCCGGGAGAATGGCGACCCCACCCCGAGACAGTACAGCTGATTTGGAGACACTTCGGGGACGCCCAGGTAGACCTGTTTGCCTCCCCGGACACGTCCCACTGCCAGCTGTTTTACTCCCTGTCCAAGGGACAAAGTGTATGTTGCCTATGTTGGAAAAAGTGTAGTGTAAGTGTAAACTTTATTTTCAAGTGAAAGAAAATTCACCGAGCCTGTAATAAACTTTAAAACAATCTTTAAATAATAAAACATTAAAGACACACTTTAATGTATTATCTGCTGAAAGCATCGAGGTGAGTTGACTTTATTCACAACATAGTCTCTACATAATAACAGTGTCATGAATCTGGTCTGCACTTCCGTTCATTCACCACCAGAGGTCACTCGCTCATCACATTGACTCACACCATACATAACGCTGGACTCCATTTCCCATCATTCATTGCACTGATTGCACACACGGCTGATTGCACTAATCACACGCACACCTGATCCCACGCACACACTGATCACACACCTTTTTTTTTTTTTTTTTTGGAGTTAACTATCCCTTTAACTTATAAACATGCCAACAGAAGTACAATAGTAACAGAAATAATGTTAATACTTGTACACATTTTTAACCTATATTTTATTTCCGAATCATACTGTATATTTGTATATAACATTTTAATTTAGCTTAATACTGTATATTTCAATGCTGGAATGTAAATATAAACACCCAAGTATTTTAAAATCCTCCATTTAACAATCTCTTGATGATAATCACATTAAAGTAAAGGGAACGAGAATATTTAAAACCACACCTTATACACATAGATCTGGGTACATGCGTTTTAACATAATCATCATTTTAAATGCCAAGTAAACTCTATTATATGCAGAAAGAAGATGTGTAATTTTCAGCATTAAGTACCTCTCAGTCACAGACAGCTACCGTATGTAAATGGGTGCCTCCAGAATACATATTTAATAAAACTTGTTGTTCACAAGCTCATCTTACCCAATGATCCAGAATTTGAATTTACACAGTCCTCCATAGATCCAAGATAACAGAGCATCGATAGGTGTTTGTCGACAATTTTACTTGAACGATCACATTTCAATGATAGAACAAACATTATTATAAGAGAATCACATCCTGTATCATCCTCGTGACTTAAACACACTTGATGCTAAATACACTTGATGTTAAGTAAAGTAAACCCAGGGCTCTTTCTACAACTTCACAAAATCTTCATTGAAATTCTGAAGGCAACGATCTGAAAAGCAAGCTGAGTTTTTGGCACATTGAGGCGCTGAAAAAAACATTGTACTTAAAATATCTTTGTGCTTTTTTATGATAACATTGACAATCCACAGTGAGCAGTGCTTATTAATTTTCAGGTTCATCATGGCAGTGCTGAGAAGTCTTCTGCTTCTTTTCATTATGCATTCCTTTGTGAACGCAGATGGTAAACAAGACATTTTTTTACCATTGTAAAAAAAACCCCAAAAAACGGTGGAGGGCTTTGCCCAACAGTTCTCCGCCACACAGAAGCAGACGAAGGCGTTTCTTCACATCCTGCGCCGGCGGTTCGTTGCTGTCTCCACCTCACCGCCGGCTGCAGTCCCTCTGTCTGCTCGTTGCCGAGGGCGCCCTCCTGCTACCTCCTGCTACCTCCACCTCCGCTCCAGCTCGGCCTCAGCAGCAGCCTTCACAATGGCCGCAGCATGGAGCTGGCCACAGGAAAGCGGCGCAGCCCATCTCCGTCCTTGGATCCTGCTCTTCTGGACATGGTCACCGCACCACTCCTTCCCCCGGAGGAGAGCTGGGTGGAGAATCTTTTTTTTCCTTTTTGTTTTGTTCCGCCACTGGCTCCTCAAAAAAAGAGCAGTTTCCTTTCTCTCCGGGTCCCAAGAGGGCGAGGATGGCAGTGCACGAGACACAGTCTCCACACTCCCGTCCCCTCTCCTTCGCCACTGGGCAGCAGGGTCCGGTTCGAGGACACGATGCCTCCTCACGCCCCTGCCCAGCCGTGGTGCCAGGTAAGTGTCGCACCACGCACTCAGACCCCACTCTGGGACACACTGCCTTCCGGGTCGGGTCCCTGTTTTCCACTTCGCTGCCCCACTGCAGGTACGCCGGTGGTTCCCCTAGTCCCGCTTGTTCGGTCCCGCCGGCCTCTTCGCCTCTCAATAGAATGTGCTCAGTAGATGCTGAACTGCCTGGAGTCTTTCCAGTGCAAGAGGGCGGTTCCACTGAAACAGTTACAGAGGCTCCTGGGGCATATGGCATCTGCAGACGCTGTCACACCGCCGGATTGCATCATATGAGACCGCTTCAGCGTTGGCTTCACGACTGTGTCCCGAGGCGGGCATGGCGGCGTGGCATGTACCGGGTCTCAGTCACCCGTCCTGCCGTCAGAAACTTCAGCCCGTGGTCGGATCTTGCTTTTCTTCGGGTGGGAGTTCCCCTAGTGCAAGTGTCCAGGCATGTTGTTTTATCAACAGATGCCTCTGCCATGGGCTGGGGAGCCATGTGCAACAGGCGTGCAGCTGCGGGGCTCTGGACAGGGCCCCAACTGCAGTGGCATATCAACTGCCTCGAGTTGCTAGCAGTATGGCTTGATCTGCGCCACTTCAAATTGCTGCTACATGACAAGCACGTACTGGTCCGTACGGACAACACTGCGACCGTTGCGTACATCAACCACCAAGGCGGTCTATGCTCCCGTCGCATGTCGCAACTCGCCCGCCATCTCTTCCTTTGGAGTCAGAAGCATCTGAGGTCTCTTCGCACCGTTCATGTCACAGGCAAGCTCAATCGTGCAGCCGACGAGCTCTCACGTCAGCCCGCCCTTCCGGGAGAATGGCGACCCCACCCCGAGACAGTACAGCTGATTTGGAGACACTTCGGGGACGCCCAGGTAGACCTGTTTGCCTCCCCGGACACGTCCCACTGCCAGCTGTTTTACTCCTGTCCAAGGGACAAAGTGTATGTTGCCTATGTTGGAAAAAGTGTAGTGTAAGTGTAAACTTTATTTTCAAGTGAAAGAAAATTCACCGAGCCTGTAATAAACTTTAAAACAATCTTTAAATAATAAAACATTAAAGACACACTTTAATGTATTATCTGCTGAAAGCATCGAGGTGAGTTGACTTTATTCACAACATAGTCTCTACATAATAACAGTGTCATGAATCTGGTCTGCACTTCCGTTCATTCACCACCAGAGGTCACTCGCTCATCATATTGACTCACACCATACATAACGCTGGACTCCATTTCCCATCATTCATTGCACTGATTGCACACACGGCTGATTGCACTAATCACACGCACACCTGATCCCACGCACACACTGATCACACACCTTATTTAAACCCTGAACTTTGTTTCCTCTTGGCCGAGTATTGTTTGTGTTTACCGCTCCCTAGCCGTAGCAACCCTACAGAGCCCCTGTTAGTTTTCCCTGTCTGTTTTGGATTGTGTTTTCCGTGTTTGTTCTAGCCCGTGTTCCCTGGATTAACCCTTGCCTTGCCGTTTGGACACTGTTTGCACCCCTATTGGATTCTAGCCCGTGTTCCCTGGATTATCTCTCTGCCTTGCCCACTGGATACTGATCGTCAACCTTCGCTTGCCCTAGGATTACTCTTTGTCTTGTCCCTGCCATACCTGTTTGCCATTGCTCGACCCTGCCTGTATTTATGACCATGCCTATAAATAAGAGCTTGCACTTGGATCCGCACGTCTCACGTTTCGTCAGCCCCGTTACAAACAGAGATATATATAAATATAAATATAAAGAGTTCTAATAGAATAATCCATAACATCTGCAATAAACAAGGTGCAGACCGTGCATGGCAGACACTGGTTATAAGACTGCACTTAATGAAACTTTGTTGCAAGATGGGTGTGGGAATGATGGTGGGCTATAGGTAGATTTGTGCATCTTAGGATGAACCATTTCCTAGTGTGTCTGGTGGAGAAAAGAAATGGAAAAAGATGTTAGAGCATTTTATAAGGAAACAATGTACAAGTTACTGAAGGTGTAAACAATACAATATTGGGCAGTGAACACCATGTACAATGCAGCAGCATGCACACAATACTGTCAACAAGCTCTGCACTAGATACTACACTAAGCTGTGCCACTGAAATTAGAATTGTGAACATGATGAAAATTGCTCATTTAACAGTATTGCTGTGAAAGCTGACAGTAATGAATAAAACTGAACAACATTCCAACTACCATACATTAAACAGCACAGAGCAACTAACCCAAACCTGCTCTGTGTATGCGTGCCCAAACTGATCTAAGACAAGCAGAAATTGTTTGTAGAAGGGTAGGGTTAAAATATAAACATCACATTCTAAAACAAAAAACTCTTTGCCCGCCATTTTAAAACACAAAACATATTTAAGATGCTAAAATCAAAACACAGACTGGTTAACTGGTATGGGGAACATGCATTCATGTGTGTATACACGTATATTCTGAATATAGTAAATTAACATAGCTGCTAAGCAATTGTTTTACATGTAAAAACTGTAGTAATTACTTGTATACCCCCTTTACAGTTACTGCTCTCATAAATACAACATGTAGAATATTAAACCTACATTTAAAATAAATATTTTAGCAAAATGTAAATTTTAGTCAGAATTATTGCGGTCCTATTCTCTTCAATTATTTCCAAGATTAGACAAAGACACAACCATCAAATGTAAGTTATGCACTGGAGAAACATGACTCAAGTCCACACGCATCTGTCGAAGCATCTGACAATATTTGTTTATTGAAACACTTTCTCTGCTCCTTTCATGTTTTGTGCTCTGTGTTTGACTCAAATAATCCTATCTACTCCAGTTATTAAAGATGCTGCTGGTTCAGATTTAACAGATGAAGTCATGCCTTGACTGGACTCTTGTTGTGACAATTGTGATACGATTTTTAGTAGTATGGCTGTCGTCACCTTTGATAATACTTTACTCACAGTTGCTATAATTATAGAGGTAATAATCACAAATAGAATACTGCTTGACTTCAGTTACTTGTGCATACAGACAGCATCCGAAACAGTATTGTAAGCAGTGGTGTGTAGAGAACATTGAGACTCACATCTGTAAGTAAATGCAGTTGTTACTCCCAAACAGTGACAGTGTGAACATAGCCTACCTGAGTCATAACAGTTTGTCCTTTTGTTTTTCTTTACTTTTATTTTATTTTTTATAATTAATTGGGTTAAACTGTCTTCTGCTTTTCAACTCCGGACAAACTTTATTTTATAATTTAGAATTATAAAATAAATTGATAGAAAAGTGTCATTTTATCCAATTAATCTAAAACATATTTGATTATTAAAATAAATCAATGGTTGCAGCCAAAAAAAAAAAAAAATCACCACTGAAATATTGTCATGGTGCACACAGCAGGGAGGAACGAGGAGACGGGGATAACTCAAAATACAGTCTTTAATAAATTCAAACAAGGCAAGGCAAGACAAGGCAAGGTTGAGACAGACAGGAACACGGGGGAATAACGAGTAGACCAGACGAAAACTAACGAAACAGGCAGGAACTAAATACACATGACAAATACTGATAAAAACTAAACAGCTGGACAAGACGTAACTAATGATCACACTTAACAAGGACAGGAACATGACCAAATAATGACACAAGAGGCGGGAACACAAGACATACACGACAGAGGACTGACAAATATAGACAACAGTGCGGTAAACAACTGTTTACATGTAGGAAGAGGTTTGGCGGTGGAAAATGGGAGAAAGGTCCTTAGCGCGATAACGGATCTGATTTTGAATGTATAACTAACTGTAAGTGACCGTAATGCCTAAATATAAGTTTGATGGTAAAGAGTGGAGAGTGTTTTAACTCTCCGTGAATGTTGAGGGAGATGACACGAAGGCTATATCACTGCAACTCCAAAATCAGAGCACAGTTAAATTATTTAATCAAAATCTATTTATATCTATAAGATCCTGTCTTTTATCTTTTAAACCAGTGGTTCTCAAGCTTTTTTGGTCGCGCCTCCTTTAGACCTATAAAAAAATACAGGCATTTTCTCCTCACCAACGACATTAAAAACCCTGTCTACAATAGACGCGAGCATTGCGCTGCGCCGCGACAAAATAACCCATTATAATCAGTGACGCTGTCTACACTGGATGTGGCGCGGCAGTGACCGAGAACTGTTGATGAACCACAAAATCAGCTGTTACCGCGACTTGATTCAAACCACAGAAAAACCTATTCGTCAGAAGTAAGGTAGTACTTTATCCATGGGCGTCGCTAGGCCATTTTTAGGGGGGCTTTAGCACCCCTAAATTTCTGCTCAGCCCCCCTAAAAATCTTGCGATTCTTTCCCTTTAAATTTCAAATGAAAACGGCAGCAGACTTCGGCTCCTCCGCATCTTTCTGCGCGTTCTTCAATCCACAGACTGCGGTGGCGCAGAGGAGAGGACAAGGTGTGTTTATCGATAGATTGTTATAATATCTACATCTATGCAGTTCTTTGTCATGAATACAGTTTACAAAAAGTCATGGGAGAGCAATCCGTTTCCAATCTACTGTAAAGTTTTCGCTGCATTCACCACCCATCACACCACAGCTGTTTCCTTAAGCGAAAGCCCTTAACACATATGAACGCTTTATAAAACGATCACGTTATTGTTATTTTCATAATATTACAGTGCATGTGGCATTAACTACCATAAAGTTATGCATAGAAATGATTAAAGACAGTGACCGACAGCACTCAGTCAGTGCACTCATTTGAATTGCATATCAGAGTGATTGACAGAGATTGAAACATTTTGTGTTTTGTATTAATTTAAAAAAAAAAAATGTTTGAATTGAATTTATGTAGAACGGTTCTACAATTTTTTGCACAAATTTTCAATCAATTCTTTTGTAAATATTTTTTTATTATTATACCCTCATTGGGGGCTCAGCCCCCCTAAAATGAAAATCCTAGAATCGTCCCTGACTTTATCTGTTTAATTTACTTTATAAAATCATATATATATGTATATATATATATATATATATATATCAGGCCCGGATTAACACAGTGTAGTGCACATTTGAAGTGATAACTCAGCAATGAACAAAAGTATTTTGAGCAGTGAGTGGATTCTGATTAACATTGCATTCAAGGAATCAACATATGTCTGCGATACATTAGGCCTACTCACCGCTGCACAAACACGCAAGTAGAAATCTTTGAAGCTCTTCTCAGCGCAAACACAAATAGCCTATGCTGATCGGGTTAGTCGCACAGGTGCTCCTAAATATGTTTTGATAGTCGCACACAGTAGCTACTTTTCAGTCGCCCTGTATAGCCCTGGCTATGTGTCGTGATATTTTCTCTTCTTTTTTTTTTAAATTTACGTTTCGCACAGCCGTCAAGTCGATGCTGCCTATCCATTTGTGAATAAATATGCTCGACTCTGACTGGGGGGAGGGGGCAAATACACTGGGACCTGACCCAATCGCAATTCTTTATATGCGTGCATATATTTGATATTCTCTCTGTATATTGTATCATTAACTGTTCATTTTCTATGCATCTGTATCTCTTCCAGCAAAATAATATATACAAAACATGAAAAAATATTTTAAAGGTCTTGTCATTATCGTAATCACTTGGTGCCCCCCTATTGGCTGGTGCCCCAGGGCACTCACCCAATCCCGTCTATGGATAATCCGGCCCTGATATATATATATATATATATATATATATATATATATTTGGCTGACCACCACACATATTAATGACAATGAATCAGGCTACGTACCTCAGTTTTCCCGCGGCGATGTTGGAGACTTCGCACACTGCCACGATGGATTAGAAGTGGCATTGTAATGCATTATAAATGTACCAAATCCTTGTTATTGTACTAAATAACGAGTGTAAGATTGTACCTTTTACATCCTAGTCTACATTTTAATATTAGAAACAGTTAGTATTAGATGCCAGATATTAGCCTATTTATTAAGACTCTGGATAATTGATTTTTAGAATAGAGATCACGGTTCTCCCAAGATTCAGAAGAAAAACATTAGACAAATACAAAATAATACGTAGGCTAATTCACTTAGGTTTCTCACAAAATGTTTTATTTAAATGAGTGTAAAATTTTATAAATGAGCCAATTAAAATATAAATATGTAAAATATTATTTGAAATATATGAACTTGTTTCATTTTTGAACGAATCTCTTGATTGAATGTATTAGACATTTTACATTACATTTTAACAGTAACTGTTCGCTACCTTCTGGCATAACCTAACATTACAACTAACTGAGAAAGCACTAGTTTAGTAATAAATAATTAAAATGTCATCTTTTTCCCTGATGCATTCATAATTATTAGCTACTTTTGCTGGTGCTTTGCAGCAAGCTTTATGCGCACGCTTGAGCGCGGAATGTAGGCTATAATACGCCTAAATGCTTATTAAAATATGGTTTAGGTTATTATATTAATATATTTGATATAAACGTTCGACTAGTTTACTAGAAAAATCCATAGTCGGGGGCTGGCCTAGCCTACTTGGCACAAGGAACCGATCCATTTTTTAAAATAAAATGCTGTGACATTACGAAATGTGCGACTGCAAATCACTTCACATATTCCTTTGCACGAGTTATGCATGTGTAAGTACGTAGACAAATGTTTTTGTATTATTTAATCTTTCTTAAACTATGGGGGTGCTTCGGTCTTTTTAGGGGTGCTGGAGCACCAGCCCCTCCCTAGTGCCGCCCATTACAATCATTTGACGCGTAACATCAGTTCCAAAAGTCCGTTTCTCATTTTGAACGCGGCTGCCGCAACATCAGAGTCTCTATAAACTATAAACTTTTATCCCAATACTTTCATTATTATTTAATGTTTGCAACACAGAAATGTAGCCTACTGTGTAGACTGTTTGTAGCTGTTTCAAACATAAAGTTTGATGAGCGCTGCTCTCTCTCAGCGGCTGCGCGAAAACAGGTTTAAATATTCCGATTGTGATTTTAATTGTTTTATAGACATAGTCTCATCGACATAACAATAGGATTGAGTGTGTGAGCCTGTAGCCTATTTATTTGTGTGTGTCATAATTTGTACCAGACCTCAAAAGTTACCCGGGCCCAGGCCCGGGCGGCCCCCCGCTTCCGCGATCCATGCTCGGGATCATATGCAATTAAATAGATGTATGAGACGAAATAAATATCTTATTTTACATTATTTTGCGTAGTTAATGCATGCATTTGTTTGGGTCGGCGTGCACTTTATCTATACAAGCACGAAAAATATGACTAATTCGAGATAATTTAATTGATTATGATCACCATACCAGGCAGAAATATTTATGCAAAAGACTATGCACGCTATCCATTAACGTTACCATACTAAACATGGTAAATACGACCGCTTGAAGAAATCAGACGTCAGCTTCTAATTCTCTATAACAATCGTGTATTTATTTAGTAACATTTTATCTGTCATAAGTCTCGTCTCGAGACTTTAGCTCCGTGTGTGTCAGAAATATATACTGTTTTTTGTTCGGGAGCTCCCTCGCTACTCAGGTCGTATTTGTGATGGAAAAATAAATGTAGAAATTATTCTTACTTAACGTGATGTATACTGTGACTACAAATAAACAGAAACAAACTCTACTGAATAAGTAGGTAGGCCTATTTGTCCTCTTTCTTTTGTAAAATAGTGGTTCACATTGCTTTATTTCTGTGTGACTAATTCCAATCCTGATAAATTAATTCATTATGATCAATGTATCACTTAATAGGCTATTGTAAAACATCGATGCTTTAGGATTTAAATCTAACAAAACATGCAAACAAACGGCTGATTTTATCATGTTCGTTTTGTGATTGCGCTATATTTCCAGGGACTTATTTACTTATTTAGTTTTCTGATAACTTCTCTTTGTTGATGAAATGATGGGGTTGCTTGACGTTGTTCCATAGAGGCGTGTGAAGGGCGGGTTTTAGTGAAGCACAGCGGAGCTTCTGGCCCAACGGTGGAAACGCATCGTGATTTTGGGCTCGGTGCTACAGGTCTGAGGCTATTAGCCCCGCCCGACCCCGTTTAAAGCACTGGCTTGCACTGGCCCGACAGTGGAAAAGAGGCTAATGTTGGCCATAACCTATTGAGAAAATAAAATCGTATGTTAGCTATAGCTTAAACAAGTTTTATGGCTAGCTGCCTTTCTAATTTTAGAATTAGTTTGTTATAGTTTTTAATAGAATTTAAGATTTACTGATTTATTTATTTTTTTTGTATTTGTGTTTTAAAGGCAACTGCAATGAAGCATCAAGGAAGACATGGGCATGCCAGCCAGCCACCCTGAGACTGATAATTCATGGTAAGAGAACAACTATGGTTTTGAGAGGTTTGTGTATTTTATATGGGGTTTGCCTTTTAAAAGTGTGTAATTTCTAATTCTTGTTTTTCAGAGAAGATATTTCTGTCACTAACAAAGTGGATGGTGAGCAAAGGTGGTGCCACGTTTCGGAGTAGCACCTGGGTTTTGCAGATGACTATGTGTTTTTGTGAGGATAAATCCAGAGGATACAACATAATGCACTGCAAAACGTCCTAAGCCAGGAGAAATGGTGACGATGCACTGTTCCAGCATTGGAAGACTGTATTTTTAAGTGTTATACATGCAATGTTTTAAACAAAGAATTTGATATTTTGTAATTATTGTATCTGTTTTAATTGAATGCCAGTAGTACCTATGTAGAGTAAAAATAAAATGAATTCTATATAAAAGTGATAAAATCTAATGAAATCTATATTAAAATGAATGAATTACAGTAGTATACTGGTAAATTGGATTATTTGTTACAATAATTTACTGTAAAACAGTATAGTTTGCAACTGTAAATCAAATACAGTTTGCTACTGTAAATCTTAATTACAGTAACTTACTGGCAACACTGTTACTGTAAAACCCTTTGAAATGTCTAACAGTGAATTCTGGCCTTTGCATTTACATATACAGTATGACTGAAACATAAACCTACAAGTGACTTACATTGTGTTTCAATATTAGAAATCATCTAAGCAATAAATTTAGAAACAGATGCTATCTCCCCTATCTCACTGCAAGTGATAACTAAAAATATACAGTAGCTATATTATATATATATTGGTATATACGACTTTCAGCCACATGAATAGCTACATATATTACATTATTTTACAAGCATTAAAAACTTTAAAACACATTAAACTGAAAAACAAAACAGACTGCATGCATTTTTCTTAACCTTCTTAGATGTAATTTTCAACTAATGATGAATCGACAAATTCTGTTTTCTTATCACAGTAAGACAGAACTGCCTCAGCTCTAGTGGACAATTCCTGGTAACAGTTCGTATCAAATACAGTCGAGTTCACAATTACAGTGAATTACAAACAAACAGTGAACATTTTGACAAGTATATCATATATTAATTCCCTACTCTCTCAGAAACACGTTTTCCTTCTTCTTCACACTTGTCCTAAAGCATTCACTGAATCTTCACCAATTCTTCAGATGATGCTTGCCAAAATTGTCAAAAGCTTTTGGATTGACAGAAGGCCAAAACACACTTAATGCAAGTACTCTTGTTTATGAATTGCGTGCCAATACATTTTGCATATTTGAAATATTGAAATGACTTTAAATGTTGACATTAACAAATAATATTATCTCCATTATCATAGACTATCATGTGACTATCAACAAAAGCATTGTTGGTCTTGCTGGTTTTTCTGTCAACTCGTTTTCTCGTATCTTTTTCTTTGTATTGAACAAACAGAGAGTTGCTTTCAGATGATATCTTCTCATACTTATCAAAATATAAATTTAATTATTATTTATCTTTCAAGTTTCCAGTTTGTACCTGTATAATATATGTATCATCCATGTGACTTAAACACATTTGACATTAAGTATAAAAGCAGGGCTCTTTCTAGAGCTTCACAAAATCTTCACTGAAGTTCTGAAAGCAACGACCTGAAAACCAAGGTGAGTTTTGACACATCGACCTGCTGAATAACCTTATAAAATATAATATAAAAAGTTTTTAAAGATAACATTGACAATCCACAGTGAGCAGTGCTTATGCATTTTCAGGTTCATCATGACAGTGCTGAGAAGTCTTCTGCTTCTTTTCATTATGTATTCCGTTGTGAATGCAGAAGGTAACCAAGACATTTATTTACTATTGTAAAAAACTAACAAAATTTTTTTATTCCAGATTAAAATCTTTAAGTTATTGTGTTTTGTGCCAAATCTTTGAGAAGCTTCATTACAAAGGGGTGAACGGAAATGTGCAATATGATTGAACTGAATTTTGTCATGACTGATGAGGTTTCTTCAGTGTGTGAAGATTATATACTGTGTTTATTACAAGAACCCTAAAGTTTATGTATTGTTTAGATGAAAAGTGCCCCAATGGATGGACAAATTTTGGAGTCAAATGCTACAAGTACTTCCCTCATTCAGTTAACTGGATCACTGCAGAGGTAATGTGTTGTATAGCTGCAGGAAGGTTTTATTTATTTATTAATTTTAAGTTGCCTAAAACTGAATTTTCTGCAAATGGCAAATATGACAAAGTATTAAGCAAATTATCAACCAGACCTTTTTTAATGAATACATAAATAGATTGTGGATTGACAATGTAAAATCTGTCTCTTTTAGAGATTCTGTCAAACCTATGATGCAAATCTCAAATAGAGTTTTGTATTTGCAAATCAGTTTGCGTTTGTTTGAAAGTCGAGTTTTTCTTTGCAAAGCAGATTGTGTTTATTTGCAAAACGCTGGATTTGTCTGATGAATATTGGCACAAAATTCGCTCCATAATCCGTTCCCTCAGTTTATAAACCGTACCCACGGATTCTTAAACTGTTCCCTCGGTTTAACAAATCGTGCCCACGGATTAATAAACCGTACCCACGAATTTCCAATCCGTGCGCTCAGATTTTGTAAACCGTACCCTCGGTTTTTGAATCCGTACCCACAGATTCATAATCCGCGCGCACGCTTTCGCAAATCCGTTCCCACGGGTTTGTAAACTGTACCCACGGATTTGTGGCCCCGCCCCCCAGTCTGGGCCGGCAGATTCAACCAGGCCACCTATTTAGGTGCGGGATGCATATTGTGTTTAAACTATATTTTACAAAATGGAGAATTTCCTGAACTTTCTAATAAAGGATAGAGAGTTGGATGACGCCACTCTGTCAGTGTTTCGAGAGGAGAAGGTAAAAAGCAAAACAAATAATGTACAGGTTATGTTGTCATTATTTGCTCTCTGGCTGAATGCAATGTTATAATAGGCCTAGTTATTTCATAATAACATTAGCCAGTGAAGCCTTACCTGCATCTAAATCTGACAACATGAAACAAACTTAGGTTGTCACTTTTCCAGTGAGGAAACATAAAAGTATGCAGTATATTTCTTAATGCCATTTGATTAAAGACCATCTCCATCTCAGTATAAGACAGTTCAACTTCACATATAGTAAATACATTAATAAAAATGTTTTGGTGACAAAAAATATAGGAAGCTTGAAAAGCAGGAATCAAAGTGAAACGGCAGCATCTGTTGGTCATAAAATACAAATAAATAGGCTAATGAAAGAGATAATAAAATGAATAATAATTCATAATTAGTCCAAAAAATTAAATTCTGTCACAATTTACTCAAGTGAACTATCCATTTAATGAAATAAAGAAAGCTTTTGCAGGCAGATTGTCTTTTACGTTTTTTCCTCTTTTATTTTAGATTGATTGCTATGCAGTCAATAGTATGTCAGATGAGCAACTACTGACATACGTCCCCAGATTTGGAGACCGGATAGCAATAAGGCAGTACTGCAGAAGAGAAGTAGCTGCATTAGATGGAAATACCACAGTATCTAAAGCCACAGAAAACCTCATGGCAAAATTGCAAGGAAAGCGGGACAGAAAGAGGAAGTATTGTGATAATCGTTCAGAAAAACTCAGTGGAAACACAAATGCCCAAAAAACTGAGCGAAGTTACCAAATGGGACTGTTTGAAGAGGTCCGTGGCTCCTTCATCCAAATCAAAGAAAAACGAGGTGGTGGAACCAGACACTTAAAGGCTTTAAAGAGTGCTACCATGGCAGAACTTTTGGAGTGTGGCAAGGAGCTGTTCTTTCCAAATGGAAAAAGTAAAATAGGGTATGTAGATGAATTTGAGCTGAAATTAAGAGACTTCACAGAAGAAGAAGTAGATCCACAAACAACATTATGTGAACAATATGAAATGAGGAAGGTAAAGATACTGAGACTGTATCTGTCTTGCAAGAGGACAGACACAACTGCAAGCACAAGCATTCAAAAAGTAGATGAGTATGTAACTGATGGTCCTTCTACCTCTGCCGTGCCATGTGAATGCGATGAAGAACCTGTTGCCATAACTGAGGACAACAATTCCATCATAGATTCATCATTTTTGTCAGAAGATGGTGTAGTGATCATAGAACCAGGTATAATGAATGTAATGCACAGTTCAATTTCAATTGATGAAGAAGTTCAGTTTGGATATACTGTTTTGCAAGACAGTACAATACTGGATGACACTCTGCCAATGGACCCTCCTGAAATAGTGCAAGATGAGCCACAGCCTACCAAGTTAAGGCTTCGCAGGGGAAACATTTTCCAAGATCTTAATGCAGCTTTCACAAATGGCTTAATATCTGTCAATGACTGTCATGTAGAAACTGAGATGGTTCTACCTAATGGTAGCACTGAGAAAGGAGAAGACAATGGTGGAATTCTCAGAGATGCACTGAGTGAGTACTGGGGTACTTTTTTCATGAAATGTACAGCAGGAAGCACATTAAAGGTACCCATGACAAGACATGATATGAAAGATGAATGGGAAAACGTAGCTAAAGTGATGGTTCTTGGTTACAATACTGTCCAATACTTTCCCATTGTATTGGCCAAGCCTTTTCTGTGTTACTGCCTTGGACTTGAAATTAACGAGGATGAGCTCTTTACAGCATTTTTGGAGATAGTTCCTCAAGAGGAAAAGCAGCTTGTTGAAGAAGCAATGAAAGACTTTACATGTGTCTCTGAAAGAGAAGAATGGGTCGAATTCTTGGAAGCTCATGATGTGAAACTTGTTATCACAGAAAAAAAACGCCAAGCAGATCTTACTTGATGTGGCACACAAAGAAATTGTGCAAGATCCAGCTTACATAGCAGAGTGTTGGAGTCCAGTTTTGAAAGAACTGAAACTGCCACCAGGAGGACTGAATGAACTGATGATCAGCCTTACTCCAACAGCTAGGAAAGTTGTTGCCATACTAAAACATGAAACACTGAACAACAGAGAAAGCCAGATCATGGATTATCTGAAGAGGTTTATCAATAACTCCAGTGATGTTCGGCTCAGGAAGTTTCTGCGTTTTTGCACAGGTGATTTGATTACTTAAGATATTTTGTTATCATTATATTCATTAGAATATAACGCTATTGATATTAAACTATTTATATATTTATTACACTTAGTTTATAAATAAGTAAATAGATTAGTATAAAATGTTTTGAATTTCCTGATTTTGTGTGTTATATTATATAGTATTGTTATTATATTTATACATTTTAAATTGTTTACTGAATTAATTGTCTCTTCATAGGAGCTAATCTCCTTGTTGCAAAGTTTATTCATGTCCGGTTCGTTCAGCCAAAGAGTTGCTTCACAAGAAGTCCCCAGTCACACACCTGTGGATGTGTGTTGGAAGTTCCAAATAATTATACTTCGTACCTTGAGCTTGCAGAAGAGTTTGCAAATGTCCTTGATGCAAACATATGGGTGATGGATATTGCATAAAGGTAAGGTTACAGAAAATAACCAATGTCAGTTATATTTATGAATCATCCTTATCTAATATTATCCTCAATGTTGTGTTTGTCCAAGGTGGCCAGACAGTATATGCAGCAGCAGCAGCAGCAGAACCAAGTTATTCCATCTTGTATTATTTTATTGATACAACACAATTGTTCTAAAAAATGTTCTTAATTTTACAAAAGCAATAATGTTAAAAGATTATTCATTAGAAGGTTTATTAATTACTGATGTTCTACAGTGTTTTAAAAAATAAACAGAAAGGATCCAAAAGACCATCTGTAATTTTTTTAATAAAATATGTATATGTAGTATACACTACTACAGCAATGACATTAAAGAGATGAACAGATGAATAACATAACAACAACAAAAAACAGATAAAAGCCATCACCTGACTACGTTGCTGGTGTTCCCTGAAATTACTGTAACTCTAATAACTAAAGGATTTAAGAACAGTCCATAACAACTTTCTCAGTACTAAATGATTTCTCAGCATGTCTTTATTTCACATTTAACAGTGTAGTAAGCGCTTGTCTTAGTGCAAGGTAGAGATCAAGCGCTTGTGTACCTATCCTTGGGAAGCCTGAGGTGATGTTGGGCCATGATGTGTGCACACAAGGTGAAAACGTCATCACAAGTGACATCAGAGCGATGGATACATTGATCTTCCCAGGTGGCACAGTCTGCCACCGGTACATGGCATATGTAGTCTTCTGTGTCATATAATTCAGGTAGGGTGTACATAACATCTGGTCGACCGTGGGGTACAAGGCTGTTCCTTGAAGGACGAATCAGGTGGCTGTTCCAAGTGTCTTTGGTGGAATCCAGATCTTCCTGTAAAAGTCACAAATAGTGGTAAAACACTACCGTGTGTGTGTGTTGTTTTTACTACTTTGTGGCGACCAAATGTCTGCACAAAGATAGTAAAATGAGGAAAGTTTGACAACGAGACAACATATTTTATATAAGTCTAAAAATGACTCCATATACCACGCCCCTTCACTACACTCAGAAATAAAGGTACAAAAGCTGTCACAGGGGCGGTACCTTTTGAAAAGGTACACTTTTGTACCTATTAGGTTCAAATATGTACACTTTAAGTATAATATATACCTTTAATATACCAAAATGGACCCTTTAGGTACAAACATGTACCTTTTAAAAAGGTACCGCCCCAGTGACAGCTTTTGTACCTTTATTTCGAGAATGTACAATGTCCCTAAACCTACCCATCACAGAAAACTGGGTCACACTTTAAATTAAATGGCCCTAACACCTGTGTACTTACATAGTAACTAGATGTGTACATAGTATGTAACCACAGTGTAAGTACATATTGGTACATAGTATCTACAGCTCTAATATTTGTGAATACACATATTTAACAACCCACTGAATGGTATGTGTAAGTACAAATGTGTAACAGGACATCGGTAACAACACTTTTTGGTAATGAAAGTATAAATGTGTAACAGGACTAATAGCACTTTTTGGTAAAGAAAGTGTTACACTTTATATTAAGTAAACAATTCCTATGGATTTACGATGTAATTACGCTGATGTTACACAGCAGCGGCCAGTAAGTTAGGCTTTGCATATAAATTGTGGTTAGTGTCCAGACTGTTACACTTTATATTAAGTGGTTCCTGAGGAGTTATCATGTACTCCATACTCCAGTCACCAGTGTCACATGATCCTTCAGAAATCATTCTAGTATGATACTGATTTATTTTCATTGTTGGAAACAGTTATGCTGCTTGTTTTTTTTCCCGAACACTGTTATTTTAAATTGCAATAATATTTTACAATATTAGTCTTTTTTTCTGTATTTTTGATCAAATAAATGCAGCCTTGATGAGCAGAAGAGACTTTTTTTAAAAGTATAGAAAATCTAACATCCCAAACCTTGGAGCCTTGGAGCTCTTCCCTAACAAACTGAATAACATCAATTAAGTTGTCAAAATGTTTTCTGCGAAATAGTCCATTTCTACTTAAGATTTTCTTAAGTGTTTTCATGCTGATAATAATCCTGTCTTTAACACTTATAATATGAAGAATTTCTTCATACTTTAGACCTAGTTCAAAGTAATGTTGAATTAGCCCAAATCTGTCCATTTATTCCTTACCCTATTCGATGGACAGATTTGGGCTAATTCTAATTCTTGATAAATTACTGAAAAAATAATAAAAATAAATACGTGACTTTAAACCGTTTAACTGATTGTATTAATCGGTCAAAATTCTTATCGGTCGGTTAACGGTTAAAATGAACATCCCTAGTTATTTCCAGTCGGTCTAAATTCGTTATATTGATACTTACTATCTCATCTAAACAGAGTGATATGTAATCGCGTGGTAAATTAAACTAACAAATACAACACAGGTAGCATAACATGCACATAAAAGTACAGCAGAAGCACTTAATCTACTCACCAGCAAAAACGGATGAACTGAGACGCCTGGTTTCTCACAGCGGGCCAGCTGACGATTACTTCCTCGGAGAAATACCATTCTTCCTTAATTAATGTTTCGTCGTGAATGTGTGTGTCTTCAGTGTGACTCGATAGACCTGTTTCGACTGCGTTTTCTTCGAAAAAATAAAATAATCAGAAACGCAACATTTTACAAACTGTCTGGTTCGCGGTTGGCGGTTGAGAACGGCTTGACGTCACGGTTCAAAATCCAAAAGTGCGCCAAAGTCTGAGCTTCACCATTGCCATGGAAACGGGCAGCAAGCAAAGCAAGCGTAAATGCCTGTGTGCATAATATAATTATTAATGTTATTATGTTAATGTGTATAATTATAATAATTTATTATTTTGTGTACTATATACATACACACACACACACACATATATATATATATATATATATATATATATATATATATATATATATATATATATATATATATATATGGCGGCTGCTGGTCTTTCAAAGAGGGGAAGCTCATTTTCGGCCTACATCATAAAAAGTGTCCATTTATTTATACGTAAATCCTGCCCTACGTTCCTTTTCAAGAAAATGCTCTGTGACCCTTTCATACCAACTAGGCGTCTTTTCCAGTGATGCTAGCCTAGCCCAGAGCCATACATGTCTCTCTATGGCTCTGGCCTAGCCTACTGTATGTATGAATGAATGAATGAACAAACAATCTAAAAAAAAAAACTCGACGGAGGAAATGTGGGAATTAGGTTAAACTGAAACAAGGGATGTGGTGTATAATAGGGTTGTCATGATACCATAAAAATGTCTTACGATACTATACCAGCTTAATTTATAATTCAGTTCTACAAAATGAATCAAAATTTAATAAATAAATAGATGTAAGTGAAAACAGACAATATTATTCTCTGAATACTTAATGTGAATGAATGACTAGCTATTGTTATCCATGAAATTATCTAAACCAAACTCATCTTAGCGCTGCACAGAAGCTGCATGAAGTGACATTTAGATGTGACATTTATTCATTTACACTGTATTTATAATTGCATAAATGATGTTATGAGATTAATGTTTTAAATACTAAATTCTGAATATAGAAATATGTTGGAAAATAATGTAATATGCCTACTTTTAGACGGGAAACTTAAAAACGGCCAGCAGGTGGCTGAAGTTCGTGATTGAATCGCTGAGTCATTCAAATGATTCTTTCAAAACGGCTGAATCCTTCAGGAGCGAATCAAATGATTGTTTTTATGAATGGCTCAGTGAATCAGTGATTCGCCCAAATCAACGCGGATTTGGATTCGAACACAGACACGAAACAAAAACGGCACTCTTGCTCGTGTCGTATTGCCAAAGTGTCAGGAGCATTTTTTGCTCGCATGTCTTGAAATTTCCGAGTTAGCAGCATGTATATTAAAACATAACATTATAAATGAATAAAAAAATATATATAATGATTGATAAGAACCAAGTGCAGAGCCGCGATGGGACTGAGCTCCAATAGCTTCAGCGTCAGCGACTTTTTATAGTACAAAATCGCTGTCAATCAAAAGGAGATACAGACCGTCCAATCATCACGCAGAAGCCCGGCGTCCAGGCACGCCCACTCCTCCATTCACCCCCAGAGACGCTGAGCGTCCGTGGGCGGGACATAATCGCAGCATTTATCCAATGACCGTCTAGTTTGGAAGCACTGAAAAAAACTGTTCAAAGCAGCCCCATTGACGTCAATGAACGCTCGGCGTCAACGGAGAAATACACTGAAGCTACGGGAGTGTGTGAGAAGGAAATCGAATCCGACCTGCTGTATGTAGTTGATTCTGAACGAACTCGTCTTCGAGATGAACGTGTTCTAACGCATTTTTAGTCAATAAAATGTTAACATAATAGTACATATCTGACCATTCATTTTTTGACATTATAGGGGAAGCCGAGCTTCCCTTGCAGTCTTAAAGAAATCCCCTGATATATATATATACAGTATATAACACACAATACATACTGGACTATATTTCATATCTTAGAAATATTGATGTTGTCATTACATTATAGCTGTTACAGTTACAATATAACACATCTGTCATAAATTAAATTTAAATCATAAAACGAAAATTTTTGTGAGAATGTACTATCTAGGGAATTAATTTTTGTAGTTTAATAAAATTTTCAATTATGATAAAGTGAGATCAGACAATTGTTTATATTGTAAAGTACTTTAGCAGTTGATTACAGCTTGGCATTTTTATCATATATTAATTCAGATAGTAACCTTAAAAATATCACATTACTTTATTTGACATACTGCACTCACCTGCATTATTTCTGCCAGCTAGATGTCATTGTTTTGAAAATATCACACAAAAACAATACATATACTATTCAAATACAACACATTGTATTTTCTGTAGTAGGTTCATGCTGTATAGAAAGTGCTGTGGTAATCCTGTCATATTTAGCTTGTGTTGGAATTACAACACAAAAACAACAGAAAAACCACATCCGGCATCTAATGGTAAATTCTTGTGATACTGTACAACATAGAAAGTGCTGTGGTAATCCTGTCATATTTAGCTCTGCTCATTTGTTGTGTGGTAAATTTATGTAGTAGCCTACTGCTGCAGTACCAGGAATACCACAGGACATTTGAGTTTAAAAATCTTAAAAATACTGAGATTAAGATGATTTAAGGGAGCTGCTCGCCTGTGCATAATCAAAGACATAGCAAAAGACTACGGAGCCCGGGAAGTCACCTGTAGGAGAAAAAAAACTAATCCGTGCCGACGGTTTTGCAATCCGTTCCCTCAGTTTATAAACCGTACTCACGAATTCTTAAACTGTTCCCTCGGTTTAACAAATCGTGCCCACGGATTAATAAACCGTACCCACGAATTTCCAATCCGTGCGCTCAGATTTTGTAAACCGTACCCTCGGTTTTTGAATCCGTGCCCACAGATTCATAATCCGCGCGCACGCTTTCGCAATCCGTTCCCACGGGTTTGTAAACTGTACTCACGGATTCATGCAGCAAGCTCCTAGGTAGCCTACGTGTTAACGAATCATACTGTATATTGTTTTATTGCTTATTATTATGTGGAATAGGCCTACAGCAAATTGTAACGGAAACGAGTTGGAATACAACGATTTAATAAGAAAGATGTGCGTCAAAATCTTGTTTAATTTGTGATCATCTTAGACTTGATTATTATTGTATAATAAACCTGGCATTGTGACTGACTTTGGAGTCATTTGTTACTCTTTTGTAAGTCGTTTTGAATAAAAGCTTCTTCTAAATGCATGTAACCTAAATATATAACAACAACAACAACAATAATAAAATAATAGTTATTATTATTATTTTAATTTATAGGCTAAATAAATGAGTGCACTTAAGACAGTAAAATGTTTGTCATACAATAATTCATGAATGCTTTATTTTTAATAACATTTGACAGTTTTGGAAATATGTTTGTGTACTATTCATTCTTAACACAAAGACTTATTTTGGTGATTTTATTATACATTTTATATAATCAGTTCGGAGTAGCACAGTGCTCATTCAACAAATGCACAGCTAATCAGATGAGTTTTGAGTCTAGATTTAAATGTGGCTAATGTATTAGCACATCTGATCTCTTCTGGAAGCTGGTTCCAACTGCGGGAGGCATAATGGCTAAAAGCAGACTCCCCTTGTTTTGTGTGAACCCTTGGTGTTTCTTTTTTTTCTTTTTTCTTTTTTTTTTTTATTATGCAAACAAACATACAGATACTTACAGGTAACAAATCAAATACAAAATAACCAAGGTCAACAAAGTATATTTTTATTTTAATAGGCTCATTTATATAATTTTACACTCATTTAAATTAAACATTTTGTGAAACCTAAGTGAATTAGCCTACATATTATTTTGTAGGCTATTTGTCTAATTTTTGCTTCAGAATCTTGGGAGAACTGTGATCTCTATTCTAAAAATCAGTTATCCAGAGTCTTAATAAATAGGCTAAAATCTGGCACCTAATAGGCTACTAACTGTTTCTAATATTAAAATGTAGAGTAGGATGTAAAAGGTACAATCTTACACACTTTATTTAGTACAATAACAAGGATTTGGTACATTTATAATGCATTATAATGCCACTTCTAATCCATTGTCCATGGATAATGCCACTTCTAATCCACCGCCCCCCCTTCTTTGGCCCCCCCTTCTTTTGGTACGTTCTGCGATCCATGGGTAACACTATTTAGGGAGCAATTCTCACTGTTAACTAGTTGCTTATTAGCATGCATATTACTAGCATATTAATACCTTATTCTGCATGACCATATTTTAGATCCCTTAATCCTTCCCCATACCTAAACTTTTTTTTTTTAATCATTATTTACCTCAGTGATATTTTGAAGAACAAGGTAGTTCCGGAAACATATATAGGACACATCTTGGAATTGCTTGAGGATGATATCTTAAGGAGAAATACATAAATCAAAAATACATAATTATCACAAGCATCAAAATTCAGATTTTCTACAGCTATTAAACTGTCATTCAGTTGTGGTCCAGTCATTTGATTTTATAATGGACACCAGAAAGATGTGTGATGGTACCTTTTATGATACCGAGTAAGGCAATTGCTGGGTGCTTAAGTCTGGCCACATGGCCCTGCAGAACTGATTCAAATCCTCTGTAGTTGCTGAAGCCGAGCAGTTCCCTCCCTCTGTAATTCTGGGCAAACTCTTTCAAACTTTCTTGCCCTTGTTTAGGGAAAAAATGGATTTCTTCTTAAGTTAACTGATTTACTGCATTGATATGAGCTTGAGAACTTGGAAAATAACAGTGATATAAAATGTATAGTATGTTTATAATGTTGAAAAATACACTGACAGGATGGCTTTATATCGTTAAGATGATCATTCCACTTCTTGAATTCTTCTCGAAGCTGGGCAAACAAATTTTCTCTATTAACTTGCTCCCCTGATGATAAGGACATGATATTCTCATTGAATCTTATTAAAATCTGTGATTTAAAAAAAAATAATTACACGAGCATGTTATTGTGCATTATCATTTTAGAGCAAAAGTTTTGCCTCTGAAAAGGAAATAATACATTTGGATGAGAAAATAATTGACAATACAGCAACAATACAAAGAAAAAACGGACATGTGCTTGAAAAATGGATGAGATTTGGGCCCATCTCTGACACCACGATACTTTTAGGGAAGAAAAATAAGTAAGAATGAGAAAATCAAAACAAACACAATAGGGTTCCAGCAGCAAGAAGATGTGATGTCTTGGAGTCCTACTTTAATGAGGAATTGTTTGGCTCCCTTAGGGTCCTGTGGTGGTCCTCCCTCAAACTCCTTGAGCTTATTCCTCACATCCCACAACTGCTTTTTTATCTCCTCATCAAGCTGTGGCAGTGATTTCTGACAAAAACAGATTAAAAACCCCGGATTTACTTACATTCTCTCAATCCATTTGTAATTTACACTGCCATAAAATGCAGTGTATAGTACAACTGAATTCTTGTTTATTGTGAACAAGTCTTTAGAGTGAAACATTTAGAAACTTACTTTGATATGATCAACAAGATTCTGAGTCAGTTTGATGGCAAGACATTTAATAGTTGCTTTATTCTCAGTCAGGAGGCCTCTGTAGAAAAAGAGAAGGGAACTTTTGCAAGGTGCTTTAGAATAGCTTGTTATCCAGGTATTGATAAGAGTACCTGTTAAAGATGTATTCTTCTGAAATACTGATGTGATTTAAAACTGGTTGAAATTCAAAACAAATCAACTTGATCTAAACCATGCAAATCAAGTCATGTGGATGCATACATTTTTAGGAACAATTATATTAATTATATTCTTCTCAGATTGTAACCTGAAATAGTCATGGTTTTGGAAGAAATCTCTCTCCATATGTGCTGCCTCCTCCAGAGGAATTTCATCATTGATCTGCTGTTGTCCTCTACACTTCACCATGATGTAACCTTTGCGGAGAGTAATCACTTTGTTGTGGACAATATCCAGAATGCTTTTCTCTGTTCCCGTGTCTATGAGGTCTGGCTTGGTCAAAATGGCTGTGATATTGAAAAATAGTTAAATGTTAGACATGTAAAATGTAAAATAAATAAGAGTAAAATGTGCATTTGCAGACACATGTGCATATGGTGTGAGCTGCTGTACATTACCGACAGTTCTTTTGCCATCAGGATCTACTTCTTGTGCCATTTTTAATGCTTCTGTTGTTGCAATGTCAATGTTACAAGGGACCACTACCATGTTTATAGTCTCTTGCTTCTCAATAAATTTCATGATCAGCTGTTTGATCTACAAGACATGAAGACAGTTTTAAAAACTGGACGAGTATGGTACTGAATGTAGAGTGTAATATCAGATTATATGACTCACCTGGTTTCCAATATCATCTGGTTGTTCTTTTACTGGGACTCTGGCAATTCCAGGCAGATCGATCATTGTGAGGTCACACACATCTGGTGACATGACCTCTAAAGTGATGAGCTCATCACATATTCCTACACCTTTTCCTGCCAGCTCATTCTGGGCTGTACAACACATACACATAATTAACTTTGATTCACATTTTAATATATTACATTACAGTGTTGGATGATGGGAATTGGAGTCATTGTGATGTGTGGTGTGGAGTCCATGTGGTGAGCGAGTGACCTCTGGTGGAGGGTGAATGGAAGTGGAGACCAGATTCGTGACAGAGCCCCCCCCCAAAGAGCGGCTTCCAGACGCTCCACACAGTCTATAATCCAGGAGGGAGGTGGAGCGGAGGCGGAACAGGGGGAGGGATGGAGGGCCAGGTCCCTGTGGAAGCGGAGTGACCGGGGACCAAGGCAGAGCCGGCAGAGCAGGAAGCCAGGGCAGAGTGGACGGGACTGGAGCCCACCAGGGCGAAACAGATGGGACTTGAGCCCACCAGGGTGGAGCCAACGGAACACGAGCCCACCAGGGCGGAGCAGGCGGGGCAGAAGACCTCCATGGCGGTGCAGACAGGGCAGGAGCCCACCAGTGCGGATTAGACAGGGCCGGAGACCTCCACGGTGGATCAGACAGAGCAGAAGACCACCAGGGAAGATCAGGGGAGCACCACAACGGATCAGGAACCCACAGCAGGGACTGGGACCTAAGGACAACTGAGACACAAAAAAGAGACAAAACATGCACAGACCCAAGGATAGAGGCAGGGAACATGGGAAGTTTGTAATTAGTCTCCATAGTTGTAACAGGACAGAACGAGAGTTCATTGACGGCCTCCATAGCCGTGACAGGACAGAACGAGAGGTCATTGATGGCCTCCTTAGCCGTGACAGGACAGAACGAGAGTTCATTGACGGCCTCCATAGCCGTGAGAGGACAGAACGAGAGTTCATTGACGGCCTCCATAGCCGTGACAGGACAGAACGAGAGTTCACTGACGGCCTCCATAGCCGTGACGGGACAGGACGAGAGTTCAGGAACAGCCCTTCTGGCTGCGACAGGACAGGACGAGGATTCGTAGATGGCCTCCATAGCCATGACAGGACAGGACGAGAGTTCAGGGATGGCCTCCTTGGCCGAAACTGGACAGGACGAGGAATCAAGGATGGTCTCCGTGGCCGTGGCAGAGCAAGACGAGAGTTGGTGAGTGGATACCACTGACACCTCCGGAGGTTCTGCAGCGGTTGCCGCCACCTCTGGAAGTTCTACAGCGGTAACAGTCTCCTCGACCGCAACTCGACAGACCGAGAGAACATTGCAGGGCGCCACCACCATACAATGGGCTGAGGCGAGCCCCGCCGCTTCTGGAGGTTCTACAGTGTGTGCCGCCACCTCGGGCAGTACTGCGTTGGTGTACGCAGCCCAAACGCAACATAAAGCGATTCCCATCAGGGGAAGCGCTTCGGACAGGGGAATATGCAAAAGAACAGGAGGGTTAGAGTGAGTGGGTTTGGGGATACCAGCTGTGCGTGCAGACACCAGTGGTACATCCCTCAAACTAGACATCAAACCGGTATAATGGAAGACTGACCTTGATGATCTGGGTGTGTCAGCCGTGACGGGCTGTGACTCTGGACGGTCAGCGGAGACGTGACCCGACTCTGGACGGTCAGTGGAGACGTGACCCGACTCTGGACGGTCAGCGGAGACGTGCTGCTGTGACTCTGGACGAGCAGCTGTGACGTGCTGCTGTGACTCTGGACGAGCAGCTGTGACGTGACTTGACTTTAGGAGATCAGCTGAGACGTGAAGTGACTCTTGACGAGCAGCTAAGATGTGCTGCTGTGACTCTGGACGAGCAGCTGTGACGTGCTGCTGTGACTCTGGACGAGCAGCTGTGACGTGCTGCTGTGACTCTGGACGAACAGCTGTGACGTGACTTGACTTTAGGAGATCAGCTGAGACGTGAAGTGACTCTGGATGATCAGCTGAGACGTGCTGCTGTGACTCTGGACGAACAGCTGTGACGTGACTTGACTTTAGGAGATCAGCTGAGACATGAAGTGACTCTGGACGAGCAGCTGTGACGTGCTGCTGTGACTCTGGACGATCAGCTAAGACGTGAAGTGACTCTGGATGATCAGCTGAGACGTGCTGTGACTCTGGACGAACAGCTGAGACGTGCTGTGACTCTGGACGAACAGCTGAGACTTGGCTTGACTCGAAAAGATCAGCTGTGACTTGGCTTAGCTCATGAATATCAGCTGCGACTTGGCTTGGCTCTTTAACATCGACTGTGACTTGCTCTGATTCATGTAGATTGACTGTGACTTGACTTGGTTCTTTAAGATCAATGGTGAATTGACTTGGCTCCTGTAGAGTGACTATGACTTGACTTGGCTCATGAATGGCAGCAATGACATGAGGGGTTGTTGTGGCCGCCCTCTTGTGAGCGTGCTCCGGTGTGACCGCCATTACAGGCACAGACACTGTGTTATTTTTTTCCTCCGCAACACCCACAGTAAATGAAGAGCCAACACACAACAGAGCATAATCCAAAAACTGACTGAGTGAGGAACGTGGACCCTCACAAATAAGCTTAGTCTTGAGTGGCTGATTAATGCTATCACAAAAAAAATCGATCAAGACATCATCCGGAAAATCCGAATTATTAGCAACGTCTAGATATTCTAGAATAAAGTCCTCGAGTGATCGCATACCCTGCTTGAGGGCTAATAATAGTCTTGCAGTGTACATACCAGGCCAGGCTGAGTATTCTGTAACGGGGCTGACGAGACGTGAGACGTGCGGATCCAAGTGCAAGCTTTTATTAATAATACAATAATACATAAATACAGGCAGGGTCGAGCAATGGCAAACAGGTATGGCAGGGATAAGACAAAGAGTAATCCTAGGGCAAGCGAAGGTTGACGATCGGCGAACAGTATCCAGTGGGCAAGGCAGAAAGATAATCCAGGGAACACGGGCTAGAATCCAATAGGGGTGCAAACAGTGTCCAAACGGCAAGGCAAGGGTTAATCCAGGGAACACGGGCTAGAACAAACACGGGGAAAACACAATCCAAAACAGGCAGGGGAAAACTAACAGGGGCTCTGTAAAGTTGCTACGGCTAGGGGAGCGCTAAACGCATACAATACTCGGCCACGAGGGAAACAAAGTCCAGGGTTTATATAAGGTGTGTGATCAGTGTGTGCGAGTGATTAGTGCAATGAGTGATTGGTGACAGCTGTGATCAGTGTTGGATGATGGGAATTGGAGTCATTGTGATGTGTGGTGTGAAGTCCATGTGGTGAGCGAGTGACCTCTGGTGGAGGGTGAATGGAAGTGCAGACCAGATTCGTGACAGTTATGCCGTCCTGCCACGCAGTTACCACCACATCGACCATGGGACTGTGCCATAGATCTGCTACCTGGATTTAAATTCCCTTAGGGTAGAGTATATCCACTGTCCATCCTGTCCACTGTCCACTGTCCAACCTGGCCGACCATCACCATCACGTTGCGCAGGTCCTCCAGAAACTCAGGCAACATCATCTATACCTCAAGCTAGAGAAATGCGAGTTCCATCGCCCCACGGTGCAGTTCCTCGGCTACATCATTGGAGAGGAGGGAATCCAGATGGACCAGGGGAAGGTAACCGCAGTCTCAGAATGGCCAACCCCTCAATCTGTTAAGGAACTCTAAAGATTCCTTGGATTTGCCAATTTCTATCGCCGGTTCATCAAGAACTACAGTCTGCTCACAGCCCCGCTCACCACCCTGCTCAGAGGAAAGCCCAAGTCCCTGTCCTTTGACTCCAGTGCCAAACAAAGCCTTCAAGAGCCTCAAAACCGCATTCAGCACGGCCCCCATCCTTCGTCATCCTGACCCCCAAGTACCATTCATGGTGGAAGTGGACGCCTCAACCACAGGGGTCGGGGCCGTGCTGTCTCAGCAGTATGGTGAGCCTCCACGCCTCCAGCCTTGCGCTTATTACTCAAAAAAATTGACCCCAGCGGAGAAGAATTACGACATCGGTAACAGGGAGTTACTAGCCATCAAACTGGCCCTAGAGAAGTGGCGGCATTGGCTGGAGGGAGCCAACCATCCCTTCACCGTTATTACCGATCACAAGAACCTACAATACCTCCGCGAAGAAAAACGGCTTAATCCCAGACAGGCCCGCTGGGCCCTGTTCTTCACCAGGTTTAATTTCACCATCACCTACCGTCCTGGGAACCGCAACGGCAAGGCGGATGCCCTCTCCCGTCTCCACTCGCCTGATTCCCCCACAGATCCGGAACCTATTCTCCCTCCAGCCCTTATAGTCAACCCCATCGTCTGGGACCTGGATGAAGACATCAGAGCCGCCACCCTCACAGAACCTGCTCCGCTGGGAGGCCCAGAAGGGAAGACTTACGTTCCATCTTCCCAATGGCAATCCCTTCTGGGCACAGTTCACTCTGTACCGGGCTCTGGATATCCAGGCAGCCAACGGACCCTCTCGCTCCTCCAAGCTCGGTACTGGTGGCCCAGTATGTCCCGTGATGTCACCAGGTACGTCTGCAGTTGCTCAGTCTGTGCCATGTCTTCCTCTCCTCGTCAACTACCTGTGGGCAAGCTCGTACCTCTCCCCATTCCTCGTAGACCCTGGTCTCACCTTGGAATTGACTTTGTGAGTGACCTCCCAGAATCCGATGGGAGCACCTGCATCCTTGTGGTGGTAGACCGCTTTTCCAAGGCATGTAAACGAATTCCTCTCCCCGGGTTGCACACTACCCTAGAAACAGCAGAACACCTGTTCTACAACATATTCCGAAACTTCGGAATACCGGAGGATATTGTGTCGGATCGCGGCCCACAATTCATCTCCCACGTATGGAAAGCCTTCTTCCGCCTGCTAGGAGTCACAGTGAGTTTATCTTCCGGATATCATCCCCAGACAAATGGCCAGACTGAGCGGAAGATCCAAGAACTCGGACGGTACCTCCGGGCATACTGCCAGGAAGATCAGTACAGCTGAAGCCGTTTTCTCCCGTGGGCCGAGTATGCACAGAATTCCCTCCGTCAGAACACCACCGGCCTCACACCATTCCGGTGCATACTCGGCTATCAACCACCGCTCTTCCTGTGGACGGGAGAGCCCTCAGAGGCTCCAGCTGTTGACCACTGGTTCCGAGTGAGCGAGAGAGTGCGGGACTAAGCGCACGTCCACCTGCAGCAGGCAGTGTGGAGACACAAGGCTTTCACAGACACCCGACGCGCTCCAAACCCCAGATACCACCCTGGAGATCGGGTGTGGTTATCCACCCATGACCTGCGACTCCGCCTGCCCTGTAAGAAGCTGAGTCCCCACTACATCGGTCCGTTCAAGATCCAGAGGCAGGTCAATGAAGTCACATACCAACTACCCCCCAGGTATCGAATTCACCCCACTTTCCACGTTTGCCTACTTAAACCCTGTTCCTTTCTCACTCCAGACCAACACGAGCCGGACGAGCCTCCTCCTCCAGAGATCCTAGAGCAGCCATCCATCTACCAGGTCCACGAAATCATGGATTCACGGCGACGGGGAGGCCGACTGGAATTCCTCGTGGACTGGGAGTGCTACGGTCCGGAGGAACGATCCTGGGTGGCCCGGGATGACATCCTTGATCCCATGTTACTACAGGAATTCCATCACAACCATCCCGATCGTCCCGCACCCAGAGGCCGAGGTCACCCCCGTCGCAGTGTAAGGGCGTCAGGAGCCGCCCCTGGAGGGGGGTAGTGTCAGAGAGTCACAGTCACCGTCGTCAACAGCAATCACCAGATCACAGTCACCTGAGTTCTAATCACCTGCACCTGCTCACCTTCATCAGGACTCCCATAAATACCCACGCTCTCTGACATTTATCGTCCGGTCTACGGTTCACCATCAGAACAGTACCTGACTCTCCGAATTACTAACCTGCGTATACTTACCTGTTGTCTTGCAGACTTTCTCCCCAGTCTCTCCTATGATTCCCCACGACGGACTTCCTAGTCTCCTGGTTCCCGATCGGCTATCACCCTGTACACAGAGGATTAAGTCAACTCTTCTCAAAGACTCATTGGACTCTCTCATTCACCCAGATACTCACCTCAGACACTCACACCGAGATCCATATCCCGTTCCAGTTAATAAACATACTTGTCTTTCACTCACCTTTGGTTCACGTCTCTGTTTGTGACACTAGTATTCCTATGAACATTCATGAAAATATTTTCCATTGCTACTTACCTGCTGGTGCCATTGCTGAGGTGTGTGCTTCTCCATTTCCATCTGTAAGATAATACTGGCCTGTTATCTCATCGTTCATCATCTGCTCACACTGTTTATACCTGCCATACTCACCTGTTTGTTCTCACCCTGTGTCCAAATAAAGCTGTTTCTGGGTTCGTATATTCTCTGTTCAGTGTATATTTCCTGACACATGGCTGCAGAGGATCACACAATGGCTCATATACCTTTCTCAGGTTTTCATAAATAGGGCTGGTTTGCCCAGGGCACCATTCAAGCTTGAATTCCCACTGTTAGTACCTGAAGTGTACATATATCTTTTGAAAGGGTACTGCACCAGTGATAGATTTTGTACCGTTGTGTAGTGTTAATAATATTTGTAAACATTTATTTTAATTTTGGCCTACCACTATTTTACATTATTTCTGTATGTAATAACAAAATATGACTTATTCACTGATGCGACTTATCTGTGATATTTTTTGGGGGGTTGTTGGATCAGTGTGCTAACCCCCTTTGGTGTTGGTCAGTACTTATTTTGTTTTGTCAGGTTGTACAATGTCTGAGAAGCAGTGGTGGCTGCTGGTCTTTCAAAGAGGGGAAGCTAATTTTCGGCCTACATCATAAAAATTGTCCATTTATTTATACGTAAATTCTGCCCTACGTTCCTTTTCAAGAAAATGCTCTGTGATCCTGTCGTACCAACTAGGCTTCTTTTCCAGTTACGCTAGCCTAGCCTACTGTATGAATGAATGAATGAAAGAACAATCTAAAAAAAAGATATTAAACTCGACGGAGGAAATGTGGGAATTAGGTTAAATTGAAACAAGGAATGTGGTGTAGGCCTATAATAGGGTTGTCACGATACCATAAAGATGTCTTACGATACTATACCAGCTTAATTTATAATTCAATTCTACAAAATTAATCAAAATTTAATAAATAAATAGATGTAAGTGAAAACAGACAATACTATTCTCTGAATACTTAATTAATGTGAATGAATGACTGGCTATTGTTATCCATGAAATGATCTAAACAAAACTCATCTTAGCACTGCACAGAAGCTGCATGAAGTGACATTTAGATGTGGCATTTATTCATTTAGTTAGACTATATAATTGCATAAATAATGTTATGATATTAATGTTTTAAATACTAAATTCTGAATATAGAAATATGTAGGAAAATAATGTAATATGCCTCCTTTTAGACGGGAAACTTAAAAAAGGCCAGCAGGTGGCAGAAGTTCGTGATTGAATCACTGAGTCATTCAAATGATTCTTTCAAAATGGCTGAATCCTTCAAGAGTGAATCAAATGATTGTTTGTTATGAATGGCTCAGTGAATCAGTGATTCTCCCAAGACAACACGGATTTGGATCGAACACAGAAACGAAACACAAACAGCACTCTTGCTTGTGTCGTATTGCCTAAGTGTCAGGAGCATTTTTTGCTCGCATATCTTGACATTTCTGAGTTAGCAGCATTTATATTAAAACATAACATTAAAAATGAATAAAAAAATATATATAATGATTGATAAGAACCAAGTGCAAAGCCGCTATGGGACTGAGCTCGAATAGCTTCAGCGTCAGCGACTTTTCATAGTACAAAATCGCTGTCAATCAAAAGGAGATGCAGTCTTTCGACAGACCCTCCAATCATCACACAGAAGCCCGGAGTCCAGGCCAGCCCACTCCTCCATTCACCCCCAGAGACGCTGAGCATCCATGGGCGGGACATAATCGCAGCATTTATCCAATGACCGTCTAGTTTTGAAGCACTGAAAAAAACTGTTCAAAGCAGCCCCATTGAAGTCAATGGACGCTAGGCTTCAACAGGGAAATGCACTGACGCTACGGGAATGTATGAGAAGGAAATCGAGTCAGCCGACCTGCTATATGTAGTTGATTCTGAACGAACTCGTCTTCGAGATGAACGTGTTTTAACGCATTTTTAGTCAATAAAATGTTAACACAATAGTACATATTTGACCATTAATTTTTTGACATTATAGGGGAAGCCGAGCTTCCCTTGCAGTCTTAAAGAAATCCCCACTGCTGAGAAGTGATGCACTGTAATCTAATGATTGTCGCCGTTGGTCGCCATCTGTCAGTGTAGTGTGAATTAGCCTTGGGTGTGACTTATTTTACAGCTCATACGGTAATACTAATTTATCTCTATAAACGTATGTGACAGAGTTTCTTTTGTTAGGCCTAACTATGAGTTTGTTACATTACTGGTACCCCTTATTTAATAGTGTCAATTATTACACTTTAGACATAGTTCCTCAGTCTGCCATGGCTCTCAACCACATGTTCATGCATATTAGGCTTCAGTATTTTTTCATATTTTGAACACTTTCTTCTTACATTTAAAAAACAAAACAGTTTTCAAGCATTTTTACTAACCTGTTTCAACACGGTTTTGAACTAATGATGAATCCACAAATTCAGTTCTCTTATCACGGTAAGACAGAACAGCCTTCCAGTACACATCTGGTACTTTCTTCAGCCTCAGCTCTAGTGGACATCTGGTGACAATTCCTATAGCAATCAGAGGCAAATGACAGAAAAGTATGTGACAAGAACATTATTGTTCCTGTGGCTCAGTGGTAGGGCATTGCGTTAGCAGCATGGGTTCAATTCCCAAGGAACACACATACTGATTAAAAAAAATAAAAATGTATAGCCTGAGTGCACTGTAAGTCGCTTTGGATAAAAGTGTCTGATAAATGTAAATTATAGTGTGCAGGAGCTATCAAAAGAAATCATTCTCTAACTATCAATTTATGTGAATGAATTGAATAGAAGTGTAAAAACAGTCCACAGTTCCAGTGATGGGTAGCATTATTATTTTCTAAATGATGTAGCTTTTCAGTAGCTGAGCTATTCTATTAAGTAGCAGGTGACTGTGAAACTCTAAAACTTAACCCTTTTTTCTTTTAAGAAAAGGTGGGTCAATTTCAGGAAATTACTTTTTTGAATCTTTTACTTTCAACTGGGTTTAAATAATCAAAGTCACAAGTTATCATTTTGAATCAGTTGGAGCAGTTCCAGAGTAAATGACTCATTCATGCAAATTTATCTGTTATGCGGTTCCTCCAAACCATGGGCTTTCAAACAATACTGTGCTGTAAACCTACTGTGACTGTGCACACTGGAAAGCTGGACACCTCTTTTTGAAATGTTCTTACATGCATATGCATATGAACAGCTACAATTTTAATATACAGGTGCATCTCAATAAATTAGAATGTCGTGGAAAAGTTAATTTATTTCAGTAATTCAACTCAAATTGTGAAACTCGTGTATTAAATAAATTCAAATGCACACAGACTGAAGTAGTTCAAGTCTTTGGTTCTTTTAATTGTGATGATTTTGGCTCACATTTAACAAAAACCCACCAATTCACTATCTCAACAAATTAGAATATGGTGACATGCCAATCAGCTAATCAACTCAAAACACCTGCAAAGGTTTCCTGAGCCTTCAAAATGGTCACTCAGTTTGGTTCACTAAGCTACACAATCATGGGGAAGACTGCTGATCTGACAGTTGTCCAGAAGACAATCATTGACACCCTTCACAAGGAGGGTAAGTCACAAACATTCATTGCCAAAGAAGCTGGATGTTCACAGAGTGCTGTATCCAAGCATGTTAACAGAAAGTTGAGTGGAAGGAAAAAGTGTGGAAGAAAAAGATGCACAACCAACCGAGAGAACCACAGCTTTATGAGGATTGTCAAGCAAAATCGATTCAAGAATTTGGGTGAACTTCACAAGGAATGGACTGAGGCTGGGGTCAAGGCATCAAGAGCCACCACACACAGACGTGTCAAGGGATTTGGCTACAGTTGTCGAATTCCTCTTGTTAAGCCACCCCTTGAACCACAGACAACGTCAGAGGCGTCTTACCTGGGCTAAAGAGAAGAAGAACTGGACTGTTGCCCAGTGGTTCAAAGTCCTCTTTTCAGATGAGAGCAAGTTGCTTGAAGTCCAGTGTTAAGTTTCCACAGTTACTGTATTGAGTACATATACAGTAAATGAACATACTTTCCAGAAGGCCAACAATTCACTAAAAATGTTTTTTTTTATTGGTCTTATGAACTATTCTAATTTGTTGAGATACACGAGTTTCGCAATTTGAGTTGAATTACTGAAATAAATGAATTTTTCCACGACATTCTAATTTATTGAGATGCACCTGTATTACACATGAAAAATATTAAGTACATTCAGTAAAGTAAGCTGTTTTTTTCCCCATGTACCACTTTCCTCTGAAGATTCAACTAGCTTGGCTAACTTGGTAGTTTGTAGCTTAACTAGCTAAATTCTTGAATAGCTTTCTCAACTCTGCTCACCACTTCCTCTTGGCAATGCAACTCCAGACAGTGCTTCCAGCACAGAACTTTTTCCAGAACTCTGGTCTCCAATCACTACAATAGTTGGTAATGCCAAGTCCTTATGAATCCCAGCTGACCGCAGAGTGTCAATCAGATCAATGTATGGACGAATACTCTCCTCTAAATGACTGTGAACCTCTCCATTCATTTCATGACTGTAAAGATAAAAATGTACATTTCATTTGTAAAATCTCACTGATTGCACAGTATTGTTTCTTTCAATTTGATTTTTGTTTAAAACCATTTTAATTAAAGTTTAATTTTCTTTTTTTATTATTATTCTGAATTGTACGGAGCCCCTATAGGAACATTTTCAAAAAATAAAAAATGAAGATTTTCGCGTGTGCACAAGAAACTTTTGCATGCTCACAAGAAACTTTCGCGTGCGCATGAGAAACTTTTTGGAGTTCACGCGTTACAGTTTCCGGTTGCATCACTTCTGCCATCTTACAAAGAAGAAAACAAGAGCATGTGCGCATGAATTAGCCTAATTGAGATTTATTTTGGCCTTCAATATGAAAACATTGTTTCTGTTTTTGCATTCGGACACAGATAAATCATAACTGAACGGCATAAGAACAGCTTTTTCCTTCAGGCTATATTCCACCTGAACAATACATAGCCTAACATCTCAGGACTGTCCATCTGTACATAACTTCTCAAAACTTTTCATCTGTAAAATAGCACATTCATAATTCTTTCTATTTTCTCTATATTTTGTACATAACCTCTAAAACATTTGCACATACATAATTCTATTTTATCTATATTTTTATTACCATATAGTTATTATTTTTTAACTATTCTGTTTATTATTAGCCTTATATTTCATTCTATTACCTTAAATTATATGCACCTCTGCACTCTCTCTGTACTTTCTCCACTGGGTGCTCCTGTCACCAAGACGCATTTCTTGTGTTTTTGTGTGTGTAAACACACCTAAAGCTCTTTCTGATTCTAACATTTAAAACGTATTTTGAGGTCTAGAAGCGATTGGTAGCTATACAGTATAAAAGCTCAAATTTTAGATTTCGAAATGGCAATAGCCTAGCCCAGGGTTCCTCAAATCTTACCCTGGAGGTCCAATCCACTGCAGAGTTTAGCTCCAACCCTGATCAAACTCACCTGTCTGTGATTTTCTAATGATCAGTGTTTGATTAGGGTTACAGCTAAACTCTGCAGGAAAGTGGATCTCGAGGTCTAGATTTGAGGAGCCCTGGCCTAACCTGACTACGCCAGACTTCGTACTTCCGCTCAATTTCAGTTCACTTCTGTACTCAGTCTGATATAGCAAACCATCTCCCAGATTATCTCCGGCTCCACAGCAGCCGGCCAACCAGCGAACAGAGGGCGGGCTGAGAGCCATGAAGTAGACGCTAAGCGCCCAATTTAAGATTGTAGTTTAGGTGAGGGAAATCTAAAACGACAGCGGACATGGAGACACGGGATGCTATTCGCTCTTTTGTGGAGAATTTTCCCGGCATTTGCCAACTGAAGCCCGAACAAGAAGAGTGTTTGGTTCACATTTTGAATGGATGTTAGAGGGTCTCGGTCTCTTTTATCTGACCCTTTTGAAAGGTCAGTGTCTCCTTTCTTTTCCAGTCCTTGAATATTGCCATGTCATGCTGTAATCTTGCAATTAAGTTGCAGCATTTCCGACAGACTCGAAATGAACGAAGAGCTGTGTTTAACAGAACTAATCCTAACTGTGACAGTTGGCTGCAAATATTTTCTTGTTTTTCTCTACTGTCAAATATTAGTTTAGATGTACTAATTGTACCGTGGATGCATAGAAGCGCCATCTTCACGCCGGTATTTCGCTCGATGGTTTTGTTTTCGCTGCATACCTGTGTTTACAGCGGAAGTTCGAGGCGGCTGAGCCGGTGTTACGAGATTTTCGGTTTCCGAGATTTTCGAGATGGTCCTCACTGCAGAACACAAGATCCAGGGGGTGTGGTTGGATCTAGATCCAACTCCTCCCACCTTACATTTACCTAAACCTACCCGTCTCCACCCCCTGATCCCTAAACCCACTCATCTCCACCCCTAAACCTACCAATCTCCACCCCCTGGATGTGGATCCAACCCCGCCCCCTGGATCTTTGTTCTGCAGTGAGGGGCTACTGGAGATTTTAGGTGTGTTCGACTTCATGTGGCGCCGCACAGACCTATTGGCGAGAATAGCCGCTTGCAGTCGGGGGCGTGAAGTCGGACTCTTTCTGCTCCCGGTAGTGATGCTCTCGCGGTGTTTGGATACTCTTATCACAGATGAAGTGAAAAACATGCAATATTTGTCAAATGCACGGACATTTCAGAAATGTTTTCATGAGCAACAGAAACACTTTTTATATACTGCTTAATACAGGGTGATCTGTTCAAGAATAAAGTTCAACATAAACATGTACTATTTAAATACCAATAAGCCTTTATCAGTGTTTTTTTTATTATTAAATGTGACTCATTATAACATTGTGACTATACAGTAAAAAAAGCTTTTACTTCTCTAAAAACAGATTTGTGGGCAGTATTTTTTTATTATTATGCAACAATTATACAAAGGTTTATACAAGCATATACAACTCACAACAAGTACAAAAACAAATAAACATTCATAAGAATATGTAAAGTGAAACAATTCATAATTTCATAATTTGATCTAATGTAGTAGTACCATTTGTTTAATCTCTTTTTATAAAATGTTCAAAGTTTGGCTTAGCTTCCATTTTTTCACAGGATTGTGATATTTTCCCAGTAAAATAATATTTGTGAGCTGTATTGGAATTGAAGATGTTAGAAACACACGTCATTGTTGTCATGTGGTGAATTTGGCCAATCGTGAAACAGTGTTGTCATCAGCGCTCCTGCAGTCGCTCTGGAGAAACTGCGCGAGCTGAGTCAGCCGGCTGCTCTCAAAACGCTCTCGCGGTACTTTAATGCCACACGTGACAGTGACGTAGCGTCGGCGCCGGTTCAAGTCGGACAAATTTTCTAACCGGCATGCACTGCTTCAAGTCAGCCGCCGATCGGTCTGCACGGCGCTGCATGAAGTCGAACACACCTTTTCTGTTTCAGTGGGCGGAGCATACATGAATATTAATGAGTTTCCCGGACATGCGCGTGGAACTGACAATTTCATTTCACGCTCCTTGTATCTGAGCAGGTTTAATGGAATATGTATTAGATAAAAAATGCAATAACGTCTTTATCAGGAATGCCCTTTCTTCAACTCCAGGATGCCCCTCTAAAGCACAATCTAAATGGAGGATCTGTTATCCGAACTCTGATTTGAATAACTTATGGTCCCTTCCTCACAGATTTTTTATTCCATGTAAAATTAAAGAACTACATTTCAAAATTGTTCACAGATACTACCCTTCTAATTTATTCTTAAGCAGGTTTTCTGAGAATATATCTTCATTGTGTTCATTTTGTAATACTGATGAAGAATCTATTCTACATCTGTTTTATCATTGCCCATTCTCCAAGTCTTTTTGGTCAGAAGTTATCGTGTTAATTTCTCTTTGTTGTAACAAAATGTTAGAAATGACAGAATCTATCATTTTCCTGTCAGATTTTCATTCTAAAACAGCAATCTTGAACATACTGTATTACTGCTTTGTCTTCTGGGTAAATTTCACCTTCATAAAGCCAGAACTATTCACTGTAAACCTAACTTTAGAATGTTTTCTTCTGATGTAAAATCTTTTTTCACTTCTTTTAAGAATGTGTCCAAACCTTTGAATTCAAAGGCTTCTAAAACTTTTAACATTCTTGAAAATGTTGTAAGGTATTTGTAAAAGTTTTTTCAATTTCTATATGTTTTATTATGATGCTTTGTGTAGCCCTTATATCTACATGTGATGATGTCCGTATGCCCCTTGTTAAGTTTCAAATATTGTAATGGTTTGAAATGCAATAAAAATAAATAAATAAATAAATAAAAAAAAAGGTTTAATGGAATATTTTTAAAAAAGGTAAATATATTTACAGCGTTGCATAAACCTATTCCTAAACTACATTTGTTCATCATTTTATAACAGTTTTGATTAGTTTGCAGTGTTTTGTTCACACAAACCTTGCACGTTTTGTGCAGTCGTCCCTGACTGAATGATTGCACATTCTTTGTGTAATGTTAGGATAAATCACCGCAAACCAGTTGTATACATTGATTTCAGTTTGTTGTGCTGTTCATTTGTTGCTCGCAAAGCTTTAAAACTGTGTCTTATTAATTGTTATAATTTGTTGAATACATTATGCCTGCCACAAATGAAATAAACCTAGGCTATATGAATGTATCTGTGGACATATTTTTGTATAGGGTGTGATGATCCATGTCTTAACTTACTCTGTTCAACATTCTCCGTGTTGTTTGGTTATAAACTAACTGAACTAACTGCTGAAAAAAATAAATAAGTTGCTGAAATTGTCTTTTTTTTTTTTTTTTTCACGTTTCCCATATATAATATTTAAACATTTGTACAAACAAATATAAATTAAGATGATCATGTAAAGGTGTAAGGTTTCCCTTGCACAGTGAAACCAAGAATCCCAGAACACCTGATGATTATGTCTACACTGATTTCCAATAGTAGTGCAGATATAGACATGTGAGCCAACAACCGTTTCAATTATTTATTGTTATACTCTTCTGTTACCTTTTATACTTTAAAACGGTCATCCTCTGGCAATGAATGAAATAACATTCACCACCATATCAGTGGCCTAAGAAGAATTTTGCAACCTACACTGATGTTATTCTCTGTCATCTGTTCTTTGACCACGTGTTGCACTGTACTTGGACGATACACAATGATGATAATTTATACAAATGCATGATCTATTTTGATGCACAACATTACAAGCCATAAAGTTTAATAAACATATATTATTAATTAGGCTTTAAATAGAGGCACTTTTCTATAAAAAATAAAGTGGAATAAAGATTGGATTGTGGCCTTGACTATCTTTTGATATCTAGATGTTGTTATAATGTGTGTTGGTGTGGAAGTTTGATATTATGTGAGACAGTGACATTTTGTTTTTAAAAATATGAATTCAATATTGATTCACACTCAAAATGTAGTCATGGAGGATGTGATTAATATAAGTTTTCCTCAATTTTGAGTATAAATCACTATTGAATTCTTGTTACAAACTAAAAAAATTTATGCACCAAAACAAGACTACATAGGAGAAAAGAGTGTGATGTAAATATCCTTGTTGGATCTGCTGTATAAAAATATGACACATCATAAAGTTATTCTAAGATCATATGTAAGAGAGGTAAAACAACAACAACAACATATTTCTAAACTTGATTCTGGCATTTGACTGATTCTGGCATTTGACTACTGACATTACCATTCAAAGGTTTTGGGATTACTATGTTGTTGTTTTTATTATTATTATTATTATTTTTTTATTTTTTTTTTATTTTTTTTAGAAATGTATGCTTTTGTTTGACAGGGATGCATTAAATTAATTAAAAACGACAGTAAGTACATTTATAATGTTACAAAAGATTTCTATTTCAAATAAATACTGTAGAACTTTCAGTTTATCAAGGAATCCTGTTACTGTGTAATGGGTTCCACACTTCATTAAGCACAACAATTTTCAACTCTGATAATAATCAGAAATGTTTCTTGAGCAGCAAATCAGCATATTAGAATTAATTCCGAAAGATCAAATGAAAATCTAAATCTGACATCACAGACCTTAAAGCCTTATAACAGTAGGCTAATCAGAATCAGATAGAGCTTTATTGCCAAGTGTGTTTACATACACAAGGAATTTGTCTTGGTGACAGGAGCTACCAGTGCAAAGAAAAAAATAATAATACAGATATAATAGACATACATTAAATTATATTTTGTTAATATCAAATTAGTTGCATATTCTATTCCATAAAATGCCGTGAAGTAGGCCTAATAGTTTTTTTCATTTACAGTGTACCAAATATAGGCTACTTTATACACTTTTGTCCATACAATTTTGTTTAATCCAAAATTTTGCTTATGTATTAAAGGAACACTTTCATCCATGTGTGTGGTCTTGGATTCCTGTTCATTTTGTAAATATAAATCAAACAGTTTGAAGAATCACACCAGGGTAGATTAAAAATTATTAGTCCACAGATACAAGTTTGTTTCAGCTTTTGCACTCAAAAGATAACAATAGCAGACAGTTTTAAAGCATTGCAAGCTAAGCTACAGCACAACAAACTGAAATCAATACAACTAGCTGAGGTTTGCTGTGCTTTATCCTAACATTACACAAAGAATGCTTGCTATCATTCAGTCAGGGACAGCAAAATGATACAAAATGATGAACAAATAGGCATACGTTTGCACAACGCTGAAAATATTTTAAAATATTCCATTAAACCTGCTGAGATACAAGGAGCGTAAACTGAAATGGTCAGTTCCACGCGCATGTCCGGGAAACTCGTTAATATTAATATATGCTCCGCCCACTGAAACAGAAAATCTCGGAAACCGAAAATCTCGTAACACCGTCGCATAACATATTTCATAACCAAACGTTATGTGATTGGCTTACGGGTACACCAATGATTTTAAACTTCAGACAAGGTTTTCAATAACTGCTGTTAGTTTCGTTTCATTTTCTTTTTTTATTTCTTTGACATTTTTCTTTCTTTCTTTGCCTAAATGCCTTTATTTTCGTTAAATACAGTTCCTAATACAAAATATATTAGACCAATATATATATATATATATATATATATATATATATATGATTATTTGTGACCTGTGCTGGCAAAATGAGTCGGAATGCGCACGGTCTAATTTTGAGCTATATAAAAAAAGTGAAAAATGTCAGTTTTGGTCGAATTTGAGGTTTTGAGACTACTGTACCAGACAATATTATCAGAAGACTACAAGGTATGCGAAAAGAGGCGGCAGTGGGTTAACCATAAATGTTTTCTTTACTTTGAATCTTTAGTGGGGGTTTTTTTTTTTCACATAACCATAACAACAACAATGACCAAAGAAAACACAATAACTATATATATATATATACATACATACATACCCTGGGTGCACCCTCTAAATCTTCCTTCATTTAGCAGTAATTACAATCGCAATCACTGAAATCAAGTGAACAGAAATGGGAAAAAAAAACATTTAACCTCTTAACTGTCACCGTCCCGTATACAGGACACCTACGTTTACTTCATTATTTTACAATTAAATCCTAATCTAATTATGACAAACTATATATCGTTGGAAAGGTCTAAGACTCCTAAATAGGTATTTTACCACTTTTTTTGTAAAAAAATTATGTAGGAAAATTTATAGATTAATTTATGACAAGAGTGCACCTGAAAAATCTACATCATAACAGGAGTTTTCACGCTTTAGAAATCATAAGAAATTATATATCAATTGAAAACTTAAAATCTCAAAATTCATCCTTTGAAACCCATTTTAAAATCAGACATTGCATTACCATGGAAATGGTACATCAAAACCCTCTTACAAAATGTTTTCGTTCATGAATTATAAAAATTTAAGTTTGGATAGTGCACTATAATGTCTATGTTCAAAACTGTGAGTGACAGTTAAGGGGTTAAATCAATGTTGTATGTTACCCACACTGAATTCAGTTTTCATGTTCAAAAATCCTTTTCAATAAGAAAATGGATCAGTCTTAACTCCTTTAGTTGTGTTCCTGAAATGTTTCAGTCCCATAAAGTCAAAGAATCAGTCTCTGTGAACGAACTCTCTTACTTGTCTGAAGAGAAATGATAAAGTGAGAAGACGTGTCCTTTACTCCAGGTCCGTTATATATCTGATTCATTCAATTTATATGTATTTTGAACAGTTTATGGGTTATATTTTTTCATTTTAACACTCTCACACAAGAACATGTTTCTCTGTCGCCTTGCATCTGTCTTCTCACTGCGCGACGCTATCCATAAGCAAGAGAGGTGGAGCTAACAATGCATTGCTCTGATTGGTTGTTACTCATTTCTTAAAACAAATTTCAGATATACATATTTATTGATGTACGAAGAATTTACGACATATGGATGGGCATAATATTCTAGTCAAGCAATCTTATAAACAATATGAACAATTATTTAACCAGGGTTACAGTTTCCCCCCCTGAAATCATGCAAACCCCTTTGCATGCTCTGCGTGGCTGATTAGTCACTACATTTGGTGAGGCATCAGGTAAATTGGAAAGGACACCTGGATTTTCAACACCACTGAGGGAATTGACAAAGGCAGCGCTTAACCCCTGGAACAAAGACAGAACAACATAAGACAAGGGGTTTCCACGCTGGAAGTAGGCAAGTCTTTCAGGTTCACCTCTCTGCCTACTAGAACGTCTGAGCGGAATACTCAAATTCTGCTCTTCCTCAATTTTTGGCTGTTGCTCTCTCCCTTTGACAGGAGCATCCCGGATTTCAGCTACATTTGTCACTTCATCTCTTTGAACGGTTAAGTTCTGTTCTGATTCAGTATGGTCTTTGTTGGGTATCTTACTTGTTTCAGGGACTCCTGGAGCATCGACAGGTGAGTTGTCCGCTGGAGTGCCAACAGGTAAGTATGTATCTGGAGCTTCGACAGGTGAGTCGTCAACTGGAGCGTCAACAGATAAGTACTCATCTGGAAGTTTTGGATTAGTTGAGTCTGTATTCAAAGAAACATCCGAAGCTCCCTTTGATCTACAGATGTCATGAACAGTAGAGAACCGTACTGTTTCGATGACTGGAAGGGCATCATACTGACCATCAGGATATTCATCCTCTGGATCAGAGAAAGAGCTGTCATCATCAGATGGTTCAATACCAGGACTCCTCCGTGTTCTAGGTTTAGAAGTAGGTTTAGTCAAGGTCGGACTTGAAACTTCAGATGCTGGTAAGAATCCACAAGGAAGCAAAAGGTCCCTGTGAAGTGTACGAAGAGGACCATCCCTTGTTTCAGGACGAACTGTGTAAACAGGCAAGTCACCAGCTCTCTTTACTACTACATACACCTTGGACTCCCACTTGTCTGCTAACTTGTGCTTACCACGCAGCCGAACATTTCTCACCAACACACGATCATTGACTTCAAGGAGGAGTTTGTCACAAGCTTGTCAAACCTGATTTTGTTCCTCTCGGCACTCTTTAATGCTCTATGGGAGGCAAGCGAATAGCTTTCTTCCAGATGAGATTTTAGATGTTTGACATATTCGAATGGGATACCTGCGGAGTGTCCTGATATGGCAACCCAACGGCAAGGTCGACGGGCAGCCGAGGCTGGCGCCCGAACATTAATTAATAGGGGGTGAATCCTGTGACTTCATGCTTTTTACAGTTATAGGCATGAACAGGCTTGACAAAATCTCTCCACCGACTTTTGTCTTTCTCTTCTAATGTGCCAAGCATGTCCAGCAGAGTCCTGTTGAAGCATTCAACCGATTCCCCTTGGATGATAAGGCGTTGTTCGGATTTTCTGAATGCCTGATACTTCACAAAGCTCTTTGATTGTGTGTGACTCCAAGTCAGGGCCCTGGCCACTATGAAGGCGTTCAGGAAACCCATAATGCACAATGAAGTTCTCCCAAAGACACTTTGCTACTGTTCTTGCCTTTTGATTGGGTGTAGGGACTGCCACAGCATACTTAGTGAAAAAGTCCTCTCCATCCCCATGTGACCCATACTATCATGTAAACTGCTCATCACAGAGGATCTTAGTTCTTCCGGGAGCACTAGCTGGTAAGTAATGGAATCTTTATCTTTCCGTCTCCTGTAAAGTACTCCATCCTTTAACTCAAGGCGGTTCCACTCCTTTAAGAAGTACGGAAGACCAGGAAGTTCCTTCCTTACTGTTGGTGGGGTTTTTCTCCCAACTCCAAGTGTGACATCACCTCTCAAAGAACCGGATCGGCTCTTTGTGTTTCACCAAGGTCTTTTGAAAGGTGAGACAGAACAGATGACCCTTCAGAACTACCTTCTTGTTCATAACAGTCAGGTACAGAGTCAGAACAGAGCGAGAGGGAGCTTATAAGAGCAATTCCGGCCCAAAATCAGCTGATTGCCTAACGAGGTGCTTCTCACAGATAGCTTGGACAGCTTCATCGGTGGCAATGACAGAATCCTCTGCTTTTGCTAATGATGCTGTATGAACTGTTCAATCCTTCCACGTTCTTTTTGGCACATGGGGTTCTCTGGAAACGGCTCTTGAGGTCGCCTTGAAAGGCTATCAGCATCAGTGTTCAACTTGCCTGCCCTGTACTGCAACTTAAATGAAAAAGTGGAAAGGGCTGCAAGCCAACGATAACTAGTAGCATCCAATCTTGCAGTGGTAAGAACATGAGTGAGAGGGTTGCTATCAGTGACGACTGTAAATTGGCTGCCATAAAGATAATAACTAAACTTTTCAGTTACTGCCCATTTAAGGGCAAGAAACTCAAGTTTGTGAGCAGGATACCTAGACTCACTGTGTGACAGCCCTCTACTCGCAAATGCAATAGCACACATCTGTCCATCTTGGTTCTGATACAATGCAGCTCCTAATCCCTTGGTGCTGCAATCTGTATAGAGGAAGTAGGGGAGTTTGGGGTCAGCAAAGCCCAAGACTGGTGCGGTAGTTAACTTTTCGATAATGGACTGAAAAGCTTCTTCACAAAGAGGAGTCCAACGGTCTCCAAAGGGATCCTTAGGATGGTAGTATGGACCCTTTTTGTCTGTCTTTTTACCACCTTTCCTTAATGGTGGATAACCTGAGGTAAGGTCATTGAGCGGCTTCACGACCCTTGAATAATCCTTAATAAACCGGCGATAGTAGCCGGAGAAGCCCAAAATATTCTTAGGTTCTTAGGACTCAGCCAGGTTTTTAAGGCTTGAATTTTTGGGGTCGGTCTCCACTCCCGCTCTGACACAATATATCCTAGATAGCGAACGGAGGTTTGACAGAATTTACATTTCTCCAGAGACAGTTTCAGTCCGTACTCTTTGAGGCGAGATAGAATGTTCAACAAACGTCTCTCATGCTCCTCTAGAGTGTCCAAGAATATTATCAGGTCATCCAAAAAGACCAGTACTTCTTTCAGATTAATGTTTCCCATACACTTCTCCATCAATCTTTGAAAAGCACTGGGTGCATTGGTCACACCTTGGGGCATACGATTGAATTCCCAAAACCCCATTGGGCAGACAAAGGCGATTTTGGGTTTGTCTGACTCCTCAACTTCGATCTGGTAGTATCCAGATTTCAAATCAAGCACAGAAAACCATCTGGATCCTGTAAGAGCTGAGAAAGTCTCCTCAAGATTTGGTAGTGCATACCAGACATGTTCACAAGTCTCTGAGGTCCAAGTCAAGTCTCAAGTCTTTAAAGCGGAGTCCAAGTCAAGTCTTAAGTCTTTGAGGTGGAGTCCAAGTTACGTCTCAAGACTTTGTTCGATTTATTAGCAACAGTTCTTTCAGCTAGTAATTGAGGCTAAATCCGTTTTGAAATACTGATTTCACAATATGATTTTCTCAGAATCAGAATCAGAATCAGAATCAGAATCAGAATTCAGAATCAGAATTAGCTTTATTCGCCAGGTGTGCGCAAACACACGAGGAATTTGTTGTGGTTTTAAGGTGCTCCTGGTACATACATACATACATACATACATACATACATAAATACACATCTGACATGAGAACAGAAAAAAAAAACATTTAAATAGTAAGACTTAACAATGGATGATAATCATAATAATAATAAGTATGAATCTGGAACAGTAGATTTATGTACAGATTTGTGCATTATTTACTCTATATACAGCTGTATAGAACATATGTATGTGTATTTACATTATACTTGAGAGGAGGCAATAATTAAAGATGGAGAATGAATTCCAGAATGAATTACAGAACACAGGTAATGATCCACGTGTTAGCTATTTAAGCTGGAGATGGCATGGGGGAAAAAACTGTTTTTATGCCTAGATGTTCTAGTGCACAGAGATCTGTAGCGTCTGCCTGAAGGGAGAAGTGCAAACAAGTTGTGTCCGGGGTGAGAGGGGTCTTTGATGATGTTACCTGCCCGTTTCTTCACTCTGGAGTTGTACAAGTCCTGAAGGCTGGGCAGGTGCACACCAATGATCTTTTCTGCTGTCCTAACAGTCCGTTGAAGTCTTCTTAAATCTGATTTGCTGGCTGACCCAAACCAGACAGTTATGGAGGAGCACAGAACCGACTCAATAACAGCTGAATAAAACTGTTTCAGCAGCTCCTGTGGCAGGTTGAACTTTTCAGCTGACGAAGGAAGTACAACCTCTGCTGGGTATCTTACTTGTTTCAGGGACTCCTGGAGCATCGACAGGTGAGTTGTCCGCTGGAGTGCCAACAGGTAAGTATGTATCTGGAGCTTCGACAGGTGAGTCGTCAACTGGAGCGTCAACAGATAAGTACTCATCTGGAAGTTTTGGATTAGTTGAGTCTGTATTCAAAGAAACATCCGAAGCTCCCTTTGATCTACAGATGTCATGAACAGTAGAGAACCGTACTGTTTCGATGACTGGAAGGGCATCATACTGACCATCAGGATATTCATCCTCTGGATCAGAGAAAGAGCTGTCATCATCAGATGGTTCAATACCAGGACTCCTCCGTGTTCTAGGTTTAGAAGTAGGTTTAGTCAAGGTCGGACTTGAAACTTCAGATGCTGGTAAGAATCCACAAGGAAGCAAAAGGTCCCTGTGAAGTGTACGAAGAGGACCATCCCTTGTTTCAGGACGAACTGTGTAAACAGGCAAGTCACCAGCTCTCTTTACTACTACATACACCTTGGACTCCCACTTGTCTGCTAACTTGTGCTTACCACGCAGCCGAACATTTCTCACCAACACACGATCATTGACTTCCAAGGAGGAGTTTGTCACAAGCTTGTCAAACCTGATTTTGTTCCTCTCGGCACTCTTTAATGCTCTATGGGAGGCAAGCGAATAGCTTTCTTCCAGATGAGATTTTAGATGTTTGACATATTCGGAATGGGATACCTGCGGAGTGTCCTGATATGGCAACCCAACGGCAAGGTCGACGGGCAGCCGAGGCTGGCGCCCGAACATTAATTAATAGGGGGTGAATCCTGTGACTTCATGCTTTTTACAGTTATAGGCATGAACAGGCTTGACAAAATCTCTCCACCGACTTTTGTCTTTCTCTTCTAATGTGCCAAGCATGTCCAGCAGAGTCCTGTTGAAGCATTCAACCGGATTCCCCCTTGGATGATAAGGCGTTGTTCGGATTTTCTGAATGCCTGATACTTCACAAAGCTCTTTGATTGTGTGTGACTCCAAGTCAGGGCCCTGGCCACTATGAAGGCGTTCAGGAAACCCATAATGCACAATGAAGTTCTCCCAAAGACACTTTGCTACTGTTCTTGCCTTTTGATTGGGTGTAGGGACTGCCACAGCATACTTAGTGAAAAAGTCCTCTCCATCCCCATGTGACCCATACTATCATGTAAACTGCTCATCACAGAGGATCTTAGTTCTTCCGGGAGCACTAGCTGGTAAGTAATGGAATCTTTATCTTTCCGTCTCCTGTAAAGTACTCCATCCTTTAACTCAAGGCGGTTCCACTCCTTTAAGAAGTACGGAAGACCAGGAAGTTCCTTCCTTACTGTTGGTGGGGGTTTTTCTCCCAACTCCAAGTGTGACATCACCTCTCAAAGAACCGGATCGGCTCTTTGTGTTTCACCAAGGTCTTTTGAAAGGTGAGACAGAACAGATGACCCTTCAGAACTACCTTCTTGTTCATAACAGTCAGGTACAGAGTCAGAACAGAGCGAGAGGGAGCTTATAAGAGCAATTCCCGGCCCAAAATCAGCTGATTGCCTAACGAGGTGCTTCTCACAGATAGCTTGGACAGCTTCATCGGTGGCAATGACAGAATCCTCTGCTTTTGCTAATGATGCTGTATGAACTGTTCAATCCTTCCACGTTCTTTTTGGCACATGGGGTTCTCTGGAAACGGCTCTTGAGGTCGCCTTGAAAGGCTATCAGCATCAGTGTTCAACTTGCCTGCCCTGTACTGCAACTTAAATGAAAAAGTGGAAAGGGCTGCAAGCCAACGATAACTAGTAGCATCCAATCTTGCAGTGGTAAGAACATGAGTGAGAGGGTTGCTATCAGTGACGACTGTAAATTGGCTGCCATAAAGATAATAACTAAACTTTTCAGTTACTGCCCATTTAAGGGCAAGAAACTCAAGTTTGTGAGCAGGATACCTAGACTCACTGTGTGACAGCCCTCTACTCGCAAATGCAATAGCACACATCTGTCCATCTTGGTTCTGATACAATGCAGCTCCTAATCCCTTGGTGCTGCAATCTGTATAGAGGAAGTAGGGGAGTTTGGGGTCAGCAAAGCCCAAGACTGGTGCGGTAGTTAACTTTTCGATAATGGACTGAAAAGCTTCTTCACAAAGAGGAGTCCAACGGTCTCCAAAGGGATCCTTAGGATGGTAGTATGGACCCTTTTTGTCTGTCTTTTTACCACCTTTCCTTAATGGTGGATAACCTGAGGTAAGGTCATTGAGCGGCTTCACGACCCTTGAATAATCCTTAATAAACCGGCGATAGTAGCCGGAGAAGCCCAAAAATATTCTTAGGTTCTTAGGACTCAGCCAGGTTTTTAAGGCTTGAATTTTTTGGGGGTCGGTCTCCACTCCCCGCTCTGACACAATATATCCTAGATAGCGAACGGAGGTTTGACAGAATTTACATTTCTCCAGAGACAGTTTCAGTCCGTACTCTTTGAGGCGAGATAGAATGTTCAACAAACGTCTCTCATGCTCCTCTAGAGTGTCCAAGAATATTATCAGGTCATCCAAAAAGACCAGTACTTCTTTCAGATTAATGTTTCCCATACACTTCTCCATCAATCTTTGAAAAGCACTGGGTGCATTGGTCACACCTTGGGGCATACGATTGAATTCCCAAAACCCCATTGGGCAGACAAAGGCGATTTTGGGTTTGTCTGACTCCTCAACTTCGATCTGGTAGTATCCAGATTTCAAATCAAGCACAGAAAACCATCTGGATCCTGTAAGAGCTGAGAAAGTCTCCTCAAGATTTGGTAGTGCATACCAGACATGTTCACAAGTCTCTGAGGTCCAAGTCAAGTCTCAAGTCTTTAAAGCGGAGTCCAAGTCAAGTCTTAAGTCTTTGAGGTGGAGTCCAAGTTACGTCTCAAGACTTTGTTCGATTTATTAGCAACAGTTCTTTCAGCTAGTAATTGAGGCTAAATCCGTTTTGAAATACTGATTTCACAATATGATTTTCTCAACAACAACGACAACAAAAAACTTTAATAAAATTTGAGACAAATTAGATATGAAAAGGTGTCCATTTATTGTCAGATAAAATGCTGCACATTTCTTTGTAAAATTGAAATATGTCAAACAACAAAACTAAATTTTAAAACAAACCCCAATTAATCAAATGAATTACACAAATGAAATAAATCTCATATAAACAAACTAAGGCTTTGTCTGTGCTCTTTTTCAATTTAAAATTAGAGGCAACTACTGTGTTTTAAACACAACGCAATCCAAACAAAGAGGCTGCATACATCCAGCATGAGCAGTTTTTAATCTAAATTGGATTGTATAATTTCGAAATATGAAGCAAAAACAAAATGGTCTGACTTTAGTTTTGTGAAACTATTCTACATAAAACATCTGTACGAAACAAAACAGCAGACAGGCTGAATTAATGCAGATTCACTCTCTGCCAGCAGGTGGCGCTTGAACAGCAATTAAACATCATATCCTTGGTTGCCGCTGTAAACAAAGCAGCGCTGCGTTTATGAACACTACTTTAATATGCATTATACGGAGGCAAGATGAAAAGAAAATACCATCTAAACTTTTTTTTAAGACAGCCAGTTTCCCTCAGAGATGCATTCATATAAACTCCTATACCAAATGACTTGCGTTTTTTACGAGTCTCACGAGTCACGAGTCCAAGTCAAGTCTCGTGTCAGCTGTTCACGAGTCCAAGTCAAGTCCCAAGTCTTTATTTATGCGACTTAAGTGCGACTCGTGTCCAAGTCGCAGACTCGAGTTTCCATCTCTGGTGCATACGCATCCTTCACCGTCTGGAGATTTAACTTTCTATAATCTATACACAGCCGTACATCTCCATTCTTCGTTCTCACCACCACTATTGGTGAGGAGAAGGGTGACTGGGACTCTCGAATGACTCCACTGGCAAGAAGATCTCGCAGATGCTTGCGGACGGCCTCATCATCTTGTGGGTGGATTGGCCGTGCTCTGCGCTTAAAAGGAGTTTCATCATTAAACTGTATGCGATGTTTCACCTTTTGAGTGTGACCAAAGTGTAAGTCGTGCTGGCTGAAAACTTCTGGCATTTCTCTGAGTGTTTTAGTGATACAGTCCTTCCACTCTTGAGGTAATTGGGACTCACCAAAATTTAGGGTGAAATCAAGTCCCTTCACGGGTAAAGGCTCATCGTCTGAAGGGGAGTTTGGTGGAGGGAGCAAAGACCCCACCACATGTAGCTCTGCTACTGTACACCTTGGTGGGATAGCTATATTGTTTTCAATTTCGTTTGTAAGCACCACTGGTAAATGATAAGGCGTTTTTTTTGGAAGAGTGAGTAGGCATCGTTTAACAAACACCCCAGGCAAAGACGAGTTAGATGGATGCTCCACCACCACACACTTGTCAACTCCAGGGGGCACTGCGACAGAACCTTCCACAACTACAGTCTGTCCTGCAGCCATGACCTCAGGTACTTTGCCTTTCAATCGTACATAGCCAAGAACACCACTTGTGTTTTGTCTCCACCTTGTCTCCAGTGTGCTCAGAACCACTCTGTAACTGAACGAAGATGGTTGGTAGGTTGGGGAATTTGATTTCAAACTCTGCTCATAGAGAACATCCAAAGTGTTTGTACCTATTAAAACCATAGACTGATTGTGGGGTTTCACATTAGAGACTACTAATGCTATGGTAGGCACCTGAACACTCACACCCAGGAATTCTTCAGGAAAGGTAATGTCTACTTCTATGTACCCCTCATATGGAACTAAAAGACCATTGGCTCCTTCTACTTCCAAGATGTCATTGATGGAGTTAATGGGGTATTCAGGGAGGTGCTGCTCATAAAATGACTTGGGGATGGTAGTAACAGGGGTAGTCGTGGCCTAATGGTTAGGGAGTCGGGCCGGCAGGAATTGAAGGTGGGGATTGTGAATAAACAGCACTCTCTCCACCTTCAATACCATGACTAAGGTGCCCTTGAGCAAGGCACCGAACCCCTAATTGCTCCCCGGGAGCAAGGCTGCCCACTGCTCCGGGTGTGTGTGTGTGCACTTGTTCACTACTCACTGCTGTGTGTGTGCACTTGGATGGGTTAAATGCAGAGCACCATTTCGAGTATGGGTCACCATACTTGACAATACGTCACAACTTAACACTGTTCACCAGCTATGCTGATCTCTGCAATGCATCTAGCTCTGTAGAAGATTTTCATTGTTATAAAACTGAATTGATCAGACATAATCAAGGTGAATTTTGCCAATAATGTATCTATTTAATCTCCCATTATATTCTAAGGCCTCTGTGCGAAGGTGCCTACGTGGCAAAATGTTCAGACACATCTGGAAGTGAGGAGGGGGCTTTTTTCCCCCTAATCATAACAAAGTCTAGATGGTCTTCTCTCCTCAGGGAGAGATAGAATTACATACGCAAGTGAAATGTAGAATTGTATACATAAGAGGGTGGCTTAATGTATAGGAAACCGCCTTAAAATTTTGTATATATACCAGAGACGAAGGACATTCAGGAAGCCTTTCTGCAGAGAGCTTCGGTTTTATTCCTGTTCTTCTGGTATCAAAACTCCAAGTCTGCGTTTCGTTCTTTGAGCTGCGGCGGACGACACTACATTTGGCGACCCAGATGGGACTTGGAAAAGAGCGACAGAGTGGACGGCCGCTTTGAGCAGGTTTTGGCAAGCAGCACAAAGGTGGCCACAAATTAATCAGGTAAGCATTTTTGCTTATATAATTTTGTGTTGTTTGCGAAATCTGTTCTTAGCGGTAAGATCACTTAAATTTTGCTCTTCCAAAATTCAAAATTTAAAGAAAAGAACAAAAAAAGGGAGTTTTTATTCCAGAAGAAATAACTGCATGCATTATTTGGTTTACTGTTCATGGCCTTGATAAGTAACTTAAACTGGAATTGGATAGTGCAGGCAGAATTACATTGCTAGCAATGGTCTGTGTTAATTTAGTCTGGGCCTGAAGGGACAGAAATAAACGTGAAACAGATGTGAGGGAGTGAGCGCGCAAGACCTACGGATACCGCCCTGATTAAATTAAAAAAAGACAAAAAAAAAAAAGTTGTAAGGTCAGAGGTCAGCTTTGGTAGGGCGAAGAAAATTCCTGGCAGAGCCTTGTTCTTTTACTAAGAGAGAGAGAGAAAGGAGGGGTTACAGTGAGAGAACCAGTGTTTTGGAGCAGGTGACTCGAGAGAAAAGCTTTGTTTTGATGAATGTTTGAAACTGTGTCCGTGTCCGAATGCATGTCGGTGTGAAAGACTGAGAGTGAATGAGAAAACAAATAAATTCCGATTGGGTTGGAGGAGAGAAGTGTGCCTTTCTCTAAGTGGAGAACGGCCGCAGCTCTTGTCACACTCAAGAGCGAGTGAATGAATGATAAGCCCTATAAAATAAAGGGATAATTTATGAGAGAAAATCCTTATAAATAAAAGGATGCTGTATGAATGTATGAGCCCTAAATAAATAAATAAATAAACAAACAAAATAAAGGGACTTAGCAGTGTGAATGTTTTAGGAAAATAAAGATTGAATCCAGATGTGTTATAAGATCTTATGTTGGGTGTCTGTGTGAGAGAGAGCAAGAGAGAGAGAAAATCTTCTGAGTGCAGGCTGTGGAGAAGAGGTGATTAAGATAGGAAGCTAAATAAAGTACATTAAAAATAATAAGTGCACACTAAATAAAACAATAGAGACGATAGATAATTGAAAAATAAATAATTATTATTAAAGATTTTATGCATACACAGTAAAATCAGCAGTGTAATATTTGCAGTGTTAAAAGTTATTAATTCCCAAAGAGTTTAATTAACAATCTACAGTGTTAAACAGTGGTGTTCAGTGTTGTCACACGGTGTAATATTTATGTAATTTCACTTTTACACTGAAAGTGTAAAAAAACCCGCCGAATTGATCTGACTCCGCCCCTCAAGCACCTCTTCCTCGCAGAGCGACGACGCCATTTTATCTTCAGGTGACCGAGACGGTAAGTTGGATTGCTTTTCTCTTTATAAAATTACACGGGATAAATACTTTTTGTTGATCATTTATTTATGATAATTGGTGGTGAACACATTTAGAAATTACTAACTGCAAGTGTTTTTGTCAGGTTTACAGTGTTATGTTCGTGAGGTGTAGAGATGCAACCTTAGCCTACAGAAGAGTGAAAGTTTCTAATCCGGGTTCGATTTCCTGAGATAAGGTGATTTTACGTGTAAAATAATTTTTGGAATGTGTTTACAATTTATGTTATGTATATACTTTTAGCTTCTTTCATTTTGGCTCGTTGACAGATCCTCTCGTCTCTATTCCCGCCGAGGCGGTTTTCTACTCAGAGGAGAGGATTCATCAAATGGTAAATTTATATTTGTTTTTGAAAGCTTTGAGTGCTTTGAAACAGTAATAGTGGGACTGTTAAACATTTACGCGCTAACAATTTCGTTTTTGTGACGCATAACACCGTGTTGAAGTGTCGCGTCGCGTCTTTCTGCAGACGGAGCTGTGTAACGCGGGACATTTAACTTAACGTTATCAGTCATTTAATTGGCGTTATCTAATGCAAAACTGTGAAATTAGAGCGTGTTTAAAAACTTCGTTCGCAAAGTACGTTAAACTGTAAATCCGTCAGTCTTTCCTTCAGTGCCCATGCAGAGCATGCTTGAAACCAGTCTTTATCAATTCATATGGCATGCTATTTTGAGTAAATAATGTCCTAAATACTTCCAGATGTACAAAGTTAAGTTTTAATTTAGAAAGATATGTCTGAATCTATCTGTATTTTCTTTTCACATTATAAATAATAAATTATTAGTAAGAAATTTTAAACGTGTTAATTTATTCTAATGTAGTACACCATGTTCATTTTAAGATGCCTTATTACTCATGTCACTCATTAAAATTATATAAATGTGTTTAATAATCAGATTAAATAAATACTTAAATTGTTTCAGGAATGCCTCCATGTGAATACTGCACAAGGTTTTGTGTCTATTAACTTTAACAGTCGTTTAATTGACCCTAGAATTAAGGATGTAAATAAAAATAAGTTTAATTTGACACCTGTATTATAAACAGCTCTCAGCATACTCAAAATTAGGGGTAATCACAATTATTTTACCATATTTACAGTCCTAATGTAAATTAAATTACTGAAATAAGTGTTTTTTATTTGTATTATTCTTTTTCAGTAGAATTGGCCCAGAATTCTGCAGTGTCAAGTGAAGGAAGCTCCTCTCATAAGATTGCAGACCTGGAGTCTGATGACACCGAGCGAGTGATGGAGGGAGCAGAATGATGAAGATGAAGCCAGAATTGTGAGTCGGTGTCATTTATGTTATTCTGTGTACAGTAAAAAAATTTAAACACACAAACGAATATGAAAAATTTAAATTTAACTGGGCAGCCACACAATATCTGCTTATGTTCACACCTGGAATTTACTAATTATTAATTTAAGATATCAAAACACATAAAGCCCAAAAATGAAAACTCGTCGTCATTTCTCACTCTGTCATTCCAAACCTGCAAGACTTTCATTCATTTTCAAAACACAAATGAAGATATTTTAAATGAAACCTGAGAGATTTCTGTCCTTCCATCGACAGTCTACACAACTACCACTTTGATGCTTCAAGAAGTTCATAAAGAGATCATAAAAGTAATCCAAATGAATCAAGCGGTTTAGTCACAATTTTCCGAAGAGACTCAATCGCTTTATACAATGAACAGATTTCTTTTTTTTTTTTTTCACATTTAAACATTGATCAGGGATCATAAACAGAAAATTTGGACTAAACCACATTATACTTATGGATTAGATCTCTTTATGAAGTTTATGAATTATCAAAGTGGTAGTTGTGTGGACCGTCAATCAAGGGACAGAAATCTTATATTCTATTAAAATATCTTCAGTATTCAAGTCTTGGTTGAGTAAACGATGGAATTTTCATTTTTGAACTAACCCTTTAATAAAAGAATGTGGCCATATGCGTCTTGTGCTTGTTCACTTGTGCATCACCCAAGATGCATGCTAATGCCAGGTGTGAACAGAGCCACTGTGTGACTACACAATCAGTTTAGCAGAATCGTTCATGAGACAGATATTGTCATTATCTTTATTTATTTATTTATTTTTTCCCAAGAAACCAAGTTCCTGGCTTTTCTCAAGACCTTCAAGGACCCGATTGACCTCGGAATCAGCTGTAAAGGAGGATGAAACTGATGTTTAAGGTTAGACTATATTTCAGAATAAGATTATCTATATTCATTTATTATCTATATTCTGTATTCTTGCATTTTTTGCTGAAGTTGTCATATCTGTTATTTAGAATGGGACAGCGATATTGCATCAATTTGTCTCCTTCATTTGGTTCCACCATCGCTGCAAGGGACCTGGAGAAATGTCATCCTATCAAGCTGAAAAACATTTTCAAAAAGGTACATTTCTGTCACTACCTATTGTCTGCCTCAAAATACTGCCAGATGCGTTTTATATGAAAGACTAATAAAAATAAAATCAATTGGAGAGCTGACCTTAATTGTTATTTTTGTCTTTGATCTGCAGGCACTAACCAGAAGAACACCTTGATTGCATAGAAGAGACCACACAGCCATACCTGATCGCTGATGGGACAACGAGGAACAGCACTGCTACACAACTGTCGACAAGTATCTTGCTGCAATCTTGTTCAAATCTACCTGTCATATTTGTTAATGTCTAGGTAAATTTGATGATTTTATGTGTTTTATTAACTCTTTTATGTTTCCGTGCAACACTTAATGAATGTGATTGACTAATTAACCTCTACACATCTGGTATATGCTTTAAAGTTGCCACTTTGCCCATTTGTTAAATAAACGTTGGAATTTGTACATCTGTCTGAAGACTCTTGATTTTATGTCTAATCTTGTACATTAACACTATACAATAGCATTTTTATTTTTGCACTGAAAATAATACTTTATTAATAACACTTAAAACAACACCAGGGGTGTTAAATACCCCAGAGTGTAAAATTTGAACAACAATTGCAAGTGTAACAATTCACACTCTGAGTGTAATTTTTCTACACTATAAGGTGCTATATTAACACTAAAAATTCAACACTATGAATGGTGTACTTTTAACACTACACAGATTGGGACCATATATGATCTTTAGTAGTGTTAAAATTGACACTTTAAGTGTTAAACTGACACTGCGTTTTTTTACTGTGTACTGTGTGAACATAAAATAAAGTTGAAAAATTCATATAGAAAGTGTCCATGCATCAGATAGAATAAAAGACTAAGTTAAAAGAAGCAAGTCATTAAATGAAGAATAAAATTAATTGAAAAATAGTGGCAACATTTTTATATAAAATAAATAGAGTAGAAAAAATAAAACGAAAAGATTGGAAGTGAAAATATGGCAGCTACTCTGGTAGAAATCTTAGGATTAAAATATCCTCTGTGTAAAGACCTAATAAACAAAATCTCAGACAAATGGCAAAAGGAAGAATGAAAAAATAAAATGACAAAATGGCCAAAGGAAGGGACGTTTGATGTGGCATTGTGTGAGGAAATGGAAACTCTGATAAAGAACTACAAAACTAAAGGTATCAGTAAAAAGAGAGAAAAAAGAGAAACTAAAAGAGAAAAAGAACAAGAAGTATTGGCAATGTTTAAAAAAGAAGGGGAAAACACTTTAAAGAGTATAAAACAGGCCAGGAAGATTTTGAAGGAGGCAGACAGAGAAACATGCAAAAAATAAATGCTATTCTCTCAACCTCCTCCTTATCCGTCAGGAGAAAAACAGTTACCGATTCTCAAGGGGAAGGTAGAGGTAATGGGGGGGATGGAGATGGAAAGTCAAGTTGAAATTGAACCAGCTGTAAAAACAGAGAGCAGAGAACAGAAAAAGGAAAGGGAGGGGTATTCACCCATGGATTGTTATAAGCAAGCCCAAATAGCCTTAGAAATTATGAAATCAAACCAGGAAGATAAAACACGATATGAGGAAGTATTAGAAAGAATAAAAAGAAAAGATCGTGAAATTGAAGCACAGGTAGAAATGTTGCAACAAGAAATGGGACAGAAGATTAGAGAATCAGGTAAAAAAAATTCAAAAGGAAAATGAGTTGGAGAGACAGAGAAGTAAGCTGTTTGACAGCAATGAGGAAATGAATGTTGAAGAGGAGATATTTGATACAAGAAAATGGGAACAGGGCAGAGAAAAGGGAATGCTTAGACCACTGGCTGCACAGCTCCCTATTTTAATTAAAGGTGCGCAGGGACAATATGTCCCTTGGGCTTCTCAGGACCTCGAGGGGCTGGTGACACGCTTTCCTGAAATAAACGAGGGCGCTGGAAAATGGATCAAAGTGTTTGAAGAGGAGACAACGGGCAAACTTTTGGCTGTGAGAGACATTAAAGCATTTCTGGCAAAAATCATAGGAGGGGCAAAGATGGATGAAATTTTGCAAACAGCCGCTCTAGACAGAACTCTCACAATATGGATGGGATTGTTTTTGATGTATTTCGTCCAGCAGTATGGCAAGCATTGCGACTTGAGTATCTGATCAGACTAAACCCCAAGACACTCAAGGGACCAGAGCTGGGTGATACCGAAAATCCAACCACGTATGTCCAGAGACAGTTGAAAAACTGGAAACAAGAGACTGAAATAAATCCTGAGGGAGACCCTCTAATGGCTCAGAACACACACCAGCTTCCTGTGCCCATAATTAATGTTTATCCTCAACAGCCAGCTCCAAAGGGATGGAGAAAAAGACCAATGCAGCGAGGACAGAGAGGAAGAGGCAAACCTTATACTGGTCCTCCAGGTGTGTGCTGGGTGTGTGAACAGCCCGGACACATCAGATATAATTGTCCCACCTTTTCATACCAACAGTACTCTCGGGGTGGAAGAGGGGAGAGTTGGCAGCAGTCTGATTGAGGTGCAGGAGAAGGCCCTGTTAATCCGTGGAGAAGTCCAAATCAGGGATACTAGGGGTGCCCAGAGAATTCTACAGGGGAGAACCAGCTACCAATGTTAACAACTAAAGCAGATCAAGAGCCTATTATGCAAATTAAAATAGAAGGTAAAGACACACCCATGATGTTAGACACAGGAGCAATTTTTACTTGTTTGAATTCAAAATATGCTTCACATCTCCCCTTGTCTGGAAAATTCACAAAGACAGTAGGATTCTCGGGACAAATGCAATTAATTCCGATGACAGCTCCAGTGTGTCTACAAACAAAAAAATCAAAGTATAACAATGCCCATTCTTGTATCAAATCAAACTCCTATCAACTTGTTAGGAAGAGATGCATTATGCAAATTGGGGTTACAAATTTGGTGTTTTTCAGAAGGAATATGTATCGATGCAATAGGAACAGGAACACAAATGGTAGTTGCAGGGCCAAAAGCAAATGTATATTGGATAGGACAGCTAGAACAAGATGTGAGACAGACAGTAAACAAGTGGGGAAAGTTTATTGAAGCACAGATTCCTGAAGCGCAGTTAACAAAATCAGAATTTCATTGTACAATGATCTATGATCCAGACAGAGATGAAAAAATAGAACAAAAATGGCAGGAAGAAACAGAAGGTCAAAAAGTTGAGACAGTCTCTGAGTATATTATAATAGGTAAACAAGGAGCAGCTTTAAATTAGTGGTGGGCATAGATTAATTTTTTTAATCTAGATTAATCTCACTGTAATCTTGGAATTAATCTAGATTAATCTAGATTAAAATGGCTCATTTGAATTCTGCCAAGTAGATCAGAATAAGTTTACTACTAGTAGTAAACAACTAGCAGTCATTAAGAATTTAATATTGATAATAACATCGAAGACATTGTATGATTATTCCTTAAAGATAAGGTTTTAATAGTTTTAGTAGTAGTAGCCTATTACGTTCTGCCCAATATAGTGAAACCGAACTTTTATTTTGACGGGTTGCCGTGAGGATAGTTTTTCTCAAATGAAACGCTCGAATGCTCATGAAGTGACTCTCAGAGCAGTTCTGGAGATGTTGTTCATGTATTTATGTCCTTAGTGAGACGACAGACGTTAATATCGCCGCAAGCGTCACGCAGTCTTCTGTATGAGTAGTGAACAAACCCGCGCGTCTGCGCCATACATTAACACACAGACACACAGAAGTCATATTTAAATAGACGTTTTGCGGCTTAATATTTACAAATAGGAGTGGGAGTGTGCTCACTTGTGTGTGCACTTACGTTTGTTTGTTTGTGTGTGTGTGTGTGTGCGAACCGGGGCGGAACTCCGCTGTGCGCGCGATACAGAGAGCGCCACCATGTAACGTAGAGACAGAAATGACTTGCCGATTTCCATTGGGAAGCTTCTTAAAAATAAATTTTCCCTGAAGAAAACCCGGCGGCTTCATAGCTGCATCCATGTTAGCATGCATACACACAGGTTCGAAGACTCGTTCTCGCCCCCTACAGTGCAATTCGGCAAGGTATACATCCGCGCTAAAATATCAAGATGAAAGTCATCATAGCTTGCGTAGTATAGACCCAGCTCCCAACCCAACTTTGAGAATAGATTAACGGCGATATTTTTTTTATCGCCCGATAAGAGTCTCACGTTAACGCAGCACGTTAACGCCGATAACGGCCCACCACTACTTTAAATATTCCAAAAAGTGAATTTGTAGAAAAATGGTTCAATGTAACTGATTCTGTCCCACATATTGCAATATATGTAGGAAAAAACTGGGAAGCAAAGGATTTAGGACCAATGATGAAAGAAGCAGGAAAAAGCAAATGGGAATCAACAGAACATCCGTTGATTTTTCATTCAGCTGACAAAAATTACATCAAAATTTTGTGTGCAACCAGTTTGCTGGGAATTCCTCAGGAAGTAGAAATCAGTCAAAAGAATTTAACACAGATGACCACAACATCTGAATTACTAGACAACTCTGAGACTGAATTGTTTAGGGAAATGGAGAGTCAAGTACCAATTGAATTGTGGTCACAACATGATACAGATATAGGATTAATAAAATCAGCTAATCCAGTAAGAGTTCAACTCAAACCAGACGCACGTCTGCCCAGAAAAGCACAATATCCTTTGAGACCAGAGGCTGAGGCAGGCATAAAAGACAATATTGAAGGTTTATTGAAGGCAGGAGTTTTAATAGAAACGTCTAGTTACTGTAATACTCCAATTATGCCTATACTAAAAGCAGACAAAAACCGATGGCGTCTTGTTCATGATTTACGAGCAATCAATTAAATAGTTGAAGATTTGACAGCTGACGTGCCAAACCCGCACACGTTACTAACGAACATCCCTCCTGATGCCAAATATTTTACCGTAATTGACCTCTGCTCCGACTACTTCAGCGTGCCATTAGCAGAGGAGAGTAGATACCTGTTTGCGTTTACCTATGCATGAAAACAATTCAGTTATAAAAGAATTCCTCAGGGATTCAAACACTCGGCTCACATATTCAATCAAGTGCTAAAGGCCGATTTAGAAGATCTTGTAATAGACGGTACGCTAATACAGTACATAGATGATTTGCTCATTTCTGGATCTACGCTAGAACAATGTCACAAAGACTCAATTAAAGTCTTAACAAAATTAGCGCAAGGAGGACACAAAGTGTCCAAAAACAAAATACAGTATTGTCAGCCTCAAGTTGAATACTTGGGAAGATTGATTGAATTTGGCACCCGAGCTATAGCACCAACTCAATTAGAAGGCATAAGTAAAACGCTGATGCCTCAAACAGTAGGACAAATGATGACTTTCCTAGGAATGACTGGCTTTAGTTCAGACTGGATAGAAGACTATGCAGTAAAAACAGGACCATTGAGAGAAATTATGAAACAGGCAGGAATTCAGCATTTAAGCAATCCATTAATATGGAACACAGATGCAATACTGGCATTTGAAACGATGAAAACAGAATTACAACAGGCACCTGCTCTAGTAACAGCAAATTATAATAAAATGTTTAATCTGTATGTGGCTAATAGAGCTGATGGTTATGCATCAGCTGTACTGATGCAAGAAACTTGCAGTGGGAGGAAAAAACAGCCTATAGCTTATTACAGCACAAAGCTGGATAACGTGGCCCAGGGATATCCTCCATGTTACCAACAGGGCCTGGCGGCAGTATGTTATGCTTATGAGAAAGCATCCACAATAACTATGGGGTACCCAGTAACTATTTACACTCATCATAAAACTGTGGAATTATTAGAGCAAGGAAAATTTGTTCTAACGCAAGCTCGAATTTTGGCCTACTCCTCATTACTTACGTATCCAGACGTAACTATTAAGCGATGTCATACAGTCAATCCAGCTGACTTGATCCCTTTGTCTTTTGAAGGAAAACCTCATGATTGTGTGAATGAGTCATTGGCATTTACCAGATTACGACCAGATCTTGAGTCGACACCCATTTCTGAAGTAGAGGTCACTTACTTTGTAGATGGTTCTAGCTTTAGAGACCATGAAGGAAATCATACAGTATATTCAATAGTGAAGAGAGACAAGAAAGAATTTGTACCAGTAATATCACAGCATTGTGTACAACCTTGTTCTGCTCAATTAGCTGAATTAAAAGCTCTTACAGCTGCATGTCAGTTAGCACAAGAACAAACTGCTAACATTTTCACTGATTCAGCATATGCTCACGGTGTATGTCACCTATTTGGTGAAGTGTGGAAACAAAGAGGTTTCAAAAAAAGTGATGGGACTCCCATCCAACACTGTGATCAAATAGGGCAATTAATTTCTTCTATGATGCTACCAAAAAGATTAGCAATAATCAAATGTCAAGCACACAAAAAAGGAAATGATTATGTCAATAAAGGAAACAATGCAGCAGATTTACAGGCTAAAAAGGCTTCAGGATGTCAAATAGCAGTATTAGCACCTGTAGTACTTATAGAACCTCAACCTCAATTGGATGATATAATTCGAATTCAGCAACAAGCAGGCCCCTATGAACAATCAATGTGGCACCAAAGGGGGGCCAAAAAAGACTCACAAGAGATATGGCGTACGCATGAAGGACACATGGTTGCGCCGATTTCACTTTTGAATATTCTTATCGCAGATGCGCATGGCTTTGACCATTGCACAAGGGGGGAAGTGGTAAGAAAAATTAAAAAGCAAGGATATTGGTCTCCTTATTTGTATGCAACGGTAGATGAATTTTTGTCTACATGTGAAGTTTGTGCAAAGTACAATGTGAGAAAAGGGATAACGACACCAATAGGGCATATACCAGTACCGGAAGGGCCTTTTAAACATCTGGTCATGGACTACGTGGACATGATAAAGCGAGTACAAGGTAAAAGATAAATTCTGGTGATTGTTGACAGATTTAGCAAATGGGTGGAGGCAGTACCGTCAGCAGATCTGGGAGCAGGGACAGTAATCAAATTTCTAACAAGAGAAGTAATTCCTAGATTTGGGACACCATCAGAAATAAGTTCAGATAATGGTTCGGCATTCATACAAAAAAACTGTAAAACAAGTGTTGCAACAATTAAGAATAAAACAAAGACTAGGTTGCATTTACCATCCTCAAAGTCAAGGACAGGTAGAGAAATTGAATGGAATTATCAAGGCCAAAATAAACAAAATATGTGAAAGTACTAAACTTAATTTGATTGATGCGTTACCTCTAGCACTAATGAGCTATCGCATGCAAACTAACCGAACCACGCACTTAACACCTCACGAAATGCTTACGGGTCGGCCCATGCCATTGCCACATTGTAGAGGTCCCTAGAAAGGACCGCCTCTAGAGCAGTTACAAATGGAACTTCGTTCATATATGAATAAACTAACTGCCATACATAAAGCTATCTATTTACAGGAAAAAAGAAAAGAGCCCAGAGAGGAAACGGAGACAACGTGTCCAGTTGTTCCGGATGACCAAGTATATCTGAAGGTGTTCCGGAGAAAATGGAATGAGCCAAGGAGAGAGGGACCGTACACAGTGGTGAGACCAACTCCGACAGCAGTACAAGTGGAGGGAAGCACAACTTGGTATCATCTAAACCACTGCACGAGAGTTCCCAAGAAAAAGACAGAAAGGGAGGAAAGCAGACAGGTAGACAATGCAGCAGAAAGTGACAAGGAGGAACCTGGAACACAGGGTGAAATGCAAACAAACGATAGCACAGAAAAGGTTTCACAAGGAGCTCCAGTCTTCCTGTCAGAGGAACAGGAGAGGGAAGAGAACGAATCTGACCATGTGTCTGAAGATCCTCTTATGCTTAATGTATCTAATAATGCAACTTCAAGCTCAACCCATAGAAAGCAACCAGACTTCCCTTCAATAGCAAACACAAGCGATAACCAACAGCAACCAGACTTCTCAAGAATTGACTTTTCAGCCCTCAAATGAATCTAGCAGTGACTTTAACGTAATCCAAAATGAACAAGCACCAGTTGAGGAGGAAAAAATATCTAGACAAAATAGACAAATTGTAGATGACAATTATAACATCACTATTAAAGGCAATTCAGATATATTATGGGAAAAGGCAGAAGACAATAGTTGGTACAAATGGGTAAATTACACAGCAGAAAAAGAGGCAAAGCGATAAATGTCTTTAGAAACTGTACCCAAAAAATGGCATTTTGCCCATATTGGTGCCAGTTTCTCCAATCTACAATGATCTACAGAGAAGCTACTGAATTGCAGTGTGAACGTACCCGTAAATGGCCTATAATACAAGAAACAAAAATAAAAAAGCCACAAGGAAGAATACAATTATTGGCAGATCAGGAATTTGAATGTTATGAAAAAAAGGGAAATGTTGACGTAGGAAGATTTAAAGGAAAGTGTAGCAAAATATGGCAAATACCGAGATGTACAGTTGACTATTTAGTGATAAAAGAAGGCCCACCACCTATATTTGATGACATTGATATTCCATTGGCAGACATATGGTGGATGTGTGGATTAGAATATGGCCTTTTGACAACATTACCAGAAAAATGGTCAGGATTATGCACTAGGGTTATGTTGACACATAAAATGAGTCACATCTCTTTAGAAGAAGGAGAAACAAAGGAAGAGAAATCTAGATCGAGAAGAGCCTATGAAAAAGACCCTGCAGTTTATATAGATGCAATTGGTCAACCAAGAGGTATACCTTATGAATTTAAAGCAAGAGATGAAGTTAAATCAGGATTTGAATCAATATTCATTTGGATTGCGCAAAATAAAAATACAGAATGGATCAAATATATATATTACAACCAGCAAAGATTTATTAATTACACTGATGACGCCTTATCACTTTTAGGAGAGCAATTGGATGCAACAAGCCGAATGACATGGCAAAACAGAATAGCTTTGGACTATTTGTTAGCTGAAAAGGGAGGAGTCTGTGTTATGTTTGGGGATCAATGCTGTACTTTTATACCAAATAATACTGCTCCAGAAGGAGCATTCACTGAAGTAATGACCAAATTGAAAAACTTAAGGGTTGAACTTAAAACCAATGCTGGAACAGATGGTTGTGGCATGGGGGGCGTGGTTTAGCGGGATCTGCAGCGGGAGAGAGACTCGGGAGACGAGCGGTATGTAAGTGGGTCAAGCGCAAAGTGATAACACCTGTGTCTGATTGCAGTGATGAGCGGGGAGAGACCGGTTAAAAGAGAGCGTCTGGGGAGTGTGAGAGTGAGAGAGACGGAACGGAGAGCTCGTGGAGGACGAAGGCTGAAAGGCCAGAGAAGGACTGAGTACCGGAACGAAAGAAAGAAAGCTTCGCCAGCGCAGAGAGCGCGACGTGCTGTTATATGATTCATTTTTGTTTTATGTTGAATAAATCCACGAGCCTCCTTGAAACTGACCCCGCCCTCTTCCTTCCCTTCCACGAACCTTACCACAATGGTAAAATGTGGGATTGGTTTGATTTAAAATTAGGAGCTTGGGGAGCTTGGTTTGCTAAATTGGGAATGTTTTTAGGAGTTGCCATATTAATAGGAGGTTTATTATTTTGCTGTGTATTACCTATACTAAGAACATTGGTCGTCAATGCTACTGTGAAACAAATGGAGATGATAAAAGCCCCAAACAATCAACGAGTAATCACAGAAAGAAACTTGGATGAGTATTATGAAGGATTGCTAAACAAACTGATCTTAAATGAGTAAACTTTGGATGACGGATCCAGCGACTCTGATGACTATGAAAAAGAGACGTAAAGATGAGCCACATCCTGGGTGTAAGTGCTAGCCTAACCTCTGCCCATGGATGGCCTTCTACGATGCGCAAAGTATCTTGGCTGAAGATCAACGGATATGAACTATTGTTGCTTGGAATATTCAATGTATTATATTTTGAATGTGTTTTTATGTTTTTGATATACATAACTGTGACAACCACAGGCAAGCACTGAACCAATTGCACGCTCATGCTTATAACATTGTATTTTACTATAAAGGGGGAAAGGAGACAGAATCTTTTACTCTCTCTTAGTCAAGGGTGGAGAGAGATGTTTGGTTCTGATTCTCCTCCAGGGTGCTGCCCCATCATTTAGTCGTTGATGGTAAGACTGTGTGACTTATTTAGTCACTAGATAGTGTTGACTGAACGGACTGAATTATGAAGTAGCACTCTGGGTAGACATAAACAAATTGTGAGACTTAATGAAGTCTCAAAGGGAGGAATGTAGAAGATTTTTATTGTTATAAAACTGAATTGATCAGACATAATCAAGGTGAATTTTGCCAATAATGTATCTATTTAATCTCCCATTATATTCTAAGGCCTCTGTGCGAAGGTGTCTACGTGGCAAAATGTTCAGACACAGAGACACATCTGGAAGTGAAGAGGGGCCTTTTTTCCCCCTAATCATAAAGTCTAGATGGTCTTCTCTCCTCAGGGAGAGATAGAATTACATAAGCAAGTGAAATGTAGAATTGTATACATATACACAATTTGTAAGGACATTAATACTTCAGATTTACCCTTCTACAATCAAACAATCAAAGAGCATCATTGTTTTAAAATGCAGACAATAGCAGCAGCTCTGACAGCCTGGTGGAAATTCCATCAAATCACAAACTCCCCTCTTGCACCATCTAAATACACCCCGATTTGGAATAACCCAGATTTCACATCTAACAAGAAGCCACTTAATTTACGCACATGGGCAGAAAAGGGAATCACACAACTTCAGCATATCTTTCATAATAATAGCCTGGCCTCATTCTCCCACTTGGTCCAGAGGTGATGTTTTATTAACAAGTTTCGGGAGGAGCACGCGCAGATAATTAACGCAGCCACTTCATCATCAGCAATCACACCATCTATCCAATCAGCTCAAGAGAGAACCCCTATAAATAATCAAAGCAGTCTTACCTCCATCAGTTGTAGTCTTTCAGCATTCGTTTCGCTCCTTTGCCATTATATCACAGACCCAATTTTTTCCCATCCAAACGACGTGACCTATACTCAAGATTTTCGGATCCTCTGCAGCAAATCTGCCCGCCCCAGGATCACTCCTCCTCCACCAGTCATTGCCGCCGAGCCCCAGGCTCCATCACTGCCTAACTTCCATCTTCCCCAGCATCCTCGTATCATTCGGCTGCACCAATAAATTCCTCCGATCGGAAGTGGTGAGTATTCAATCCAGAGGCAAACGCTGATGAATTCCGACGCTCCGTTCTCGCAGAGAACAAACAAACGGGTTTGTACGATCTATTCGTCACCCCGCAAATCAGCCAACCTCACTCCTAAATCCACTCCAGCCGCCAAGGCGACCAATAGATTGAGCAAGCCCCGAACTCGTCTCGCTTGACACCATCATTGTACCGCACAAAACCCGGCTCTCCGCGAGCGTCGGGTCGCAGAAACAGGCCTTCAACGAGCCTGGGCCGCACCCACTTCTTACCGCAGCAAAGCCTCACTCGCTTCCCGCTTCGGCTCAGCCTTCACCGCGGCTCTTCCAGCCGCAGCGCCGCATGCAGCTGGGCGCCTAACTTCTGTTTCTAGACGCAAGCGCGAGGCTGCCTCCGCTAGCGGCACAGGCCACCAGTCTTGCCAAACAATGTTCAAGGTAAAAATCGCTAAAGGATATGTAATTTGTTGTTTCGTTGTTAAATGACGTCGCGACATCATCGGATGTTAATGTCATTACGTAATCATGACACAAGTGCTTAGAATACACACTGAATTTGCTCTTATTTTCACCAGCATTTTACCCGTACTTTATCTGACTTATCCATTTATCAAAATGGAATGAGTGAATTATCAACAGTGAAACTTCTCTTCCACTGTTGATCTTAACCAGAAAACTAAATTTTTTCATTTGTACTTATGATTGTTCATTACTGTTGGTCCACTGAGATTAATTAAGGCGTACCATAAATAAACAATCATTGAACAAGTGCAACCTGCAACTTAATTCATATGAAGTGCATATGCTAGGCACCTCCCTCAGTGTCTAACATTACCAGCTGATGTGCCGCTTAGCTGGCTAGCTGTTTCAATGTTTTCCTTTTGTAGGGTTAAGAGGAAAACACATGCCTTTTACCATTTTTATCACTTTTAAGGGTTCCAAATAATTCTTAAAATGGCTACATTTGTTGCTAGTTGCTTTGAAAACAAGTTGCTAGGGTAGTCTGAGAAATTGTTAAATCCAGCAACACAATTGCTAAGTTGGCAATGCTGCAGACTACCCGGACATTTCAGCATGTCCTGCCAAAGTTATAAACCACTCCCCCTTTTTTCCGTAGCTGACAGCTGCAGAAGCAAGCATGTGGCTGCCTTCGCAGACCCATCTCAAACATTCCTTCTACTTCCCCTAACCCTTTCCTTTTCAGCAGCCTCCAGATCCTGTAGCAGGTACTAACGCGAGGCCGCCTCTGCTAGCAGTGCAGGCTGCACAGGCTTTACAGCTTTTCTCTCCGAATGCCACAAACCCCTGTGTCACGCAGCTACAGCAGCTGAAGCAAGCGCAAAGATGTCTCCGCTTGTAACACAGGCCCTCACATGTCTTTTTGTCTCTTCCTCCTGTTAAGGGGTGGTCACACTGCTCTTTTCGCTCCATTGACTTCCATCCACACGAATGCGTCAGACCGGAACGCAAGCCCGTGCAAAGTTCAAGCTTGGTGCACTCTGCCCTGCGAATTCGCATCACGTGACACCGTGAGACGGCAGATTGATACATAACAGCATGATCTCCTTTTAATTCAGAAAGAACATGAATTTTAAACTGCAGCGCTGCAGGAAAGTGGAGTAGATTGCATGTTTTTACATTTTAGATGTATTACAATTCGTTACATGCTGAATTTAGGTTTTTAAAGAAAAGACGCTGCACAGCGTGACGTCATATCACGACCGTTGCAGCATGCGAAACAATTTAGCACGATCAAAGTCTAGTGTGACCGCGGCTTTACTCCTAACCCCTTTCCTTTTCAGTTGCCTCCAGCCCCTATAGCAAACGCTAGCGTGAGGTATTTCCCTACTGCTGCAGCAGTGACCGCTCCCACAGAAGCCTCCTCTTTTCAGATGTTGCAGCAGTGCCCGCTCCGCAGAAGCCACATTCCCTTTTCAGGCGTTGCAGCAGTGCCCGCTTCAGAAGCTACATTCTCTTTCAGATGCCATAGCAGTGACCGCTCCCACAGAAGCCTCCTCTTTTCAGATGCCGCAGCAGTGCCCGCTTCAGAAGCTACATTCTCTTTCAGATGCCTCAGCAGTGATTGCTCCGCAGGAGCCTGTATCCCTACTGCCGCAGCAGTGCCCGCTTCAGAAGCCACATTCTCTTTTCAGATGCCTCAGCAGTGACGGCTCCCGCAGTAGTGACCATTTCCACGAAGCCGCCTCCTCTTTTCAGATGCCGTAGCAGCGACCGCTTCCTCAGAAGCCTCCTTCTCTTTTCAGGTACCGTAGCAGTAACTGCTCCGCAGGAGCTTGCATCTGCATTTCCCTACTGCCATAGCAGTGACCGCTCCCACAGAAGCCTTCTCTTTCAGACGTTGCAGCAGTGCCCGCTTCTGCAGAAGCCAGATTCTCTTTTCAGATGCCATAGCAGCGACCGCTTCCTCAGAAGCCTCCTTCTCTTTTCAGATACCGTAGCGTGACCATTTCCACAGAAGCCTCCTCTTTTCAGGTACTGTAGCAGTAACTGCTCCGCAGGAGCTTGCATCTGGATTTCCCTACTGCCGTAGGAGAGCATGCTTCCTCAGTAGCCTCCTTCTCTTTTCAGATGTTGCAGCAGTGCCCGCTTCAGAAGCTACATTCTCTTTCAGATGCCGTAGCAGTGCCGTCTCAATAGAAGCCACATTCTCTTTCAGACGTTGCAGCAGTGCCCGCTTCAGAAGCCACATTCTCTTTCAGACGTTGCAGCAGTGCCCGCTTCAGAAGCTACATTCTCTTTCAGATGCCATAGCAGCGACCGCTTCCTCAGAAGCCTCCTTCTCTTTTCAGATGCCGCAGCAGTGCCCGCTTCCATAGAAGCCACTTTCCTTTGTTTTCAGATGCCGTAGCAGCGACCGCTTCCTCAGAAGCCTCCTTCTCTTTTCAGGTACTGTAGCAGTAACTGCTCCGCAGGAGCTTGCATCTGTATTTCCCTACTGCTGCAGCAGTGACCGCTCCCACAGAAGCCTCCTCTTTTCAGATGCCTCAGCAGTGATTGCTCCCGCAGGAGCCTTTCGGATATTTCTCCACTACCGCAGCAGTGTCTGCTCTTACTGGAGCCCTATCTGTGTTTACCCACTGCCTCAGCAGTGACGGCTCCCGCAGTAGTGACCATTTCCACCGAAGCCGCCTCCTCTTTTCAGGTACCGTAGCAGTAACTGCTCCCGCAGGAGCTTGCATCTGCATTTCCCTACTGCCGTAGGAGAGCATGCTTCCTCAGTAGCCTCCTTCTCTTTTCAGATGCCTCAGCAGTGTCTGCTCCCGCTGGAGCCCTATCTGTTTTTACCCACTGCCACAACAGTGACTGCTCCCACAGAAGCCTTCTCTTTTCAGATGCCGTAGCAGCGACCGCTTCCTCAGAAGCCTCCTTCTCTTTCCAGATGCCATAGCAGTGACCGCTTCCTCAGAAGCCTCCTTCTCTTTTCAGATGCCATAGCAGCGACCGCTTCCTCAGAAGCCTCCTTCTCTTTTCAGATACCGTAGCCGTGACCATTTCCACAGAAGCCTCCTCCTCTTTTCAGGTACCGTAGCGGTAACTGCTCCCGCAGGAGCTTGCATCTGTATTTCCCTACTGCTGTAGCAGTGACCGCTCCCACAGAAGCCTCCTTCTCTTTTCAGGTACTGTAGCAGTAACTGCTCCCGCAGGAGCTTGCATCTGGATTTCCCTACTGCCATAGCAGTGACCGCTCCCACAGAACCCTCCTCTTTTCAGATGCCGTAGCAGTGACGGCTCCTGCAGTAGTGACCATTTCCACAGAAGCCTCCTTCTCTTTCCAGAGGCCGTAACAGTGCCCTGCTCATTTCATACTGCCGCTGAAGTGCCCGCTTCCGCAGAAGCTACATTCTCTTTCAGATGCCGTAGCAGTGCCGTCTCAATAGAAGCCACATTCTCTTTTCAGATTCCACAGAAGTTCTCACTCCCGCAGGAGCCTGTATCTCTACCGCCCACTCATCTCTATTTTCCCACTGCCGCAGCAGTGCCTGCTCCCGCAGGAGCCTGTATCCCTACTGCCGCAGCAGTGCCCGCTTCCGCAGAAGCCACATTCTCTTTCAGACGCCGTAGCAGTGCCCGTCTCAATAGAAGCCACATTCTCTTTTCAGATGTTGCAGCAGTGCCCGCTTCCGCAGAAGCCACATTCCCTTTTCAGACGTTGCAGCAGTGCCCGCTTCCGCAGAAGCCACATTCTCTTTTCAGATGTTGCAGCAGTGCCCGCTTCCGCAGAAGCCACATTCTCTTTCAGATGCCGTAGCAGTGCCCGTCTCAATAGAAGCCACATTCTCTTTTCAGATGTTGCAGCAGTGCCCGCTTCTGCAGAAGCCAGATTCTCTTTTCAGACGTTGCAGCAGTGCCCGCTTCCATAGAAGCCACTTTCCTTTGTTTTTCAGATGCCGCAGCAGTGTCCACTCCCGCAGTAGCTAAACTCTCTTCTCTAAAGGCCACAGCAGTGCCGTTACTCCAAGCGACGTCCAGCACCCCACCAACATTAAGCTCTGCCGATTTTGGGGGGTATCAACACACCTCTTTGGCTGCTGTCCCTTGCTTATTGCATCTTTGGGGGGAACGCTCTGGGTCCGGGCTAAATGCAGAGCTCGGACCCCTCTCTCCGTACAGGGGGAGTACCCTGGGCTCGGGGGTAAGTACCGAGCTCGGAGCCCTCTCCCTGGACAGCACGCCAAATACGCATAAACCTTTACCCAGTTTATTATATGTAAGTGTGAACTCGTGAAGTGATGTTTTATTAACAAGTTTCGGGAGGAGCACGCGCAGATAATTAACGCAGCCACTTCATCATCAGCAATCACACCATCTATCCAATCAGCTCAAGAGAGAACCCCTATAAATAATCAAAGCAGTCTTACCTCCATCAGTTGTAGTCTTTCAGCATCCCTCCACCACCCCGACTCCTCACCTTCAGCCTGTTCCTACCCCAGCATGGGGGGAACGCTCTGGGTCCGGGCTAAATGCAGAGCTCGGACCCCTCTCTCCGTACAGGGGGAGTACCCTGGGCTCGGGGGTAAGTACCGAGCTCGGAGCCCTCTCCCTGGACAGCACGCCAAATACGCATAAACCTTTACCCAGTTTATTATATGTAAGTGTGAACTCGTGAAATACGGCATTGGGAACAGTTGTTTTTTGGAATACTCACAAATCAAATCATCAATTCAATCAAAGATTGAGACTAGGACAATTGATCTAGACCTCCCCCCCTCAATATCAGCGCTAATTAATATATCTTCAAAAAAACTACTCTCCAAAATATACAGAATTATATCAAAATCAGACAATACATTAAGTCTACCAAATGTTAAGTGGGAATCAGATTTATCTATTGCTCCCGATGCCGCCTTCTGGACACAAATCTGCAAAAATATTTACTTCATGACGAAAAATGCCAACCTTCAACTAATACAATATAAAGTACTTCATAGATTTCACCTTACTGGACGAAAATTATTTAAAATGGGTTTTACTTCAGAAACATGCTCACATTGTACACAAAACACCTCAGACACCTATCTTCACGCCATGTGGCATTGCACACCAGTTAAAGAATTTTGGGAAAACGTTACTGAGTCACTATCCAATCTTATGGGATGTCACGTCCCATTATCTCCCTCACTCTGTATATTAGGTGACATATCCATAATCAACTCAAACGATACAGATAGTAAATTACTTCTAGTGGCTCTTACTATCGCCAAGAAAACTATCCTCATGAACTGGAAATCAAGGAACACCATACATATTACATCTTGGAAAAACTTACTACTAGAGTACATCTCCATGGAAAACCTGTCAACCTCCACTCAAAATAATACAATAGAATTACACCCCTCTTTGTTATCTCTCATAAACTTCCATCAATCATGAATCCGTTGACCCTCTTTGTCTGAAGCCTTCCACAACGACACACCATTCATCAATATCTACACAAGATTTGTGGGAGGGGGGTTAGGAGGAGGTAGCAACAATGGCTAATATCAAACTAAATTAAAACTTATGAAAGATTAAACTTGTTCTTTTTTTTTTTTTTTTTATTCTTTTTTTTTTATTTATTATTTATTTATTTTCTTTCCCTATCCTTTCTTTCTCTCTTTCTGTTCTCCTCATTTTTGTTGTGGTTTTTATTTTATTTATTATTATTATTATTTTTTATTTATTTATTATTATTTTTTTTCCCCTCTCTTTCTATTTCCATGCCTCTGGGCTTCAGTTGGCTGTGGCATCTCAGGTCCTGCCCTGTGTGGTTTGGTTTAGTGGTTGGTGGGTGTGCTGTGGGGCCGGGAACCTTGTGCCGCCAACCTGTATCAGCTTTGCCCGGGTTTTCTTGCCTCTGGCGGGTCCAGCACTACATGCCTTGCTTATTTTAATGCATCACTAGACAATATACACACATCTATTGTAAAAAAAGTAAGGGGAAAAGAGAAATAATAATAATAATGAGAGGGAGAGATTAAAGGAAAGAAAAAAAAGAAAAAAGGAAAATATTATTAAAAAAATAAATAAAAATAATAATAATGAATAAATAAAAAAATGCATATATGTATATCAGACACACACACAGGGTAAGTGAGACGTGAGCATGGGGACCTGGACTTTGTACTGGGCTGGTTCCACGCTACACGTCACACTTTTTTAATGCATCATACACTCATATACATATGTGGGGTAAGCGTGGCATGTGAGTGGCGGCCAGGGGTGGAATTTTGGGCCCCGTGCCCTGCAGCACCTCTCCTTGATGGTTCATTTTTGGCATAATTTATGGGCCCAGAGGCAGCCTTACAATATCTCTCTATTCATAGCTTTATTACTATTATTACTATTATTATTTCATCATTACTATTACTAACATTATTATTATTATTATACTTATTACTATTATTACTACTATTTGTCCTCCTCCTGATTCCCCAACCACCCCCTGTCTCGGATGAATACGTTTATTATCGTTATTGCTGCTACTATTACTATTATTACTTATAACCTTCCTCATCCTCCATCCTCTAATTTTTGTTATTAATGCTATTATTAATATTATTATTGTTATCATTACTATTTTTTTATTTTTTTTTGCTATTGTCATGTCTGTTGTACTCTCTTTTATTTATATACTTCCACCCCCAACACCCAGTCACACTTACGCAAACACACCCACACACACACACACACACACACACACACACACACACACTCACTCACACAAATCATGTTGGCTGTCATGTATGTTTTGTTGACCTTGGTTATTTTGTATTTGATTTGTTACCTGTAAATACTATGTTTGTTTGCATAATAATAAAAAAAAAAAAAATAAAAAAAAAAAAAGAATTGTATACATAAGAGGGTGGCTTAATGTATAGGAACCCGCCTTAAAATCTTGTATATTTACAAGAGACGAAGGACATTCAGGAAGCCTTTCTGCAGAGAGCTTCGGTTTTATTCCTGTTGAATAAAATCTATTCTTCTGGTATCAAAACTCCAAGTCTGCATTTCGTTCTTTGAGCTGCGGTGGACGACACTACAGCTCCAACTAAACCCTTTGGGAGGCTAGCATCTGACTTTCTAGAAAATTGACATTTGTTTGAGACACGTTTAGTAGTGGGACGGTCTGATTTCAATTCAGCCCCCGTCTGTCCCACAACAAGGGCTGGCTTTAATTTAAATCAGGGTTGGGGGTGGGGTTCTGAGAGTCCCACAGGAGCTGCTTCTCACTTAGGAGTTTTCGCTTTGTGGTGACAAGTGCAGGGTTAGGTTCAGAAGTGCAGGAAGATGCAACATGGCTGTCCTCACCACAGGTAAAACAGTACCATGGTCTTGGTCTGCCTATTGGTTTTTTATTAACTGGAGTCACACTCTCGGTACCAGCAGTTCCCGTCCTCCTCTTGTCCTGTCTGTCTACTGCTTCTGGCAGTGGGGATTTCTTCTGGATCTTAGGTTTTGTCGTAAGATTGTCTAGCTGACTTTGGAGCTTAGCTATCTGTTTCTTGAGTTCCTGCGTCTCAGTGGCAAGTGAAGCCATGTTTGAAGCTTCTTTTTGCTCCAATTCAGCAGAGACCCATGTTCTTTGAGAATGCATCAGAGCTCTCTGCTTAGAAGACCCAAGATGTTGCTTCATACGATTGACCTTCGCTGTATGTTTGTCTTCTTATGTACGTAACATTAACAGAAAGTGCGCAAAAGAAGGAGGATGGTTGCGCTTTTGCTCGAGCTGCAGTTCAGTGATCAAATCATTATCCCTGCAGCCCCTACAAAACTGCTTGAGAAGATGCCGGTCTGCCTCTTCTGGAGAAATGCCACCTCTCTTGACAGTCGTCCTCAAGGTTGTCTGCAATCTATAAAGGTAAGCGGATGGTTTCTCACCAGCGTCTTGCAGAGTATTCATAAATCTTGCAAGGAGTTCATCGCCGCCCTCAACAACACCAAAAGCCGAATCCAGCAACTGAAGGTAAGCTGAGGATGCAGCTTCAGGGCTTAGATGCTTTATAATATCTGCTGCGGGTGGCAAAAGACTGTCCACTATCTTCCTGGACACATGAAAATCAGATAAGCCAGGGTCCTTCAATATAAGCTCAACACTGGAGCACCAAGTATCATAATCAACTTCATATCCAGGTCTAGGACATTTACCGGAGAACACCCTCGTGTTGGAGCCGTGATTGTACAGGCCCATGAGCAGCCACTTCACCACTCCTCACAACATGTTCAACGATAAGTTTCTGGACTTCAGGTGGATTGAACACCTGCTGAGAAGTATAGAGAGAAGCATTTGATTTGATAGGCGTGTGCTGTGACAGTAGTTCATCTACCTGACTTGGCTTAGCAAATGTAATGCTACAGCTCTCACTAGGGATGGCTGTTCATTTGGGTTTCCATCTCCAGGTTCAAGATCAGTGGACATTGGTGTGAGTTCTGCACTCATTTGCGACAACATCCGACTCAATACTGCTTCAAAGTTTGTTCCACTTTAAGTTAAGTTAAGTTGTGATGTATTGTCATGTATGGTGACCCATACTCGAAATTGTACTCTGCATTTAACCCATCCAAGTGCACACACACAGCAGTGAGTAGTGAACAAATGCACACACACACACACACAGTGAACACACACCCGGAGCAGTGGGCAGCCATTGCTCCAGCTTGGGGAGCAATTAGGGGTTCGGTGCCTTGCTCAAGGGCAATGGCATCGAAGGTGGACAGAGTGCTGTTCATTCACAATCCCCACCTTGAATTCCTGCCGGCACAAGAATCGAACCAGCAACCTTCAGGTTACAAGCCCGACTCCCTAACCATTAGGCCACGACTATGACTACTTTAGCTATTTCTTTTAATCCTTCCAGGTAGAATTTAGTGATGCTACTTCCCAATTGTGGCGTAAAGACGCTAGACAACACCCTCACGTGGTAAGTGATACCTGGATCGCTGGACAGTTGGTGGGTATAAGGCAGCTGCGGTGCTAGATATTGTAAAGCTTGACCACTGTTATATATTGTCACTAATGGTGAGGGTTCCGGCAAAAGAGCCATACGTTTTTAGGGTGTCAATTAATTCATCGTCATGCTCTGTGTTAGTCAAGCCACTCACGATCACAGAGTTTGGGATTTTAATGCCCTCTGCCTCAACGATATCCATTATTGTGTTTTAAGAGTCAAAGAAATAAACTCACTCGCACAGTAGTTAATTCTCAGCAACAGCGCCACCTCCTGGCTGGCTCGCCACAATTGTAGCAGGTCTTACCTCACTGACTACTGAACCAGACAATATTATCAGAAGACTACAAGGTATGCGAAAAGAGGCGGCAGTGGTGCTGAGTAATAGACAGAAACAGAATGTGGGTTAACCATAAATGTTTTCTTTACTTTGAATCTTTAGTGTTTTTTTTTTTGTTTTTTTTCACATAACGATAACAACAACAATGACCGGAGAAAACACAATAACTATATATATATAAACATACCCTGGGTGCACCCTCTAAATCTTCCTTCATTTAGTAGTAATTACAATCGCAATCACTGAAATCAAGTGAACAGAAATGGAAAAAAAAAAACATTTAAATCAATGTTGTATGTTACTCACACTGAATTCAGTTTTCAAGTTCATAAATCCTTTTCAATAAGAAAATGGATCAGTCTTAACTCCTTTAGTTGTGTTCCTGAAATGTTTCAGTCCCATAAAGTCAAAGAATCAGTCTCTATGAACGAACTCTCTTACTTGTCTGAAGAGAAATGATAAAGTGAGAAGAAGTGTCCTTTACTCCAGGTCCATTATACTTTCCGCATCAAGGTGGGTGGCTTGCCATCAATTAAAGGAATCCAATTCAGAAGAATATCCACGCAGAAAAAAACCCTGGCCTGTCCATTCAAGTCCTTTTCTCTCTCTTTTCTTTCTTTATGGGCACGTACAACCAAAATGGCGTCAGCAATGAGTCAGCACATAAGTTTTGGATTACCCAATTAACACCTGATGATCCAAGATCTTGAAGTGACAATCTGATTCATTCAATTTATATGTATTTTGAACAGTTTATGGGTTATATTTTATCATTTTAACACTCTCACACAAGAACATATTTCTCTGTCACCCTGCGTCTGTCTTCTCACTGCGCGAAGCTATCTGTAAGCAAGAGAGGCGGAGCTAACAATGCATTGCTCCGATTGGTTGTTACTCATTTCTTAAACAAATTTCAGATATACATATTTATTGATGTACAAAGAATTTACGACATATGGATGGGCATAATATTGTAGTCAAGCAATCTTATAAACAATATGAACAATTATTTAACCAGGGTTACACTGACATTTGCAAAGCGCGTGCATAAGACGCACCTTTCCTCGAGCGCGCGATCTCCCTTATAAAGTACAATTATTGCGAAATATGTATTGACGAGATTCACACAATCATAATCTGTTATGTCTTACATGAACGTTTAGTTAATGGTTGGGGGAATATCTGATGTGTAACATTATATTTGATCAATGCATTACAGTAGGACTCAATATAGATCTATCTCAATGTTAATCATACATGAAAAGAAAATACGGAATCCCTCGCTGCTCTTGATAAAACCGTTTATTTGCATATTTGTTCTTATTTTTAATAACAAAGATAAAATAAATAAAAAATAGCTATATTGTGATTAATAATATAATAATTGTTATTAAGAAAAGAATTGGAGGAAAATATGCAAGTAGCTTGGTGATTTTGCTTTGTAATTTTAAACTCGTTTTTTCTCGAAATCAGATCTGCTGCCTGCCTCTATTGCCTTCAAATGGCTATAGCGCAGTCATTTTTTTTGTCCGATTCCAACAAGTTATATATCATTTTTGAAGGTATTTTAATGGAGAATTTGAAAATAAAAATAACTCATTTTTGAAAATTTGCGCATTCCGATTCATTTTGCCAGCACGGGTCACATTTATTTTTTATAATTATTACTTCATTTTAGTTAGGCTTTCAATAACTGTTTCATTTTAGTTTTTTATTTATTTGCCTTTATTTTCGTTAAATACAGTTCTTAACCTTTTGAGCGGTACGGTCCCACATATGGGATTTTAATTTCCGTGCCACTGGGAGTACGGTCCCACATATGGGATTTAGAACGTTCGGTGACGTCGCATAACTGCCAAATTCAAACTGCGTTTTCGCGCTTTGTCTGACGCTGAGATGCCGCTGCACTTGTCATATCATAGCATCTATGCAGTGTTTTTAACCACATAATGTTTATTTTATGCTTTAGACATTTAAATACAAATAAGTACTAGTAAAACAATACATTTAGAGTTCGTAAAATACACTCAGATGTTTATGGAAGCAGCAATAACAATCCATTCAAATATAATTTTCAGACGTGTTTTATTAATATCAAATACACATAGTGTAAGTAACTATAAAGTTCACTCTATTCTTCTCCCATTTCCCCCGCCACTTACTTGCATGTATTTCGCGAGAAATTTATGATTTTACGTGATGTAAATCCGACTGACAGGAATCTCTGAACTGCAGCGCGAACAAACATGGCGGCACCCATCTCACATTACAGATCACGATCAAGATCATTTAGAACTGTTTTTAAACGATAAAACACACTCATTTGCACATATTTGTGAATCGGAATATCAGATAGTTGATTATATGGTAAGCAAGTTTATGAATATTTTGAATAAAAAAGGAATAACGAAATAAAAGCGATCCATCTGTCATACAGTGTTATTGTGGCCGCGGTGTGTCACGTGAAAATCATGAAACATTAAGGGGAAACGTTCTAAAATAACGGTCGCCTAAAAAAAAACTCACTCTGGGGGGACCACTGGAATATTTTAAACTCACCACTGAAAAGGTTAATACAACATATTTTACTGTTTAAACATGAATACAATATTTATTACATTTAAACTCGTTTAACAAGCATTTTAGAAGTATTGCCTATTGTCCCAAATAAAACTTTAAAAGCCAGTTAAATATGTAGCCTATATAATCAAAAGCGATTATTTATTTTTGATAATTATTACTTTACTTCAGTTAGGTTTTCAATAACTGCTTTTAGTTTCGTGTCATTTTTTGTTTTTTATTTCTTTTATATATATATATATATATATCTTTACATTTACATTTACATTTAGTCATTTTGCAGACGCTTTTATCCAAAGCGACTTACAATTTGGGGAACACATGAAGCGATTCATCTTGAAGAGGCAATTCGACAAAGGAAGTGCTTGTAACACCAAGTCTCAGGCATTGTTTAAATAAGTACAAGCTAGCAAGGGAAGGAATAAGTAAGGAGAAAGATTTTTTTTTTTTATGTGTAGGTTGAAGTCAAGTAGTGTCGAAAGAGATGAGTTTTCAGCTGTTGCTTGAAGATTGACAGGGATCCAGTACTCCGAATATGGGTGGGAAGATCATTCCACCAGCCAGGAATGGTGAACGAGAATGTTCTGGAGAGTGATTTTGAGCCTCTTTGTGATGGTACCACGAGGCGTCGCTCACTAGCAGATCTCAGACTTCTGGAGGGATGTAGATTCTTAATAGTGAGTGCATGTAGGCGGTGCTGAGCCTGTGGTTGTTCTATGAGCAAGCATCAGTGTCTTGAACTTGATGCGAGCTGCGATTGGTAGCCAATGCAATGAGATAAAGAGAGGTGTAACATGGGCTCTTTTGGGTTCCTTGAAGACCAGTCGTGCCGCGCATTCTGAATCATTTGTAGAGGTTTGACTGTGTTTGATGGAAGTCCAGCCAGAAGAGCATTGCAGTAGTCCAGCCTAGAAATGACAAGGGCCTGGACAAGAAGTTGTGCAGCATGCTCCGTCAGAAAGGGCCTGATCTTTCTGATGTTGTGTAGTGCAAACCTGCAAGATCGAGCAGTCTTTGCAATGTGGTCTTTGAAGGTCAGCTGGTCATCAAAGATTACACCAAGATTTCTGACCGAAGTTGATGGGGTAATTGTTGATGAACCTAACTGGATCGTGATGTCATGCTGTAGAGTTGGAGCGGCAGGAAAGACAAGAAGCTCAGTCTTTGCCAGGTTGAGCTGGAGGTGATGTTCTTTCATCCATGCCGAGATGTCTGACAGGCAACCTGAGATCCTTGCAGCTACCGTTGGATCATCTGGTTGAAAAGAGAGATAGAGCTGTGTGTCATCAGCATAGCAGTGGTAGGAGAATCCATGTGCCTGTATGATGGGACCCAGTGATGTAGTGTATGTGGAGAAGAGGAGAGGTCCAAGAACCGATCCCTGAGGAACCCCAGTGACCAGTGTATGTGCTTTGGATACCTCCCCTCCCCAGGCCACCCTGAAAGACCTACCAGTGAGATAGGATTCAAACCAGCGAAGTGGATTTCCAGCGATGCCCAGTGATGAGAGAGTGGAGAGGAGTATCTGATGATTGACAGTGTCAAACGCGGCAGATAGATCCAGCAGAATGAGGACTGATGATTTGGAATGGGCTTTTGCAATTCGCAGGGCTTCAGTGACCGAGAGAAGCGCAGTCTCAGTTGAATGGCCACTCCTGAAACCTGACTGTTTAGCGTCTAGTTTGTTGTTCTGTGAAAGAAACAATGAGACCTGGTTGAAGACAACACGTTCAAGTGTTTTCGCTATGAATGGAAGGAGAGAGACAGGTCTATAGTTTTCTATAAGAGAAGTGTTTAATGTAGGTTTTTTGAGCAGTGGGGTTACCCGAGCCTGCTTGAACGCAGTGGGGATATATATATATATATATGGGGATATATATATATATATATATATATATATACAGGTGCTGGTCATATAATTAGAATATCATCAAAAAGTTGATTTATTTCACTTATTCCATTTAAAAATTGAAACTTGTATATTATATTCATTCATTACACACAGACTGATATATTTCAAATGTTTATTTCTTTTAATTTTGATGATTATAACTGACAACTAAGGAAAATCCCAAATTCAGTATCTCAGAAAATTAGAATATTACTTAAGACCAATACAAAGAAAGGATTTTTAGAAATCTTGGCCAACTGAAAAGAATGAACATGAAAAGTATGAGCATGCACAGCACTCAATACTTAGTTGGGGCTCCTTTTGCCTGAATTACTGCAGCAATGCGGCGTGGCATGGAGTCGATCAGTCTGTGGCACTGCTCAGGTGTTATGAGAGCCCAGGTTTCTCTGATAGTGGACTTCAGCTCTTTTGCATTGTTGGGTCTGGCATATCGCATCTTCCTCTTCACAATACCCCATAGATTTTCTATGGGGTTAAGGTCAGGCGAGTTTGCTGGCCAATTAAGAACAGGGATACCATGGTCCTTAAACCAGATACTGGTTGCTTTGGCACTGTGTGCAGGTGCCAAGTCCTGCTGGAAAATGAAATCAGCATCTCCATAAAGCTTGTCAGCAGAAGGAAGCATGAAGTGCTCTAAAACTTCCTGGTAGATGGCTGCGTTGATTGTGGACTTCAGAAAACACAGTGGACCAACACCAGCAGATGACATGGCAGCCCAAATCATCACAGACTGTGGAAACTTAACACTGGACTTCAAGCAACTTGGATTCTGTGCCTCTCCACTCTTCCTCCAGACTCTAGGACCTTGATTTCCAAATGAAATGCAAAATTTACTTTCATCTGAAAAGAGGACTTTGGACCACTGAGCAACAGTCCAGTTCTTTTTCTCCACAGCCCAGGTAAGACGCTTCTGACGTTGTCTCTGCTTCAGAAGTGGCTTGGTAGCCCTTTTCATGAAGACGTCTGAGCGTGGTGACTCTTGATGCAGCTTCAGTTCACTCCTTGTGAAGCTCTCACAAGTGTTTGAATCAGCTTTGCTTGACAGTATTCTCAAGCTTGCAGTCATCCCTGTTGCTTGTGCACCTTTTCCTACCCAAATTATTCCTTCCAGTCAACTTTGCATTTAATATGCTTTGATTCAGCACTCTGTAAACATCCACACCTTTCAGTAATGACCCTCTGTGACTTACCCTCTTTGTGGAGGGTGTCAATGTTCGTCTTCTGGACCATTGTCAAGTCAGCAGTCTTCTCCATTATTATGGTTTCAAAGAACAAGAGAGACCCGGAATTTGTACTGTAGGGATGGTCATTTATTGAAACTCAAATGTAAATATTCTAATATTTTGAGATACTGATTTTTGACTTTCATGAGCTGTAAGCTCTAATCATCAAAATTAAAAGAAATAAACATTTGAAATATATCAGTCTGTTTGTAATGAATGAATGTAATATACAAGTTTCACTTTTTGAATAGGATTAGTGAAATAAATCAACTTTTTGATGATATTCTAATTATATGACCAGCACCTGTATGCAGTCAGTGATTTAAAAAATAGCTAATAAATCGCACGTTTTTTTCCCCCTGAAATCCGCATCGGTCTTTTCGCGACGATTAATTTTACTTCTAAAATGCTTGTCAAACCGGTTTAAATGAAATATTGTATACATGTTTAAACGGTAAAATATGTTGTTCCGGAATTAGGAACTGTATTTAACGAAAAGAAAGAAAGAAAGAAAGAAAGTATGAAAAATGTCAAAGAAATAAAAAACGAAAATGAAACGAAACTAACAGCAGTCATTGAAACCTAACTGAAGTAAAGTAATAATAATAAAAAATAAAAAAATCGCTTTCGATTATATACACATTTAACTGGCTTTTAACGTTTTATGTGGGACAACAGGCTATTGCCATATCGAAATCTAAAATAGCTACCAATCGCTTCTAGACCTCAAAATGCGTTTTAATTGTCAGAATCAGAAAGAGCTTTATTGTCAAGTGTGTTTACACACACAAAAACACAAGAAATTCGTCTTGGTGACAGGAGCATCCAGGGGAGAAAGTACAGACAGAGTGCAGATGCATATAATTTAAGATGATAGAATGAAATATAAGGCTAATAATAAACAGAATAGTTAAAAAATAATAACTATATGGTAATAAAAATATAGATAAAATAGAATTATGTATGTGCAAATGTTTTAGGAGGTTATATACAAAATATAGAGAAAATAGAAAGAATTATGAATGTGCTATTTTACAGATAAAAGAAGTCTCAAGAAGTTTTGAGAAGTTATGTACAGATGGACAGCCCTGAGACGTTAGGCTATGTATTGTTCGGTGGAATATAGCCTGAGGGAAAAAGCTGTTCTTATGCCGTTCAGTGATGATTTATCTGTGTCCGAATGCAAGAACAGAAACAATGTTTTCATATTGAAGGCCAAAATAGATCTCAATTAGGCTAATTCATGTGCATGCATGCTCTTGTTTTCTTCTTTGTAAGATGGCAGAAGTGACGCAACCGGAAACTGTAACGGTGAGCTCAAAAAAGTTTCTCGTGAGCACGCAATAGTTTCTCGTTCTCATGCGAAACGTTTCTAGTGAGCACTCAATAGTTCCCTTTCATTGGTCACTTCAATGCTGCGGTGATGCCACCGTATGGGAACACCCTTTGGTGTGATGAATGTCTGAAGCCCTGTACAATCCCGCCAATCCTATTGGCCAAATAGCGCTTGGTACCGCCTTACGCATGCATAAGCATAGTATACCTGCGTGCCACGCGCTATTTCGCTCAGATTTCATTTCCTTCAGGAAAGCGAAAGTGAATTTGCTGTGCCCTAGAAAGCATCCCCTGTTCTCAGCAATATTTTTTATTTCTCGAGCAGTGTTAACTCCTCTCCGCGGACGCGATGAGTCATCGGAAATGTAAGGAGCCGTGTAGCAGGTTTATCATGGCAGGGGACACTCATGATAGGTGCGTTGTGTGCCTGGGCTTGCATCACGCGCAGTCGGCGCTTAGCGGCCTGTCGACATGTCCCCACTGTGACAGCCTGCGACTGAAAGTTCTGCGCTCAAGGGTAGAAGTTTTCTCCGAGGTCGCCCCCGCGTCCAACCCCCGCCGTGTTGCTTCTGCGGTTGCCGAAGCGCCGCACGAGGCGATGGCTTGGGGCGACACGTGCGACCCGGACCGTGAGGACAGTGCTGCACTGGAGTTTTCTCCATTTCGCTCGCTCTCCCCCACTCGAGTGCAAGAGGTTGGCGAAAACTTTGTGGAGCCTGTTGTTTTCATCGTCGAGGATCTACGGCCCGCCCCGGAGGCCTACAGTACAATCTCCTTCGGCTGCGGGCTGTATGACGTTTTGTTCACCGCAGCCTCGGAGTCGGAGGATTTACTGGCCGACACATGAGGATCTCTCCCTCACTCACGTGGTGGATAAGCTGGGGCTGGATTGGGAGGCGGACGCGGCCCAGGCCCAGTCCCAATCTAAGTTGGACGACTGTTTCCTACCTAGTCGTGCACCTGCTCAGCCCTGTAAATCCCTCCCCTTCTTCCCGGACCTCCACCAGGAGGTTTCGAGGTCCTGGAAGCAGCCGTTTTCAGCGCGCATCACAAACATACTGACATGGCGGGCCGTGGTTATGCAACGATGCCGCCGGTGGAAGAGACTTCGGCCGAACATCTCGCTGAACTCGGCCGCAGCTTGGAAGTCTCGCCCCCTCCTCCCGTCAGTAGGACAAATCTTTTCTTATAGATGCCCTGATCTCCAAGGATGGACAGTTTGGAGACTCAGTCACCGCGGTGGTGGTTCAGGGCAGTGAAGCAGCAATCAGCCGCTCTCCGCCAGATGATTCTGCGCAGGCCCAGGGAAATAGAGCAACGTCAGCTGCCGGCGGCATGCCCGCGCTCATTGTCCTCACACCGCCAACGGGGCGCCCCGCGAGAAGAGCCATCACCTATGGCACCCCCTCGTAAGGATTGGGGTCCTAGGGCTTATCCACCGGCTCGCCAACACCAGCGGAAAAGATTAGACCTGAGCTTGACGGCGAAAACCTCTCGTCCTTAGGCCCCTAACAGCAGTTCCTTATCCTTCTGCTGTTCGTCGGGGACTGTGCCCTCCACTAGAGAGTGCTGTTAGACCGCTAAAGCGTATCCAACCCTCTCACTGCAGTCCCCAGGCTCAAACATTGACTGTCTCGCCGCAAAACGTGCCTTGAGCAGCATTGGAGCGAGCCACCACTCCGAGCCCCCCCTCAGACTATCTGCACGCATCAGCCTTCACGGTCCGAGGGACGGCCCAAGGGTCTGGCAAGGACGGCCCGTTTATGACAGCCCACAAAGCTGCCGCTTCGTTGCCAGCGGCGAGGCCCGATATGCATCCTGTCGGAATGAATCCTGCCGTAAACACGCTTCAGGATCCTATACAACGAAACACAGCGATCTTGACACATGTACTTCCCGTTCTTATGGACGCTGTGAGTTTTCCGTGCTCGGAAATTCTAACACCTCATCACAGCCACAGACGGAGGTCTTGAGTAGGGATGCAACGATACCATTTTTTCAAATCCGATCCGATCCAGAAAATTCTGAGTATCGGCCAATTCCGATTCGACCCGATACCAGCGCAGTTTTTTTTTTTTTTTTTTAAATCAATGTAGAATTTCTATACTTCTGTGTCACTCTTTTGTGTGTTAAACACAATCTACTAGAAAACTTCATTTTAATGAAAAATAATATTAAAAAAATATAGGGGTTGTTTACACTTCATGCATTTTTTAAAATAAATCTGATCGCTCAAACCACTTCAGGAGGTGGTCTGGGCCGCATTCCAGACGAAACTGGACATGTATAAATGCATCTGGTTGTTGAAACCACATATGTAAATTTTACTCCTCCCACATTGTAAAAAATAATAAATGTGTGAGACCATGTTACAGGCTATGACATTATAGTCAGATATGACTGCGCTAATGCAACAAGCATCACAGCGGATGAGTAGCTGAGTATCAGAAAGCCAACACGCAAACTGCCGCGAATGAAACTGAAAGTTAGAATTAGAAACTTAGAAGTAAGATACAGACGGTCAACACACAATCCTCTTCATTAAAAGTAGAAAGGCAAACTTTCCAGTGCAGATGCCACACATTCTCCTATTGCAGTCTTTGATCTCGAAATGAGCTGATAATTATTAAAATGCAGCTCTTTTGATTTTGTTGATGTGAACTTCGTTAAATTTAAATATAGCGCGGGAATTGAAGATCGGATTTATATACGTTTTGCGACGACACATTTATGTGGCCAAGTGTAAATACGTTTTAACAAATCAGATAGCCTAGATATCCGATCAGCTAAAACGCATGAAATGACCAGGTGTAAACAGGCCCATTCATAATCTATGACAAAAATTCTAGGCTATTAAAAACTAGGTTAGTGGATAATTTAGCAGCAAAAGTTATTCTAGAAAAATCATGAGTGCACAATTTTATCAAATCTAAACATTTAGTGAAATAATATTATTTATTGGGGAACAAATAAAAGTAAATATGTGAAGGACTAAACCTGGTAAAATGTTACACATTGCTCTTTGTATTGTTGTAAAACACATTAATGAAAACAAGTAAATGTATTTATTTATAAATATAAACTACAAATTTTAAAAAGCATTTCTTTTAAATGTATAGCACAGTAATGAAGGCAGCAACATATGATAGAGGAGTCCTATCTATCATTTGTTGCTGCCTCCTCCATTACTGTGCTATACATTAGATTATTAATAGCCTTGATAGGACAGAACAAGAAACGCTATAAATAATCTTTCATTGAGCAAAAGTATTATAATATGAAAAGCTCCAATAGAGAGCGACACAATTAAAGCGTGTATGCGCATCCTGTGCGCAGAATGACGCGCTTGAAGCAGCACGGAGTCACAGTGCGCAGCTCCAGATAGAGAAGTTCAAAGCACAAAGGAAAGAGATATTGATGTGTAGCTTATTAAATCTGTGCGGTAGTTTATTGAGACTTTTCTTTTAACAGTTTTAAATTTTAGTTATTGTGTGCTCTCGAAGAGAGCTTAGTCATCTTGACTGTCGTAACCGAACGTGACACGCAGTTTGAATGCTGAACGGAGGATGACAGACAGATGCAGCGGAGAGAAGAGTTTATGTGAACTTGAGTTTAACGACTTAAATATTCATCTGTACATCACATTAAACTATGGAACGGCTTCAGAACATTTGGACTTTGACTTTATGGTGCTTTATAATGTTTTTGTGCTTTCGTGGGGCTCAACAATAACACAGAATAGTATACACACAATATCGGATTTGGATCGGTCTCGTCTGACCGATACCCGATCCGCAGAAAATGACCATATCGGAGCCGATACCAATCCTGCATATCGGATCGATGCATCCCTAGTCTTGAGGCCATTAAAGGATTTTCGAGCCGCGTGGGAACGCTTGCCCGGCATTCCGCAATGGGTATTACGCACAATTCGTTATGGTTACACCAGTCAGTTTCGAAAAGGCCCGCCTCCTTTCCGCGGGATTCTTCCCACGATCGTGAGTTCAAAGGAAACCGTAGTGCTGCGACAAGAGGTGTCATCTCTGCTGAGGAAAGGGGCTATAGAAGAAGTACACCCCTCTCAGACAGAGTCAGGTTTTTACAGCCGATATTTTGTTGTGCCCAAAAAAGATGGCGGCTTACGACCAATATTGGATTTACGCCGTTTGAATCTTGCACTGAGAACGAGCAAATTCAAGATGTTGACGGTAAAATCTATTCACGAACCTTCACGAAATGCATAGACGATTGTCTCCCCCGCGCGTTCAGTCATTCACGCCATGCCTTTGCCACTTCAAAGCAGGCCGTACAGTGACAGTGAGTTTGTGCCTCAGACTTTTGCAGCAGCATCCCCTGTAATCCGTCTAGGCTTACTTCACATGCGCACAACGGACAGGACAGACAACACACCGGTGGTGTCAGTGTTGCGAATTAGCTTTGGCTATAAGCACTATGGTACATGCCTGGATGACTGTTGTTTCAGTTTCATCTATGTTTATTGTATCTGTCCCTAACAAATAAAACATAAATAAATAAATAAATAAATATTTGAATCACCAAGGAGGATTACTCTCTCGCCCCCTATGCAGGCTGGCGAGGAACGTCCTTCTGTGGACTCAGAACAGGTTTCTGTCAATCCGAGCGGTTCACGTCCCGGGGGACCTGAACATTGGAGCGGATATGCGCTTGAGACAGAGTCTGGAGGAAGGGGAATGGAGGCTGCATCCCCAAACGGTGAGCTACATATGGCGGGTGTTTGGAGAAGCAGAAGTGGACTTATTCGCATCGAGCACGACTATGCATTGTCCGCTATGGTTTTTCCTATCCCCCCCATCGCCCCTGGGACTGGACGCTCTAGCCCACGAATGGCCCAGCACCAGTTTTTATGCCTTTCCTCCGATTCGGCTAATTCCAGCGGTGCTCTCCAGAAGTGCAGCAACTGCTGCTGGTAGCTCCGTGGTGGCCCACTCAGCCGTGGTTTGCGGAACTGATCAGTCTGTTAGCGGACTCTCCGTGGGAGGTTCCCCTCAGACAGGACATGCTGTCACAAGCACAGGGAATGATCTGGCACCCACGGCCAGATTTATGGAAACTGTGGGTGTGGCCTCTGAGCGGAGTGAGTTAACATGTCCCGGTCTTTCAACGGAGGCTGCCGAGACTATAATTAATTCTAAAGCGGTTTCTACAAGATGTTTATATGCCTTCAAATGGAAACTGATTACTATCGGCTGCGGACTTTCCGCCCTGCACGAGTTTCATCATGGGATCTATCCATCGTAATACAAGGGCTATCAGGACATCCGTTTGAGCCCTTGGAAACTGTAACCGAAAAAATCCTGACTCTAAAAACAGTCCTATTGTTAGCTTTATCCTCCCTCAAGAGAGTTGGGGATTTACAAGCTCTTTCCATCTCACCTTCGTGCATGGACTTCGCACCAGGATTGGTGAAGGTTTTGCTGCGACCAAGGCCTGATTATGTTCTTAAAGTCGCTTCTAATCCTTTTCGCTTCCAGCAGGTGGTCTTGGAAGCTTTCTCCCCCACAGAGGCGGGGTTAGAAAATCTAAGCCTTTGTCCTGTGAGGGCACTGAGGATCTATGTTGATCGTACAGCCCAATGGCGTGAGTCCGACCTGCTGTTCGTTTGTTTTGGGTCGTGCTGTCACAAAGCAACGCATGTCCCATTGGCTGGTTGAGGCTATATACTTAACCTTTGAGGCGCGCGGGCTCGCTTCGCCATTAGGAATCCGAGCTCATTCCCCGAGGGCGGTGGCTTCGTTGCAAGCCTTTCTTAGTGGATCTTCTATGGATGATATATGCGCTTGAGCAGATGCTTTCCTCGGATCCCAGCTATCTCAGGTACGTCAGGCGTGATGGTATAGCATTCCCATACGGTGACGTCACCGCAGCATTGATGTGACCTATGTTACGTATGTAACCACGGTTCCCTGAATAGGGAATGAGATGCTGCGGTTCAGGCCGTTGCGTACCGTTGATAGCGTTTCCTTAGTCCATGAAATCTGAGCGAAATAGCACACGGCACGCAGGTATACTATGCTTACGCATGCGTTAGGCGGTGCCAAGAGCTATTTGGCCAATAGGATTGGTGGGATGGTACAGGTAGGGTTGTTCCGATTCCGATACTAGTATCGGAAATTCCACCGATACCACAAAAAATTCTGGCATCGGTATCGGCGAGTACTTGAAACCATGTACCGATCCGATACCATTTTCTTAAACAAGACCTAGAGTTATGCGCGCTAGCTTTGCTTAACGCTGCAAATCGGAAATCAATTCTTCTTTGCTGCTCAGAATGCAAACACAGGAAGCTGTGCTGTGTTGCCACAAGCAACCACTGTTTAGAGCAGCGAAGAAGTACAAACGTGCTAGCACATTGCCAGTAAATCACTTGCATATGCGACTAAATCTTCACCCTGGGCGACTAAATGATGTCTAATATTAGCCACTGGCCAATAAATAATCAGATTTTACTCGCCAGTGTGTGAGTTGGAGGCTATGTATAAGTTTAGCATAGATATATTGTCACTCGCCGAACACTGACTGAGCGCTTCAGAGTTTTATTCTCTGTCAAGCGATCTATTTTTCAGATCATCTGAATGAATGCGCAGCGCACCTGTATTTGACGTACCGTAAGCTCTAGTGTGAAGCGCATGACTCGCCGTCACTTTGCTTTTTCCAACGAAAGTCCCTTAATATTACAATCTTGTTTATTGAACTGCTGTATAAAATCAATATCACATTTGTAATGTTGCTTTGTGGAAGAAAAAACGTCACTCTTCATGTGATATTGATTAACCATTTGAAATTATGTAAATATATACATTTTCTGCCCCCATATCTTGAATTTTGTGATCATTCTAAGTGCATTTTACTAATAGACTGAATCATGCAGTGAAAGACACTCTAATGCGCACGCGCACGGGTCTAATCTTCATCATGTATGCGTGCACTCTGTAGGTGTGTTTTGTTTGGTTTTTCCGATATAACATTACTCATAATGTCAAACCCCACATCGTTAAAACAGCAATTACGATATTATCGCAGACGATATAACGTATAGCCTATAGCACACCCCTACGGAGAGATCAGTATGAGCTAAACTAGGTTATTATAACTCCAACATGACATGAGTACAGGCGTGAATTCACTGTTATTCTGCAAAATACAATGTAATTTATATAAAATATATTGTGTACTAAAGTAAAACATTCGGATACTCGGTTTAATTCGTTTAGCGAATAGGCCCTACTTACGTTATCAGAGGCGGAAATGTAAGGTAATGTAATACCCAGGTTTTTCGTTTTTCTGTTGAAATTACTGAGACCTGCACTCTGTTTAACTTAAACATGACTTAATAAAGACAAAGTTCAGTACTCACCATAACTTTAATGATGGAAAATCAGTCTGGAAATTATGTTTTGTCGCTCCACTCTCCCACGCGCATACATTTGAATTCACTACACCAATGGTTTTCTCTCAGGCGCATGCTTACACGCGTTTTTTGGTGCAAGGCTTGTTGGGCCAGCACAGATTTTTCACTTCTGCTCTATAGATTGGCTGATCACAGTTTAATATGTTCGGTGAATATATATATATATATATATGTGTGTATATATGTATGTATATATGTATGTATGTTTGGGAGTAATTTTGGGGAAGCAATTTGTTGTCAACGTTTATTTTTCAGTTTCCACAATTTTTCAAAATTTAAATTTTTTACAGTGCAGAAGCATCAAAGCTGAATACTCTTGACAAAATCTATTTAATAGAAAGTCTGTATCAAGAGTTTTAATTGTGACTGTTTATTGATTTATCAATAAGTTAAATAATAATTAGACAACAATCTAAATGTGCAATTGCTTTGTATTATAAGATTTGTGTTTATATTTCTTTGAAGAAGTGAAAATAAGTTCACATATAAAGAGAAAACCAAGAAGTATTTATGAATTATAGGTTTGTTTTGTTAAAATGTACATTGTAGTTGGTGGAGAAAACACTGGAACAAGCTGACACCTTTTTATTATTATTTTGAATTGGAAAAAAAAACAAAAAACATTTTTATTATGTACAAGTAAACTGTCAATCATGCTTCGTCATTTACAAAAGCCATACAATCACTTTATACTCATCTTTGCGGGTTTATTATTTCAAATAATTATTAATGATTAACTTGAATCTTAACTTTGAACCTAAAAAATAAATGATTCCTAAAGCCCCTCAAACTACTCTTGTTTTTTGATGTTGATATTTCCTTTGCTATTGACCATCTTTAGTAATCAAGCATAAGACAAAAAAATTGATCCTCTGAGAACTTCTGTCTCAGAGGTAAATACTGATGCGTTCTTGTGCCATGTGCAGTCTCTCCATGCGTTAATGTAAATCTGCTCTCTTCCGTCCAGCTTCTGTGTCCTCCACGAGCAGCTTCACAACATCAGCTCTGTCACGCAGGTCCATAGCATGAGCCCGCAGCATCACGGCAGCTTCCTTCAGTATGAATAGCAGGATCACCATGGGAATGTAGTCGGCCAGACGCTGATACACTATCTGATGGATTGAGAGAACATGTGATGTGTTTTGCTATTGAATGCATCGAAAACCTAAGCAGTTAACATTGACATCATGAACTGATTTAAACCTTGTAGTAGGAGATCAGTTTATCAAGCATCAGGCTCCTGGTGTCAAAAACAGCACAGTTGTGGGTTGAGACTGCATTCTCCCATATCCAAACTAATGGACTTGTACAATTTTCTGGGTAAAAAAGGAATCCTGTGTGTACAGACATTTCTCCATGTTAATGTACTCATGGATCCTTTTCTCCACCTTGCTTTCTTGCTTTGAGTGTATTTTGTCAATATGGTATTAAGGGAAAAAAAAAATATAGGCCTACATCAGAAATTTTCTCATAGTGCGTGGCAAAAGATCATTCATACAAGCAAGTCCACAGTGAAAGTGATTTAAAAAAAGTGAAAATGTAGTTCATTCAATTAAATTTTATTTGTGTAGAGCTTTTCACAATATATGCTGTTTCTAAGCAGGTCAAGTGTTTAATATTGATAATTACAGGATTGCAGCTGGATTGTACATTGAGACACATGCACCCAAAACTGTTCATGACATTTACTTTTTCTAATGCTGTTCTTAATTTCTTTAGAGCGCCAGAGAAGGTCAAGCAGGCAACCAGAAAGCCACGATCCACAGAGAGAGCCTAGTGAGATACCTTTACAACATACAATGTGAATGGCATGGAAACAAGATGTCTGCCAAAATTATTTTTACTTGGTTACATGGAAGTCATTACATTAAAATGGCTGAAACGTATATGAAACGTAAACTGCCAGATACATTCTATAGATTATCATTATCAGATATATTAGATACATTTTAAATAATGCATTCCATTCATATGCTGAAGAGAGTTTATAGATTAAGTTATCAAATACATCATGCATTTTCAGGTAATATCTTCTAGTCAGATGATTGCTCAAATAAAATCACTAAGTGCTTCATGAGCAGCAGTCAGACGGTCCAGGCGAGACTGTAGGTCTCTGCGCCTTGTACCGACATCAGAGTCCTCAAACAGCAGCTCGCTCACATTTGTTCCGTCCAGTAAACTCAACATGTCAGTAGACAGAAGCTGAGCAGTTTCCTTCAGCATGAAAAAGGAGATCATCATGGGCAGTTGGTTAGACATCCGCTGCACCACAATCTGAAAGAAAACAGATCTACAAAAGTTACCTGCACACAGCACAAGCACTGCAAGTTATTCCTGAGAAAACGTTATATCGTCATATTGTATATTACCTCATAATATGCCTCCTGCATTTTACTGTACTTGCTTTTTATGTCAAAGACAGGTAATTCATCTTCTGAAATTTTCTCGTCAGTAATCTCATTCAAAAACTTCAAGTAGATGGTGTCTTGAGTGTAGATCATGTTTTCCATTTCAAACTGCTCTGAGATCCTCTGCTCTGCCTTGGCTTGTTGGCTTGACTGAATGTTATCAATTTTATTCTTTTAGAGTTAAGTGAAGAAGTACAGAGAAAAGAGAACTTAATTAAACGTGATTGGCAATGCAAGTTTGTTATACATTTCTATTCCAACCTTAAAAAGGAATATTTACCAAAGTGATATTTTGAAGTACAGAGTAGTTCTGGAAACACTGATTAACCACATCAGTGAATTGTTCTAAGATGATGTCTTGAGAAAAAAATACATAAATGAAAAGACAAACACCAACCAATTTTTAACAATTCAGATGTGCTACAACTACAAAAACATTCAGTTGTGATCTAATCATTTGGTTTTATACTCAATACTCACATGAACGTGAAAATGTGTGACAATACCTTTGATACTGTTGAGTAATTTAATGGCTGGTGCTTTAAGTGTGGCCACATGGTCCTGCAGATCCCCCTCAAACATTCTGTAGTTGCTGAAGCCGAGCAGTTCCCTCCCTCTGTATTCCTGACTAAATTGTATTTTTTTTGCAATCTTATCATTACCTAAAAAAGATTTGAAATTAATTGACTTTTTCATTTGAACTTAGAATTCTTAGAATAGCAAAACAGTGAATTCTAATTTTCTAAGAAATCTGAAAATATACTAACAGGATGTCTTTGAACTGTTAAGCTGATCATTCCACTTTCTGAATTGCTCCCGAAGCTGGCCAAACAAATTTTCTTTAATAATCAGCTCCCCTAATGATAAGTACTGGATTTGTTTATTGAATTCTGTTAAGGTCTGTGGAGAAAAAAAAAAGTATTGTTACATGTAATTGTTTCAAAGTAACATTATGTATTAAAATTAATACTGCAAAAAAAAAATTATGGAAATTCTTTAAAATTTTACTAGCCTGTACCATTTTACTTGTAAAGGTATAGGATTTTGTTTAATATACAAACTTAAACATACAAACAAGACAAAACTGTAAATATAATAAGCAGTAGCCTAATCATCAGGGTCCAAGCAGTTTGGAAAAGTGGAGAAAATTACCAAATTTAAAAGAGCAGATTCTGTGGATACAGCTGTATTGGTGAAGAATATCAACACTGCTCAAAAGTTCTAGGTTTTTAGTTATTAGCGCCCCCTAGCATCGGAAATTGATTAAATGTGGCACTCAGGGCTAGAAGGCTATAAAAACAAAGAGTGTATTGGCAGTACTATACATTGTGCAAAATGTTTTAAAGGGGACCTATTATGCAAAAATCACTTTTATAAGGTGATTGAACACAGTTGTGTGGCAACAGTGTGTGAAAACAACCAGCCTATAATGTAAAAAAATCCACCCACTCATTTTTTTATAAAACCAATAAATCATAAACAGTCTCTCCAAACGAGCTGTTTGAGATTTTCCCTCTGTTCACGTCACTGAGGGGAAAAAGTCCCTCACATTTGTGACGCTCTCTGCCCTATTAGCATAAACACAGCCCTGAGTGAAAAGTTGCAGTCCGCCATTCCTGGAGATATACAATGTCAGTGCCAAAGAGGTATTACAAGTGTTGTGTTTTGGGATGCACTAATGAACCCGAGGACAATGTGGTTAAATTTCATTTTCGAAGGAAATATCCTGGAAAAAATCAGTAAAGTCCCCTAAATGTTTAGGAATCAATACCAAAGCTTTGTGCGCAAACGTCAGCTCCAAACAAAGTAAGTATCACGCGTTTGTTTTCCAAATTGCCTTTCTGAAAGAGCTTCTTAGCACTCTGTAAGGCTAATTGCTAAAGCTATCATTGTCTCTGCCTGTTTTCACTGCTGCTGCCTTCAGTGCTACCAGAATGATCATGAATAGGAATGTGGTTGATAAAATGAAATGCATATGAAATACATATGAAAGCAATGTGAGTCGATCGCTTGAAGTTGGTGAGCTCATAATCAGAAGTAGGACTTATAAAGTTTGTGATAGCATGAGACCAGCTATGTTATTTTTATTGCGCCGTGCTCCCCGTCTGTGTAATTCATGAACGCAAATTTATTATGCACCATTTCACTTCACAAGACCTCAATTTATCATCAGGAGCCATGGTTTTAATTTTGTCTTGCCTTATGTGCTTTTTTTAAGCTAATTTTATGAATCACCAAGGACCACGGTTTCAACTAAAAGTCTTCTTTGCTGTTCTACTGAAGAGAAGTCATCACCTGGATGACCTGAGGGTGAGTAGATTTACAGCATATTTTCATTTTAGGGTGAACTATTCTTTTTAAGACCCGCAGGCCCTGATTATTTGTCAATGTTCTTATTGTTAATTGGCTGGAAAGAAAATCATTATGAAAATGATTCCAAAAATATTGTTCCTCTGTGTCATTATCGTTATAGGTATAGTTATTGTCCTTGGTATGAACAGGCCTTTAATCACAAGAGGCAATACACTCTCTTACCAGTAAACTAATCACAATAGACCTGGGGCTGGCTGACCAATTAGAGCAGACTGGGTGGGTTTTAAAGAAACCAAGAGGTGCCGTAACTATATAAATTATTAGAAAAATAATGAATTATGAAACATACATTGCTGGTGCCATATCAGGACTGGTTTAGATCAGGACCCTGGGACGGCCATTTCATTATTTCAGTGTTCCTAGCTTCAAGGAACTGCTTTACCCATTTTGCTGTGTGATAGGGGTCATTGTCTTGCATGAAAATTGCAGGCTGATTGGGATGTGCTTGCAGGAAAAGAACTGCATGTTGCTGAAGGAGGTTCTGATAAACATTTGCATTCACCCTGCCATGTACTGTAGCTGTATAAGAGGCCCAACTCCTGCTGCAGAAAACATCCCCCAACCATAACACTTCCTCTACCACCTTTCACTGAATTCTTTACACACTTCGGCTTCATTCTTTCTCCAGTTTGATGCCAAACAAAATGTTTCCCATCAGACCCAAATAAATTAAACTTGCTCTCATCACTAAAGTGAACTTTGGACCAGTTCTCCTCTCTCCACACAACATGCTCCTTCACAAAGGTGAGCTTAGCCTTTTGATTCTTTCTGCTGATGAGAGTCTTGGTCACTGTGTTATGTTCCCTTGCACCCAAAGGATGTCTCCAGTCTACAGTGTTTATTTGATTGTCTGAGAGATGTTAAACAGTGGATGTCTGCCAACTTCCTCCAGTTAAATGAGTCTAAGACTGAGGTCCTACTCTTTGGCTCCCCTGCTTCTACAGAGGTTGTGGCCAGTATAATGGGGCCTCTATCTGGTAATCTTCATTCACATGTCAGAAACTTAGGCGTTACTTTTGACTCTGCTTTGACTTTTGATAAACAGATCAATGCTGTGGTTAGAAGTTGTTTTTATCAGCTAAAGAATATTGCAAAGATGAAGTCATTCTTAACATTAAGAGACATGGAGTCTGTAATACATGCTTTTATCTCATCCAGATTAGACTATTGTAATGGATTGTACTCGGGTATTTCACAGTCCCTACTTTCACGTCTTCAACTTGTTCAAAATGCTGCTGCTAGATTGTTAACTGGAACAAGAAAGAGGGAACATATTTCGCCAGTGCTGATCTCTCTTCACTGGCTCCCAGTTAAATATCGTATCCATTTTAAAACATTACTGTTTGTATACAAAGGTTTGCATGGACTGGCTCCGTCATATATCTCCGATCTCCTGTTTTACTGTAGTGCTTCTACGGAACTTCGATCAACCAGTAGTCTTCAGTTGACTGTTCCAAGGACACGCCTGAAATTGAAAGGTGACCGTGCCTTTTCAGTGGCTGCCCCACAGCTTTGGAACAATTTGCCATTTTATATAAGATCTGCTCCAACATACGCTGATTTTAAGTCTCTTCTTAAAACTTACTTATTTACTGTTGCACATGGTCTCAAGTGAGCACAGTGGCATAACTGTAGTGTACTATCTGTTGCTGTGTTTTGTTTATTCTTGTATTTTGGTATATGTTTTAATTTTGTACAGCACTTTGGCCAACAGCTGTTGTTTTTAAATGCGCTTTATAAATAAATATGACTGACTGACTGACTGACTGCAGAATGGGCTTTCAGTCCGACTTCTCTTAAACTTGCCAAGACAGATCCTTACCCTTTTCACTGAACTGGCGAGCAATTCCAGCTGCAGTGTTGAACTGATTGCCCATTGAGAGTCTCTGCATTATCCTTCCTTCTCGTGCATTTATCTTACGTGGATGACCAGCCTTTTTGGGGGACTTGAATGAATTCATGTCATTGTAAACCTGCAATATTCTACGAATCATAGATTTGGAATGACCAACTTCTCTTGCGCTGGCAGAAAGGGTCATTCCTTTGGCCTTCATCTGGACAACCTCCCATCGCAGGGTTTCAGTCCACTGTAAATTAGTTTTGCAATAGTAATTGTTAAACTGGAATTACTTCTTATATAGATGCCCCTTTTTTACATTTGAGGCCCTACCCCCGAGGAACTCAAAATCTTCTGGCTTTTAACACTGATTTATCAGAATTATTTTATATGATTTATATAATTATTATACTGTTAATCCATTACATATGAGCAATTTTTGTTTAACAATTATAATGAAGCATTTAGTTTAAATTGAAAAAAATATATATATATATATATATATATATATATGTAATTACATAAGCCCTTAGAATCAAATGATAAAACTTTGACTACATGTGACATGGACTACATGGTCGAGTTTCTGTATACCTATATTTAGACTATATAAACTAATTTCTCAACTTTCATTTGCACTGATATAGCAAGATGTTTTCTTCTTGCTGTGTAAATGCATTTAAATTCTTCATGTTTTGAATCTGTTGATCTTCAGCAGAAGAGAATTCAGTTCTTAAAGTTCTTACTTGAATGAGGAATTTTTTGGCTCCCCTAGGGTCTTGTGGCGGTCCAGCCTCGCACTCCTTCAGCTCATTCCTCAGATCCCACAACTTCTTTTTTATCTGTTCATTGAGCTGTGGCAGTGATTTCTGTCAAAGAAAAAAACACACACACAAAATTTGGTACATAACACTTTTTCTATTTTTCACACAATGCATATAGAATGTGAATACACTCAATAGATGTAGTAAAAATTTAATATGAATTGGTCTTTAGAACAAGAAACTTACTTTGATATGATCGACCAGATGCTGAGACAATTTGACAGCAAGATTTTTAATAGTTGCTTTTTCCTCTTGCAAGAGGTAACTGTAGATAACCAGATATTTTATAAAACAAAAACTATGCTTTGGCCATAGTGAACATTACTAAAAATATATATATAATAGTGATTTTTAAGAATTCCATTTGTGCAGGCCAGGGGTAGGCAATGTCGGTCCTGGAGTACTGATGTCCTGCAGAGTTTAGCTCCAATCCTGAAAAAACCCTCACCTGCCTGTAGCCCTAGTAATTCTGAAGCTCATGATTAGCTTGTTCAGGTGTGTTTGATTAGGGTTGGAGCTAAACTCTGCAGGACATCGGCATTCCAGGACCGACATTGCCTACCCGTGGTGTAGGCACATGGCCAAAGTGAGGCGCACTTCAGTATACTACCATGATAGAAAACTGTTGGAATGGGAACACAAAGTATCATGATTGAAACATAACAAATCAAGTCTTAATGACACAAATTTTAGGGAACACAAAGTAACATTATATTCTTTTGATGTTACAACCTGAAATGTTCATGGTTTTAGAAGAATTCTTGCTCCATATCCGCTGAGTCCTCCAGAGGAATTTTATCATCGATCTGCTGTTGTCCTCTACACTTCACCATAATGTAACCTTTGTGGAGAGGAATCACTTCATTGTTGACAATTCTCAGAATTCTCTTTTCTGTTCCTTTATCTATAAGGTCTGGCTTGGTCAAAATGGCTGTGAGAATGAAAAATAGTTATTTACAAAAATGGGAATTTGCTGACACAGGTGTTCATAGACATATTAAGTGTTGTAGATTATGTGCTGCATTACCAATAGTTCTTTTGCCATCAGGATCTACTTCTTGAGCCATTTTTAACGCTTCTGTTGTTGCAATGTCAGTGTTGCATGGGCACACTACCATGTTTATAGTCTCTTGCTTCTTAATATATTTCATGATAATATGTTTGATCTACAAAATATGAAGACATTTTTAAAACTGAATAAGTATGGAAATGAATGTGGCTTGCAAAATCAGATTATACAGCCTACCTGGCTTCCAATATCTTGTGGTTGTCCATTTACTGGGACTCTGGCAATTCCAGGTAGATCGATCAGTGTGAGGTCACACACACCTGGTGACATGACCTCTAACGTGATGAGGTCATCACATATTGCTACCCCTCTTCCTGCCAGCTCATCCTGGGCTGTAAAACACACACACACCACATACTTAACTGTGTTTCTCAACCTGAATGCATTGGTCAAGTTTATACAGAGAAGCTTCCTTGCAAACAAGCCTGCACTGGCCCTTTACGGGCCCACTTAGGGCTAGTCTAAGGGCCCCCATCGGCCTGCCAGCGCAGGGCATTATTAAGTGCTCCTTCAGATCTTAATTAGTTGGTTCAGTTGTGTTTGATCAGGGTTGGAGCTGAACTCTGCAGGAAGGTAGATCTCCAGGAACAGGGTTGGGCACCCCTGATCTACAACAATACATCACTTTAAATACTTTTCAGCTATACTATAACTTATCCCAGGTGAAAAAGACGTAGTATTAAATGTACTAAAAATATACTTGAAATTCAAGTAGTATGTTTATAATACATTTGTATTCCCAACCTGCTTATTTGAAGTGCATTAAAAATATATTGAATTGCATTTTAATATATTTCTAAAAAGTATACTAGAAGTACTTTTGTATTAAATATATGCATAGTTATACTTCTAAGAAATATGCTAAACACAAGCATATTTTTAATGTATTTATAAAAAAGTATACTAGAAATACATTGGTAATAAATATATGCTTAATTACACTTTTAAGGAATATGCTAAACACAAGCACACTATTACTATATTTCTAAAAAGTATAGTAGAAATATTATGTTAATAAATATATTCTTAGTTACACTTTTAAGGAATATACTAAACACAAGCATACTTTTAGTGACGTTTTAGTGTATTTACAGAAAACATAGGCTATGTTACCCTTACTTAAAGTATATTTTGTGTACTTTGTAAGAACATAAAATGCTTACACTTTTAGTAGGTTTTTAATGTACTTTATATTGCAGTAGGCCTACACATGGTTATATTTTAAATAGCCTATTTATGTATTTATAATTTTAAAGTACGATATTTTGAAAAACATTTTTAACATTTACAATGTATAAACCTTTGTCAAATATTATTAACCATTGCAATATTTAAAATATGTTGTTTAATATGGGTTATGCTACTTTGGTTGATTAGGCTGTTGTTCAGTATGATACATTAATTGTAATAAGCTAGGTGTTTATAAATTTGTTCAAGCTTGATGCCTTCATTTTCTAATATATATTGCTGAAATTCCCACAAGGATTTCAACATCATATCTGGAAAAAAAAAAAAAAAAAAGTTTATTTGTTTAAATTCAAACAACACAGACTAAACCTGATTGGTTCCAGAGCCATTGAACGGCTCTGATTGGTTCGTATGATAATGAGCTCGCAGCAGAGAGCTTAGTAAATCAAATATGATGTGCATGCAAATGTCCTTTGAATGTGCATATAAGTCTAAATTTAAACAGTATTATATAGAGCGATCGTGTCTCTTTAGGGCGCTTGGAGGAACCCACGCAATTTATATGGATTACTTTGGCGACTTTTTTTGCAATGAACTTTTTGAAACGTGAACATCTTTGATTAATCTTTTCATCGGAGGAACATAAATCTCTCTTCATTAAAATATCTCCGCTTTTCTTTCGAAGATGAACGAAAGTCTTAGATGGTTTGGAGCATCTTAAGGGTGAGTGATGACATAATTCAAATTGTTTTGGGGCAACTATGAAATTAATTAGAAAATATGTAAGGGATAATCAATGAATCAATGAATTCAAATCGTTTAATGCACAGCTAGTCGTTGATTATCCCGTTTATGCCATGGTCATTTGCCAGCATTCACATATTAAAGATGTTAATAATATTTGGGCTGCAATATTTGACCGGAAGGATACAAATTATGGTTATTTTCGTCTGTAGGCTATTACTATTCAACTGTAACTGTATGTTACTATGGTTACCAATGTTTATAGGAAGCGCATTAATATAGAACGTGATTAAACTGACCTGGAACTACCTATGCAGTTCAACGAATTTAATCAACACCTGTCAGCCAATCAGAATCGAGTATTCAGACAGACCATGGCATAAAGCGGTATGTTCTTATTTTTACCAGCTTCTGCAAGCGTGCATGGCGTCTGGCTGTTGGAACCTCACTGTGACTTCAGGTAAGATTTGTATTTAATTAACGTTATTTGTCTGTACCAGTTGTGTTTTTGACAAATGCATTGGCAGAAAAAATAAATTAAATTAAATTATTCATTATAACATGTACAACATTAACTGTTTTTATTTGCAACATGAAGTGTATTTATTTCTGATTTCCTGAACAATTTGGTTAATGATCTTTGAAAAACCATGATTATGAACATACAGTTACTTTGTCTTGAGCTGATCACCCAACTGTGGTAGTGTTGGTTGATTGGTGTTTATATTTGTTCAAGCTTGACAACCTTATCAACTTTATTTTCTAATATATATTTCTCATTACAGATAAGAACAAAGATTAAATTGTAAGAAGAGCTGCTGAGGCTGGGAAGGTTTTTGACTATATTTCCGACCAAGTACATTGTTCTGTCATTCTTAAATAGAAAACAAATCATCAATCATCATTTGCCTTTTTTTGTGCATGTGAGAAATATTAACATTTGTTGTTTTTCAGATCAGCTGCAATAGAAGACAAACTGAAATCTGAGTGCAGAGACAAGCAAAGGAATAGTAAGTATATTTTAATATTGTATCACCTCTGTTATAGAGATTTTTGAATCAGGCCTAATGGAGGATGGAAAGAAAAATGTTAGTAATGTGTCCATTCCAGGTGGCTAATTTGTGCTTCCTTTCAGTCATTCATGTAAAAATCCATTAATATAATTTTGTTTCTGTTTTGTTTTTTTCTAAAGCTGCAAGGCACTTGTGCAAAATATTGTATGCCAGGACGACTAGGCTGTGCCCAGGTCTCTGGAACCTGCGACGACGCTCAGCTCCATCGGCCCTCCATCTACATCTTGGCTCCTCCCTCCCTCGACTCCGCCGTGTATTGTCAGCACTGGGATGCTCTGGGTCTGTGCCATGTGCCAAACTCTATCTAAGCCACCAGGGCATCATCGTCATCCTCCCATCACCATCCCTTCACCACATCCTGCCATCATCCCGCACCTTTGCCTCTCACCACATCTATACACTTCTGCACTTAGTTTTTCTGTAATTTTTTTTTTTCTTCAGAAAATTGCATTGTAATTTTTATTTATTCATTGATGTAAAATTCTTAACTTTTTCAGTAATACAGGTATAACTGAAATGTTCTACAAATGGATAAGATAGCTTTTCCATAGCATTTGTCTTTTTTTTTTTTTTCATTTATTATAATGTGTTTTGTATAATGTTTTAAAATGTACTTGAGTATGTTTGTAGTAATACAAATATACTATAAACATACTTGTATTGAAAGTACTTTTTTAATACATTTAATAGTATGTTTTTTGTTTTTCACCAAAGTATATATGCTGCTGTACTTTTTTTTAAATGTACTCATGAATGAATGAATTTGAATAATGTACACAATATGTAATACATTAAAGTTTTCTACATATCAAAGTGTACGTGTGTGTATATACTGAAAAATATAATACTAATAAATATAATATAATATACTAGTAGTGTAATGCTAATGCATTTCTAATGAGCTGAAATACAATTGAAATGTACTTGAAGCACATTAAAACGATGCTTCAAATATATTCTACCTGTAGTTCATGAAGTATTAAAAGTACATTTTAAATGTATTTTAAGAAATACACTTAAAATGCACTAAATATACTTAAAGTGGTTCCAATTTAACACAATTTCAATATATTAAATATATTACAAATAGATTAAAATTGAACTTAAACCTATCTTGAAATACACTTAATATACTTAAAGTTGTTTCAAAATAATAAATTTAATATGCACTTAGTATAGTATAATATAAATATATTAAGTGTGTCTGAAAAAGCGCAATTTAAATATATTTCTTTTTCACCTGGGATGTCTTTGGGAAAAAAAACAATTATACATCTGAAATGGATGCAGTCACCACAAAACTAATGTCTATATTGTCAAAAATGTACAGTAGTCAAAGGGATTTCAAATCAATGGATTTATTAAATACAAAATAGAAAATATTCAATTCTGTCAGGACCACTATCGTCAAAAGATAGATACTTAGCATAATGTTTTGGTTTGGCGGTATGGTTCTGTTCTGTGCAAAAACTCCCTGCCCATCCATGCAGCCTGTCATGAATGAGCAGGGAGAGCAACAATAATAACCCCCCTAGGGTAAACAGAACAGAACAAAGCAGATATCATTAATGTACTTAATGATATTTAAGTGTATTTAGTGTATTTAAGTCTGATTCAGCAGGACTATCAGAAAGACAAGTCCTGACTGCGAAAGGAGGAGTTGGGGATGGAGGAGGGTGATTTGCTCCTGAGCAAGCGGAAAAAGCTGCTGATTGATACAGAATAGAGCTTATATAAGAATGCCGCGATAGGTGTTGTGTTCCTATAGGTAGATACGATCAGCTGAGAATCAGCTGATGCAAGCTTGACTCACGTGACCTGCCAGAACTAACGCTAATGCTTCATTTTTATCAGGACCACTATCGTCAAAAGATAGATACTTAGCATAAAGTTTTGGTTTGGCGGTATGGTTCTGTTCTGTGCAAAAACTCCCTGCCCATCCATGCAGCCTGTCATGAATGAGTAGGGAGAGCAACAATAATAACCCCCCCAACACAAACGATAGGCCCGACCCCCCGACACAACGATAGGCCAGAACCGCCCAAACCACAACTGATGGCATTCTGAAAGAAGCATATCCTTCTGAAATAGCAGAGACTGGGGCAGCCGCCCCTTACGGAGAAGGCAGTGAAGGGGTGCTCTTCTTTATAAGCAGCTGAGAAGAGCAGCAAGCCCCTTACCGGAAGAGAGTAGCAGCGAAGGGATGCTCTTCTTAATAAGCAGCTAAGAAGAGCAGCAAGCCCTTTTATGCAATACCTGAAAAAGATGCAGAAAAATTTACAGCTAATTGACTCACTAAAATCGGCAGCCTAATTTGCAGCAAATACACGTACTGCAGCCATAGAAGCGAGCAATGAACAGTTCAGAGAGATCGCATATCCTACCTGGCCTAAAAGCATCAGCATCCATTTAAAAACTCTATAGAAACAGCATATAATAACTCAAATCAACTCATCAGTTTACAGGTTGTCATCTCCCATTGACATCGTGCTCGTTATGTTACGTGTCTTCAATCTGACAACCCATGTGAGTGAAGACAGAAATCCTTACCAATGCACTTGATAGCTTGCAACAAGCATGTTGCTTGCTTAAATCACAGCATGTTGCAGTAGTCAGAGAAACTTAAGGAAATAGCAGTCCCAATACCTAGACGAGCCATAAGCAGAAAGCATATTTCAAGAACAATCAGATGGCCTAAACAACAGGTTAAATATTAGCTTCTTGCTGTTGCAAATTTACCAAGTACCAGTACTTGCAGTACAACCAATAGCTTAAAGAAACAAGCAGGTCTAGCAACAAACATGATACCGAGCACTAGATAAGCCCTAAAAGCAAGCAAAATCCCAATACCCTAACAGCTTTAAAGCAAAGACCTTCTGAAATAACGTAGACTGCGGCAGCATGCCCTCTAAGAAGAAGAGAAGCAGCGAAGGGGTGCTCTTCTTTAATCAGCAGCTAAGAAGAGCAGCATGCCCCTTTAATGGAGTACAGCATATGGTCAATACCCGACGTTTAGGCTACAGCATGTTGCCCTTATCCAGATAATGGTTAGCATTAATAACCTTTGGTAGCAAAATCTACATACTGCCCGTTAAGTATCAAGCACGTTACAGGTACACTGATTAAAGCAACAGCAGATCAAATAGAAATAAAAATAGGATAAGTTTAATGAAACAGAATTCCCAATACTAGATGAGTCTTAAGCACCAACCTGTTTCATATCAGACAGCCTTAAACAACATATTAAAAACAAGCTTCTCTGTGGTAGGTTTACTGGGTAATGTTACCAGCGTGACAAAATACAACCAATGAGCCTAAAGCAACATCATGCCTAGCAAACAAACATGTTACTGAACAACTGCCTTAACAACGAGCAATATTTGACGATAGCATAATTGCCAACATAGCATAAGGCAATGAGAACGAAATAAGAACTTAGCTTAGCTTCGTGAAGACATTCAGAGATGAATAAAGGGTGAAATGTTCAGTTTTTACGTGGATGCTTTAACCCTCCTTGATATCTTTGCTTCTTCCAGCGGGGAAAGCAGATCTCGTGTAAAAGTGTTGTTGATACAGTCACATTAGCACAACTTCAGCGATGAATTGCGGGCATTGCAGGCAAAGAGTCTGTCAATGATATATCGTTATGAGAAGCAGTGCTTGCTCAGGTCACTTCCGAGTCTATCAGCTTATATCAATCGCAGCGAATTCGCGTTAAGTTCACAACTTGTTGAATCTGGTGAGAACTCAGTGGGAAACGAACCCCTGAAAATTCCTGACTTAAAGCTTTCCCATAGAGATGGAATTCGCCGTCTGATTTGCTCCTGAGCAAGCGGAAAAAGCTGCTGATTGATACGGAATAGAGCTTATATAGGAATGCCGCAATAGGTGTTGTATTCCTATAGGTAGATACGATCAGCTGAGAATCAGCTGATGCAAGCTTGACTCACGTGACCTGCCAGAACTAACGCTAACGCTCCATTTCAGGTTCATACAGCTACATATAGCCAAAAATGTAAATACACAAAAGTACAAAAAAAACAAAATAAAGCAAACAAAGCAATGTTAGATTGTAGGATTTCGTCATGTGAAAGTCGATGTGTGAAAGTCTTATCTGTAGTACATCAATGTCCAAACACTGTCCATAGCTGAAGTTGGCCGATAGCAAACGAATAACCCCAACCTCTTGTGATTAAAACATGCCACAGCTCTCAAACACCAGGCTCTTCCTAACCAGGAAAAGTCAAAAATAGTCCAGACTATGGTCTTACGTTGAAAATAACTTTAAATCCGTATTCAAACTGGACCATGATGTGGTAAACACACCAATAAAGAGTCCTTCTAAAATGCATACAAATACACTTAAACTCTTAGCATTAATCCAAACATGGGCCATGCATACATGCAGGGTTTAAATTGGGCCGGGGCCGTCCGGTGCTGAGCCCCGGCACATAGACTCCAGGGCTCGACATTAATGCTTCATTAATGCCAGACAAATAACATGATTAAAACATCACTAACCAAAAATAACTATGTAAACACCAAAACAAAAGTATTATTCTTATTTTATTAAATTTAGAGCGAGTGGCAAATACTGGATGTAGCTACTGTATATAATGCATCTATTTAACAGTATAAGGTTTCGCTGCTGAGGCGAGGTTCACGCAGCCTCTCCAGGAGAAATCAAAACGCGCAACACTAAGAAACTCAGCATGCTGAGGTAAAAATTCTAAATGGAATGTTTTCATATTTAAAATACAGTTAGTTCAGTTAGCAACATCACTCAACGTTTTCACCCTTACGACTGTTTAATAGTTCTATAAACAGTTCAATGAGCAAATACAATAATATTAGGTCACTTACATTTTTGGTGGAACCACAGCCCATCTCAAAGCAACCATCCGATTCATTGCTGAATGATTCAGTATTTTGAACGAATCGGTTGAGTCAAAGTTTCATTAGCTCATGCATAAACATCTGATGAATCTGCCGTTTGAATGAACGACTCCATGACTTAATTTCGTTGAAAAGTATAATTTCCACCATGATTTCTTGTTTGTATATTAAAAAAAGTTTTTTTAAAGAATCTCATAATTTAATGTAGAATTTATAGATAATAACAATCACATAATTGTAATTGAATTTATAGATCAAATGTACAAATTTGAAATGAAAGTTAATGAGATTAGTGGGAAAATGCCCTCTATAAAAGGTAAAAAAAAAAAAAAAAAAAGCCCTTGGATAAAATATAAAAAACATGCAGTTTTTCAGTCTGGTTTTAAAAGTTTGCATAGTACAGAGTCTGCCCTTTTGAAGGTTTTTAATGATATTTTAATTACGATTGATGTGGGCAATATTATGGCTTCACGGTATCCTGTTGGCTAGGGTGCAGCATTGCATAGGTATTAGGGGCACTGTACTTAACTGGTTTCGATCTTTTCTGTCCCAACAGAAGATTTTCAGTCAACATTGGCACGTATTCCTCTTCTGTAGTGCATTCTATATATGGTGTTCTCCAGGGATCAATTTTGGCAACGATATTGTTTTCACTGTATATGTTACCCATGGGATGTATATTTAGGAGATTTGGTGTATAATGTCATTGCTACGCTGACGATACTCAGCTCTACACACCACTTAAACGTGATGATAATTCTGCTGTAAATCAATTAACTGCCTGTCTTCTTGAACTGAAAACGTGGCTTACAAATAACTTTCTACATCTTAATAATGATAAAACACAAGTTGTTTTGTTCGGATCAAACAGCAAAACGGACTTTACCACAATCGATTTGGGCTCTCTTACCCCATATCAAGTCCACGACGCTAAAAATCAGGGTTTTATACTTGACTGCGAACTAAAGCTATATAAGCAAATTAATGCCACTGTGAGCTCCGGCTTCTACCATCTTCGTAGATTAGCAAAGGTTAAACCCTTCCTGAGCAGGAAGAGTTTTGAGACTGTAAGACATGCTTTCATATCTTCACGACTCGATTATTGTAACTCGCTTTACTATGGCTTGCCAGTCTCATCTATACATCGACTTCAGTTGGTTCAAAATGCGGCTGCCCGTTTCCTCAAATGTGTACATTTTACACCTATTTTACTCTCGCTGCACTGGTTACCGCTGCAGTATCGTATTGAGTTCAAAATTTAGCTTTTTGTGTACAAGGCTGTAAACTGTCTTGCTCCTCAATATCTTTCAGAGTTGCTTACTGTCCACAATCCTGTCAGATAACTGAGATCTCAGACTACACATATGTTGTGGGTTCCCAGAACAAGACTAAAATGTAGGGCAGATAGAGCATTCTCTGTTACTGGTTCCAATTTATGGAACACTCTGCCTCTATCTATCAGAATTGCTTCTACAGTCTGAATTTAAATGTCTGTTAAAAACTCATCTTTTCTCCCATGCTTTTAATGATAGGTGATTGGGTTGTTTTAAGCTTATATGGATTTTACTATTGTATTTAAGCCTATGCAATATTAATTGCAGCGATTAAGTGCATTTTTTAAATATTGTAATTTGGTTTATGCTTAATGTACAGCACTTTGGTCAACAAAAGTTGTTTTAAAAGTGCTTTATAAATAAATTGAACATTGAACAATGTTCAGCAGGTGAGTCATGCTGGCTACTGCTGCTTGCTATTAGTGATGGGTCGTTCTTGAACGATTCGTTCATTTTGAACGAATCTTTAATGTGACTCGGGAAGAACGTGTCGTCTCAGGGAGTGATTCGTTCAGTCGCGCATGCGCAATACCTTAGGTTCTGTACTGGAATTAGTTCACCTGTTTCGATTCTTCGGGTTTGAGTCGTTCGTTCATCATGTGACAGCCTCATACACTAACCTATGCAGTCAGAGCCGGAAAGAGAATTGATTAGTTCACCTCCCGAGTCTTCGGGTTTGAGTCGTTTGTTCTTTTGTCACGTGACGTGACAGCTTTGGGCAGAGAAATTAGTTAATTTACAACCTTCCTTACAAACGGGTGCATAGTCATTATTATTATTATTATTATTATTATTATTATTTACTCGTACAGTTATGTGATGTATTTCTGGTCTCAAATTATTGCTTTTAATTTCTGTCACGATGGTTCTTTTCCATAATACTGAATGTAGTAATAAAGATAATAAAGAGTTGGTTATGCTTTAATTTAATTTAATTTATTTTTTTGGAGTCTAATCTTCATAAAATACAATACCTTGTTGTATTTATGTCTTTTGAGTTAACCCTTTAGATTAGACTACAGAGTTACTTACTATACTTTTGTAACATATGACACTTTAGACATTAACACTGTGTACACACTCTTGAATTGTTTTTTTATTGTTTATTTGTGTGCCAGAAAAAGCTTTAGCAAAGAGGATAACTATTCCAAAATGAATTAAAACAATTTAAATAAAAAATACAAGAAAATTCAAATATACTAAAGCCACAGAGCCAGATCATAACCTTAATATTTTAAACTAACATTAATCATTCATATTCAAAGTGTTATTTGCTTTCACTTTATGTCATTGTGTCCTTTTTGACCAATCTTCTTATACAAATATTAGACCAATATGTCAAGTCTGCCTAGGAAAAACAATTATACCAGCAAAGTCAAAATTGGAGTAAAAATGAACAAACTATAAGTGCTTTGTAATTTTAGGCTTGGATTTTTTTATTACCGTATATAGTTATATTATATGTTTATTGATAGACAAAGACAGTGAAAGGACAAATCAATCAATATTTTATTTATAACAGGGTTTTACTTATTTATAAAATAACACAGCTCCTCAAGAAACAGTAACAAAAACATAGTGGCAGAAATGAACAGACCATTTTTATTTCTAGGAAAATGCTTATTAAACATATTTTGATAATTTTATGATAATTCTTAAATATGATCCAACATACAAAAAATGCAGTTTTACTTTATAGTATTTTACTGATCCGGCAAGTGGTCACGTGACAAAAGAACGAACGACTCAAACCAGAAGACTCGGGAGGTGAACTAATCAATTCAACCTGACAGAATTGTTTATTTCTCACTGTTCCAAAAGAAAACAATTTATTATCACATAACTTTATTAACACATTAATTCCAGTACCTGATATTAGGTGAAAATGGCTTATTTTATAAAAAGAAAAACACTGAATACATTTAAGAAGTCTTCTGTATTGATGTGGTGAAGAGAATTTGCAAAAGAGGCATTGTGTTACTTTTTTAGGTTGAAAACTTGCAAATAAATAAATGAATAACAAAGTTGCATCAGATCAGATAAGTGACAGAATAGAAGTTGAGATAGTAGTAGAAGTAGATAGTTTTAAATAACCAATGGCAATATATTTCAGTACTGACTCAAATGAAAATGGATAGTGGGTTCAACGGGTGACGCATGTTGCACCAGTCCTGAAATATCTTGCATCAGCTATTACACATTGCATACATTGGGTGCAAGGGACTCTTGCATTGCAGAGTGTGTCTGACTTCTGGGGTGCATGAAGTCAGTATTGTACGGTGGCCGAGAGAGCTCAACGCGCTGCAAATAGAAAAAACACCTGCAAATTAAGAAAACAACTTCATCGATTTGACAACACACGCGCTTCAAATGCTCACAACACAACCAAATAAAGAAATGCACTGCAACACAACCAAACAAAGAAACATTTATTTGTGAGCATTTGCAGTGCGTTTCTTTATTTGTTTGCGTTGTGATCATTTGCAGCACCTGCTGTCAAACTGATGAAGATGTTTTTTTTGATCTGCTGGTGCTTTTTCTATTTGCATGTGTTTTCTGAAGTTGCAGCGCGTTGAGCTCTCTCGGCCACAATCACAACTGGAGAAACTCCAAATGGGGGTGCTAAATGGGGGCTCTTCTGCCCATGTAGAAGACCCTTCTGTGGGGTCCCTCATGTTAGTGACAGCAGGAAGGGGAAGCCATGTCCACGACGGCCACTGCGGAGCTACCAGGAGAATGCAATGTTTCTCTCTCTGAGCTGCGTTCCACTTCGGTTTTAAACACACAATTGTGAACTTCCCTAAGCACTTCCCCTCGGGGCAATCCCCACTGCTATTTTGAAGTGTGCTCCACTTTGTGAAGTGGACGAGGGAAATTTATATGAACAGACCCTCGAACCTTCAATTTTGACAGAGGGAGTCTACTTCACATGTACACTTTAGACTGCTCCATAGACCACAATGCAACATGATCACTGCAGATCATGTTTTTTTTTTATCCCCACCCCAAACAACTCTATGATAAATAAATTATAATTTTTTTTTATATATTTAAAAACAGCCCTAGCACACATACTGTATATACATATAGAATGCTGCATCAAACTAATTCTTAAGGGAAAAAATGTAAATAATGAATTAACTCCATAGCAGATTTCAAGTGATTAAAGTCTTAGGACATTCCAGTTCAACCCATTGCAATGGTTCTGTTAGTAGTGAGCAGTTTTTGTTGCAGTACCACTTCTATTTGCATTAGAATTATGCTCAGAAATCGCACTGAAAGAGATCTTGGAATCTGCAGTGTCAATTTCCTCAACAATGTCTTTACACAGTTTTGACAAACTGGGATTCAAATCAACCCAAATTAGTGTGTAAATTAAAACCTCAATCACAAGTTGTTTTACACAACGTATTATAACATTGGTGATGTCACACACAGCTGTCAAGGGGTGACCTTTTTTGTACCTCAATCTGCGGCAACCGTGAGGGAAACATCCACTACGAAGCACCGCCTTAGCAGTCAGGAGATGCGAAACATAACTAGATAGTATTAGGAAGTAGGAAGAAAAGAAACAAATTGCAAGCATATTTACTAACCTTCATGTACACGGGTTTCAAGGGATGATGAATCCACGAACTCAAATTTTTTATCATTGTAAGACAGAACAGCCTTCCAGCTGACTCCTCCTTCCACCTTCTTCAGCCTCAGCTCTAGTGGACATCTGGTGACAATTCCTATAGCAAATACAGTTCAGTTAACAACTAGTAGAACATTTACAGTCAAATGTGACAATTGCTTCATATCCAAAAACACCAGTGCATGTGCTGACTAAAGAAATATTTTTCCTATTATCAGCATTCATATCAGTATCTAATAGCAAATGAGATTAAAACCAGCCCTCACCACTCCCTCTTGGTAATGGAACTCCAGACAGCGCTTCCAACACAGAGCTTTTCCCAGAACTCTGGTCTCCGATTACTATGATAGTCGGTAATGCTAAGTCCTTGTGAATCCCAGCTGACCGCAGAGTGTCGATTAGATCAATATATGGACGAATGCTCTCCTCTAAATGACTGTGAACCGCTCCCCTCATTTCCTGCCTATAAAAATAATGTACATTTTATTCTAAAACGTCCCTGATTCACAATATTACTATTTATTCCGTTTATTTCCTTCTCTATATACCTTTTTATTTGTTTCAAATGAATTTCTATATTACATTTTTTTTTCATTTTATTATGCAATAAAAAGTAAAGAACTTTGAATTTTAATGTGAAATGTGCAAAATGAATTAACTTGAATTAACCTAATGTACATTTCTAATGTTTTTTTTTAATAACACAGAACACATACTAAGAAACTAGGCCTATGAAAGTATTTAAAATATCTGTCAATATTAATTAACCAGATTAATTAAAATTTGTTATAGGCCTAAGAAAGAAAATACTAAACTTTTGTTTTGAGAACTATATGTTTTCTACTTCATCATTCTGTTTATATCTAAATTAGAAGAAGAAGATAATAGAAAATATTCCTTGCCTTGACCTGGACATTTTCTGGAAAAACAAAAAGGGTGGAAATGAAAGCGAAGTTAAAAGTGGAGAATAGATATCCTTCTTTCTGAATGCCGCTATAAAAGTTCAGAATGTAGTCATACGCTCCACCCAAACCCGGTGTCTGTAGTGATGCTGAAGAGAAATCAGAAGAGGATCCTTTCTATCAGATTGTATTTATAGTGTAGTCTATCACACCCACAGTAAAATGAAAATGAAAGTGCACAGATTTAACACTAGAACTGCCACTGGCTGTTTTTCAAATGTACATAACAGATTCTTTATAAAACATTCAAGTCTCCCAGTCACTGACTTTTACTAAAATTGTAATTGTAAATTTACAATCCTCTGTTGTTAAAAAATTGTTTAGATAAAACCAGATCAAAAAACAGGGCATTTATACCTATAAGCGCAAGCCTATATATAGGTCAAAAGTTTGGATACATTACTATTTTATATTTTTGTAAGAAGTCATTTATGGTCATCAAGCCTGCATTTATTTGTATACAGTGATATACTCGAGCCATATACAGTGGGGAAAATAATTACTTGATCTCCTGCTGATTTTGTAAGTTTGCTCACTTAAAAAAAAGAGAAGGGTTTATCATTTTTATGGTAGGTTTATTTTAACTGATAGAGACAGAATATCAAACAAAAAATCCAGAAAAAAGCAGCATACAAATGTTAAAAAAAGATTCACATTTTAGTAAGTCAAATAAGTATTTGATCCCCAACCAACCAGCAGGAACTTTGGCTCCCACAGATTGGTTATGTGCACATGTGGAACACAGATTAGTCCTAAAATACCGTATTGACCCGAATATAAGACGACCCTGATTATAAGACGACCCCCCCTTTTTCCAGATGTACCTTTTAGAAAATCTTGTTGTTGTTTTTTTCCCTCTCTCTCTGTAAAACACATTTTTTCTTAAATTATTTTCATATTGCATATTTTTCCTATTTTAATTTTTGTTTTGAAAGTATGGTAAATAGCCTACTGGTAAAATGTACCAACAATGACATTGAAAAATATACACTTTTTGATATACCATAAAAATAACAGGTAGCCCATCTTAATTATATAACATTTGGGCTATCCATCTCATAGTAGCCTACCAACATTTTATTATCAGTAGAAGTGAAATCTTATTGTAGTCTTCAAATCTGGGTACTGTCTTATGATTTAAAATCACTTACAGAGGAAGTTTGTTCCCATCAGGCTAACATGACAGTCACGACTCTACCGCTGAAAGCTTTTCTTTTTCTTTTGTTTTCACTCGCGATCTTTACAACACACATTACATCACATATTTCATGGCACACTCGTTTTATGCGTATTTCCAAGTAAAAAAACATCGTCTTATATTCGGGTCAATACGGTATTCCTAATTTCAGCTCGCTGTGTGTATAAAAGACACCTGTCCATACACTTTAAAAAATGCTGGGTTAAAAAATAACCCAACCTTAACCCAGCCGCTGGGTAACTATGGGACAGAACACGCGCTGGATTGTTTTGACCCAAGTGCTGGATTTAACCATTTGACCCAGAATGCTGGGTTGTTTATTTGACCCAACCAGTGGGTCAGGTTAACTGTGTTGCTGGGTTAAACATTACCTAAACATTGGGTTATTTGTTGTCTCATTGCCTTGCTACCTTTATATTTACCAATATTACCAATGCACCATGGTATTGTGGCAGAAATGTGTGGTATTTATATCAAATTTATTATTTTAATGTAGACGTGTATTAAATGTATTAAAGTAGTAACTGAATGTAATTGCACTATATTTGTGATTAAGCTATAGGCTAGCGTTTGTGCATTTATAATAAATGTATTTAGACTACTGTTTTACATATAAATAGGTTACCTAGAAACCATATAGTTGGATTTTTACCACAGTATTGAGGTGCTATATATGTGGTTTTAACTCTGGTTATCATGATATAAATGTATGCTACTATGGAAGAACAATGGTTAATTTTAATAAAACTCAAACAGTCAGAAAAATTAAATTTCACCATATAAAAAAGGAGGTTGTTGCAATGCTTTACAGATGTTACTGATTTTGATAATGAACATAAATTTACATCTGCATCCTAACTCAAACTACTACTGTCAACTCAATGTCAAATGTGCATTTCTAAGAGACAAAAATGTATAGTATTATTATCGCATATATATATATATATATATATATATATATATATATATATATATATATATATATATGGGCTTGTATAAATATAATATGGGGGTTGGGGGCTCAGATGACCATATGTGTACGGAGGGGGCCCATGAAAAAAAGGTCGGGAACCATTGGCCTAGCTAATGCGTCCTGTCGGCTCAGCATCTGACGGCGATCAATATATCATATTTAGATGTTTTATCCCAATGTTAGGCCCTTCTCATAATTGTTCCTACTCATAACTTTTGCCATTTCTATCATTTATTGTTTGCTTCTGTGTTGCTATTTATTCTAGTCTGCCTGTTTAATGAAGAAGAAAAAAATCCGATCTGATGTAATGAATAAAACCTTTTTTTTTTTTTTTTGATTATCCAAATTTTATTGGTGTTTTTCTCATATTCAAATTATAAATGATATAAATAAACAAATTAATAATTAATTAGGTGAAGCTGTGCACTTGATTGTCATCGCATCATCCTATGCAATGTAGTGAATTATTATTGCTCATTATTGTCTATTGACTATTTTAGTAATTGAAATAACATAGGTTATCTGAATATATTGATTAATGACATTGTATTATAATATTACACCACCCAAATATGTATTTAGCCTACTTCCTTCTAGTTATCAGAGCAGGCTTGTTTAGCTTAATATTGACCGTAATGAAAAATGACTATGTAGCCAAATCATAATCATAATCATTTCATGACTCCAGACACTTCTTTGTGAAGACAGTGGCATAATGCAATTACAGTAAAATAATATGTTCTTTAGCCATACAAAAACAGTTGTGTGTGGGTAAAATTAACCCGCTGGCGGTTTTAAGTATACAGCGACTCCTGACGGTTCTAGTGTTAAAAGCATGGTTCTGTTACCTTTGAAAGTTCTACGTTCGAAGAGGCCCGGTTTTATACACAAACCTGTAATGTTTACATCGCATTTTTACAAGTATCTTCGTATAGTTTTGTTTTTTAATGTCACCATGGTATTTGTTAGCCTACTTGTTACAACAGTACATTATCCACACAACGCATGATAAAATTGTTTATTCTATGTAGAATTGAAATTTTATCATATGCGTGGCAAAAGATCATTCATACAATTATTATAATTTTTTTATTCAAAAGCACTTTTGGTACAAGCAAACTATCACTGATGTTTTGTCATTTACAAAATACACTTAGTTCACACTTATGTTTAAGGGTTTATTATTTCAAATAATTATGCATGATTAAGCTGAACCTTTACCTTGAACTTAAAAAAATTCATCTTGATTCATCAAGCCCTTCAAACTACACTTTTGTTCTTTGATTTTGATATTTCTTTTGCTGCAGACTTTAAAATGCTTTTAGTGATCAAGAATAAGACAAAAATAGAGGCAACTTGTGTCTCAGAGGTATATACTGATGCGTTCTTGTGCCAGGCGCAGTCTCTCCATGCGTTGGTGTAAGTCTGCTCTCTTCTGTCCAGCTTCTGTGTCCTCCACGAGCAGCTTCACAACATCAGCTCCATCCCGCAGGTCCATAGCATGAGCCCGCAGCATCACGGCAGCTTCCTTCAGTATGAATAGCAGGATCACCATGGGAATGTAGTCGGCCAGACGCTGATACACTATCTGATGGATTGAGAGAATATCTGATAGGTTTTCAGTGCATTCAATACCAAAACACAAGCAGTTAACATTGACATCATGAACTGATTTAAACCTCGTAGTAGAAGATCAGTTTATCAGGCGTCAAGCTCCTGGTGTCAAAAACAGCACAGTTGTGGGTTGAGACTGCATTGTCTCCCATATCCAAACTAATGGACTTGTACAATTTTCTGGGTAAAAATGGAATCCTGTGTGTACAGACATTTCTCCATGTTAATGTACTCATGGATCCTCTTCTCCACCTTGCTTTCTTGCTTTGAGTGTATTTTGTCAATATGGTATTCAGGGGAAAAAATATACATCAGAAATGTTATCATAATGCGTGGCAAAATATCATTCATACAAGCAAGTCCACAGTGAAAGTGATATAAAAAGTGAAAATGCAGTTCATTCAATTAAATTTTATTTGTGTAGCGCTTTTCACAATATATGCTGTTTCTAAGCAGGTCAAGTGTTTAATATTGATAATTACAGGATTGCAGCTGGATTGTACATTGAGACACATGCACCCAAAGCTGTTCATGACATTTACTTTTTTTAATGCTGTTCTTAATTTCTTTAGAGCTCCAGAGAAGGTCAAGCAGGCAACCAGAAAGCCACGATCCACAGAGAGAGCCTAGTGAGATACCTTTACAACATACAATGTGAATGGCATGGAAACAAGATGTCTGCCAAAATTATTTTTAATTGGTTACATGGAGTCATTTCATTAAAAATGGCTGAAACGTATTAAGATACAATACTAAGAATGTTATATGCGTTAAACTGCCAGAAACATTCTATAGATTATCATTATCAGATACATTAGATAAAGTTTAAATAATGCATTCCATTCATATGCTGAAGAGAGTTTTATAGATTAAGTTATCAAATACATCATGCATTTTCAGGTAATATCTTCTAGTCAGATGATTGCTCAAATAAAATCACTAAGTGCTTCCTGAGCAGCAGTCAGACGGTCCAGGCGAGACTGTAGGTCTCTGCGCCTTGTACCGACATCAGAGTCTTCAAACAGCAGCTCGCTCACATTTGCCCCGTCCAGTAAACTAAGCATGTCAATAGACAGAAGCTGAGCAGTTTCCTTCAGCATGAAAAAGGAGATCATCATGGGCAGTTGGTCAGACATCCGCTGCACCACAATCTGAAAGAAAACAGATCTACAAAAGTTACCTGCACACAGCACAAGCACTGCAAGTTATTCCTGAACAAAACGTTAGATCATATTGTATATTACCTCATAATACGCCTCCAGCATTTCACTGTACTTGCTTTTTATGTCAAAGACAGGTAATTCATCTTCTGAAAATTTCTCGTCGCTAATCTCATTCAAAAACTTCAAGTAGATGGGATCTTGAGTGTAGATCATGTTTTCCATTTCAAACTGCTCTGAGATCCTCTGCTCTGCCTTGGCTTGTTGGCTTGACTGAATGTTTTTGATTTTACTCTTTTAGAGTTAAGTGAAGAAGTACAGAGAAAAGAGAACTTAATTAAACGTGATTAGCAATGCAAGTTTGTTGTACATTTCTATTCCAACCTTTAAAAGGAATATTTACCATAATGATATTTTGAAGAACAGAGTAGTTCTGGAAACACTGTTTAAGATGATGTCTTGAGAAAAAAAAATACATAAATCAAAAGACAAACCGATGTGCTAAATTCAGATGTGCTAAAACTACAAAAACTTTCAGTTATGCTCTAATCATTTGGTTTTATATTCAGTACTCTCACATGAACATGAAAGTGTGTGACGATACCTTTGATAGTGTTGAGTAATTTAATGGCTGGTGCTTTAAGTGTGGCCACATGGTCCTGCAGAACGTCCTCAAACATTTTGTAGTTACTGAAGCCGAGCAGTTCCCTCCCTCTGTATTTGTGACTAAACTGTATTCTTTCTGCAGTCTTTTCATTACCTTGTTTGGGATAAAAAAAAGTTTTGAAATTAATTGACTTTTTCATTTGAACTTAGAATTCTTAGAATAGCAAAACAGTGAATTCAAATTTTCTAAGAAATTTGAAAATATACTGACAAGATGTCTTTGAACTGTTAAGATGATCATTCCACTTTCTGAATTGCTCCCGAAGCTGGCCAAACAAATTTTCTTTAATAATCAGCTCCCCTAATGATAAGTACTGGATTTTTTTATTGAATCCTGTTAAGGTCTGTGGAGAAAAAAGAAATTGTATTGTTACATGTAATTGTTTCAAAGTTTCATTATATAATAAAATTAATACTATGAAAAAAAAATTAATTATGTAAATTCTTTACAAGTAAAATGGTAAAGGATTTTATTCAATATACAAACTTACAGTTTTTTTATTTTTTATTATTGGTTATGTACTATTTTCATAAGCAAGGTGTACATTTTCAAAACACTTAGTACAAAAATTTAAACTGATCATACTTGTAACACCACTAGTCATTCTTTCAAAACCTGGTCTCATGATTTCATTGTAGTTGCACATATTTTCATTCCACATAATTGTTTCAGAACACAAGATCATTGTGATATGTATTGAGAATATTTGGTTTAATCACCAAAACACAACAGTAAGATCTTCTTTCTACCTTCTTCTGATACATCTCTGATCAATCTCTGATCAGTTCCTCTCCCTTGTGTCCTGCTGTATGTTCACAAATAGCAAAACACACGGTTTTACAAATGAGGACGTCCTCAAAGGGAGGTTTTAGGTGATTTTGTCAAGTTTTGCTTACTTCTTTTATACTGTACAGGGTAAACCTACCCTTACGAAAAAAAAGTGTCCCCATAAACTAGGGTTTACCTGAACAACACACACACACACTTACAAAATAGTGGTTATCATCTTAGACAAATCACTTTTAGTCTAAAAATAATTCATTGCATTTGGTTATCCCTAAATTGCAATCACAGTCTATAGAAACTATATATCTATTGAATCTATATCTATAGATTCACCAAATGATTCACTGATTAACCATTAAAGATGAGTTTGATTAAATAATAAGCAAATGTATTAAACTGAATGTGAAGTCATGCAAATTAAAAGTTTGATAGTAATAGCTTTATGAAAGGCAGTTACTGTGAATTAAACATTTATATACATGAAACACTTATTTTTTGTAGTGAAAAGGATATTTTGTGATTGTGTGTATTGTACTAACACAATTGAAAATATGCTGAAATGTTTGAAAAAAAGTGCACTTTTGATGATCTGTTGTGATATTAGTAGTAAGAGTTTTGAAAATTTACCAATTGCTTGTGAAAATTGCGCCAAAGCAACTAAAAAGAACTGTAAACATACAAACAAGACAAAACTGTAAATATAATAAGCAGCAGCCTAATCATCAGGGTCGAAGTGGAAAAGTGGTAAAAATTACCAAATTTAAAAGAGCAGATTCTGTGGATACAGCTGTATTGGTGAAGAATATCAACACTGCTCAAAGGTTCTGAGAGTTTTTAGTTATTAATGCCCCCTAGCATTGGAAATTAATGAAATGTGGCACTGAAGGCAAGAAGGCTGTAAAAACAGAGCGTGTCGTCAGCGCTATACATTGTGCAAAATGTTTTAAAATATAAATATTAAACAAAAACTACCTATTGTCCATAGTTTTAAAGTAGATGTTTAGATCAATTATTTAAAACTGGTAATAAATAAAGACATAAGAACAGGCTAAATGTTAATGAGTAAGAAGTAGGAAGAACACACACATTCCATAGAAACATACATTAATATGCGTTTCTGTGATTTCTGTATCTTGTAAATGATACTTATATTTATGCCCAGCTTCAGTTGCTGCTTTCACAAAAGTACTATTACTTGCATTATATTTTAAACCTAAATTTAACACCCAAATATTTCATCAAAATTATTATTTTAGTCAGAATGGACTACTTGCACAACTAGGCTGACCAATTAGAGCAGACTGCGTGGATTTTAAAAAACCAAGAGGTGCCGCAACAATATAAATTATAAGAAAAATAATGATTTATGAAACATACATTGCTGGTGCCATATCAGGTTTGTTTTAGATCAGGACCCTGTGACGGCCATTTCATTATTTAGCTTCAAGGAACTGCTTTACCCATTTTGCTGTGTGATAGGGGTCATTGTCCTGCATGAAAATTGCAGGCTGATTGGGATGTGCTTGCAGGAAAAGAACTGCATGTTGCTGAAGGAGGTTCTGATAAACATTTGCATTTACCCTGCCATGTACTGTAGCTGTATAAGAGGCCCAACTCCTGCTGCAGAAAACATCCCCCAACCATAACACTTCCTCCACCACCTTTCACTGAATTCTTTACACACTTGGGCTTCAGTCTTTCCTCCAAATTGATGCCAAACAAAATGTTTCCCATCAGACCCAAATAAATTAAACTTGCTCTCATCACTAAAGTAAACTTTGGACAAGTTCTCCTCTCTCCACACAACATGCTCCTCAGCAAAGGTTAGTCTAGTCTTTTGATTATTTCTGCTGATGAGAGGCTTGGTCACTGCAGAGTGGGCTTTCAGTCCGACTTCTCTTAAACGTGCCGAGACAGATCCTTACCCTGTTTAGCACTGAACTGGCGAGCAATTCCAGCTGCAGTGTTGAACCGATTGCCCATTGAGAGTCTCCGCATTATCCTTCATTCTCATGCATTTATCTTACGTGGATGACCAGCCTTTTTGGGGGACTTGAATGAATTAGTGTCATTGTAAACCTGAAATATTCTACGAATCATAGATTTGGAATGACCAACTTTTCTTGCGCTGGCAGAAAGGGTCATTCCTTTGGCCTTCATCTGGACAACCTCCCATCGCAGGGTTTCAGTCCACTGTATATATAGTTTTACAATTGTAATTGTTAAACTGGAATTACTTCGTATATAGATGCCCTTTTTTTTACATTTGAGGCCCTACCCCAGAGGAACTCAAAATCTTATGGTTTTTAACACTGATTTATCAGAATTATTTTATATGATTTATATAATTATTATACTGTTAATTCATTACACATGAGCAATTTTTGTTTAACAATTATAATGAAGCATTTAGTTTAAATGAATATATATATTTCAATCATGACAACTCTCCGAAGATTTTAGCATGGTGATGGATATGACAGTGTTAATGTATTTGGTCTTGGCGGAATAGATCTGCTACATTGCTGCTGAATTGTTGCTGCTGTTGATTATAGCTGTAACTTGCTACTGCCAATGCATATGGCGATATGGTGTCGTGAGTATTTAAGACATACTGCTGCTGCACAAATAGCATATAAAATAACCCGTAGCAGATCTATACAGGTGGAGCTGGGGAAGGTGGAGGGCTTCAGAGATACCCTGAAAGCGCACTGCAGGAATCTCAACTGAATACTACTAGCCAGCCATATAAATGCAAGGCAGTAAGCTGATTGGCTGCATATGCAGCATGAACCAATCAGCTTGTGCCAAGTCGTTTAACTCTCTGAATATCATCAGTTACATTAACAACCCGTCAGCCTGCGCCATCTAGTGTTTCATGACTGAACTGTATTATTAATGCTGTCAAACGATTAATCGCGATTAATCGCATACAAAATAAAAAGTTTTTGTTTGCATAATATATGTGTGTGTTCTGTGTATATTTATTATGTATATATAAATACACACATACAGAATATATTTTTAAAATATTTACATGTATTTACATGTCTATATTTATATTCATATAATTTCTATTATAAATAAATATATTTAATATATAAACATAACATATTTTTCTGAAATATATACATGCATGTGTGTATTTGGATATATACGTAATAAACACAGCACACATACATATATTATGTAAACAAAAACTTTGATTTTAGATGCGATCAATCGCCATTAATCATTTGACAGCACTAATATATATATATATATATATATATATATAAATAAATAATGTAATTACATAAGCCCTTAGAATCAAATGATAAAACTTTTAAAATGACTACATGTGACATGGACTACATGGTCGAGTTTCTCTATACCTGTATTTAGACTATATACACTAATTTCACAACTTTCATTTGTACTGATATAGCAAGATGTTTTCTTCTTGCTGTGTAAATGCATTTAAATTCTTCATGTTTTGAATCTGTTGATCTTCAGCAGAAGAGAATTCAGTTCTTAAAGTTCTTGAATGAGGAATTTTTTGGCTCTCCTAGGGTCCTGTGGCGGTCCAGCCTCGCACTCCTTCAGCTCATTCCTCAGATCCCACAACTTCTTTTTTATCTGTTCGTTGAGCTGTGGCAGTGATTTCTGACACACACACACAAAATTTGGTACACAACACTTCTTCAATTTTTCACACAATGCATATAGAATGTGAATACACTCAATAGATGTAGTAAAAAATTTATATGAATAGGTCTTTAGAGTAAGACATTTAGAAACTTACTTTGATATGATCGACCAGATGCTGAGACAGTTTTAATAGCAAGACTTTTAATAGTTTAATAGCAATAGCATTTTAATAGTTTAATAGCAAGACTTTTAATAGTTGCTTTTTCCTCTTGCAAGAGGCAACTGTAGATAACCAGATATTTTATCAAACAAAAACTGTGCTTTGGCCATGGTGAACATTACAAAAAAATATATAATAGCACTTCTGATGGCCAAAGTGAGGCGCATATTTTTGTAACTTCAGTATACTACCATGATAGAAAACAGTTGGAATGTGAAAACAAAGTAACATGATTTAAACATAATAAATCAAGTCTTAATGACACACATTTTAGGGAACACAAAGTAACATTATATTCTTTTGATGTTATAACCTGAAATGTTCATGGTTTTGGAAGAAGTCTCTCTCCATATCCGCTGACTCCTCTAGAGAAATGTTATCATCGATCTGCTGTTGTCCTCTACACTTCACCATAATGTAACCTTTGCGGAGAGGAATCACTTCATTGCTGACAATTCTCAAAATTCTCTTTTCTGTTCCTTTATCTATGAGGTCTGGCTTGGTCAAAATGGCTGTGAGAATGAAAAACAGTTATTTAGTCAAATGGGAATTTGCTGACACAGCTGCTCATTTTAGGTATTGTGGATTATGTGCTGCATTACCAACAGTTCTTTTGCCATCAGGATCTACTTCTTGAGCCATTTTTAATGCTTCTGTTGTTGCAATATCAGTGTTGCATGGGCACACTACCATGTTTATTGTCTCTTGCTTCTCAGTATATTTCATGATCATACGTTTGATCTACAAAATATGAAGACATTTTTAAAACTGAATAAGTGGTACTGAATGTGGCTTACAAAATCAGATTATACAACCTACCTGGCTTCCAATATCTTGTGGTTGTCCATTTACTGGGACTCTGGCAATTCCAGGTAGATCGATCAGTGTGAGGTCACATACACCTGGTGACATGACCTCTAACGTGATAAGGTCATCACGTATTGCTACCCCTTTTCCTGCCAGCTCATCCTGGGCTGTAAAACATACACACACACACACACACACACACACCACATACTTAACTATGTTTCTCAACCTGAATGCATTGGTCAATTTTATACAGAGAAGCTTAGCTGAGCAATAAGAAATTCAAGCATTTGTAGAATTAGTTCATGAATCTTGGAGTGTGAGTGATGCAGCAATAATGGGTTGTTGACATGACATGGCATTTTCACTGTCCCACAAGATAAAAATTTATATAATTAATATTGTTGTTATTTAAAATACGGTAAATGGTTAAACATTTATTTGTCCTACGTGGATCTGTTGTTATAAAAGCTGCAGTGTCATTAGATTTTTTTTTACATTTTGAGCTAAATCTCAAAATTGTCCTATGGTGTGACTGTCCCAAGCATGGTTCAATAAATTACAACTTTTATAAATGAAAAAGAAAAGCATAAAAATGTTAATAAATACCTCTGGCATAATTGTACAAGTGTCTATTTTAGTAAATGGCAATCATTTTTTTCATCCATATATTTCTGAAAGCGTAGGAACTTGATACATTTTGTCTCTGAAAACCATGTCCTCTGGTGTGACACCATATCCTCTGGTGTGACACCATATCCTGATTTTAAATCAGCCAATTCCAGAGAAAACTTTAATTAGTTGAAGGACCCCATTCATGGTCATGTTACTGAAGCCCCCTGTCAAGCCCATGACGTGTGCACATGGTCAATTTTGTCTCAGAATTGTTCAAATATTTACCTTTTTTGGAACCACTACAAAAGTGTTACGTTACAGGTGTCACGCCTGCACTGTCACACCACAGGACAAAGATGTCACACCACAGGACAAAGATGTCGCACCAGAGGACAAGGTCTCTTTTAAAAAGCATTTTAAATAATTAAATAAGATTTATTCAACTACTTTTTATTCTTTTTTGATCATTTTCAGTGTTCTTAAATGCAATAATTACATTCAATTATTTTCTGATGTTTTTACAGAAAACTTGTACTGTTATAAAGTGTCACGAAAATAAGTATAAAATGTGATATACTTAAGACGTCGCAGAACTATGAGCAACTCTAAACAAAAGCAAGCTCACTCTTCAGCTCCGCCGACCACGAGATCAAACGCTAGCATAGCGGGTAAATTAGCAGCCATGGCTACCTCATTTAATGCAGAGAAACAATCCGCAACTGAGACTATTGAACCTGTCTCCATGGACAAATTAGTTTCTGAACTAACAAAACAAAGAAATAGTATCAGAGAAGACATTTGTGGTTTGATTCAAGAATTTATTGGTCCTTTGCAAAGTTCGATAGATGCATTACGAGAAACGGTAGATGACTTTCAAGGCCGTTTGGTGTCGATGGAATCCCGAGTTGGGGAAAACTTTGAAAAGCTGATAGCAGCAGAAAAAGTTATCAAAACTCTGTAAACCCAAAACTCATTCTTGCTTGACCGCATCGAAGACCTGGAAAACAGATCCCGCAGATCCAACTTGAGGATTGTTAATAATCCAGAAGGAAGTGAAAATAATCAAGATCCCATTAAGTTCATTTCCAAAATGCTGAAAGGAGGTGACGGGAGCAGAAGTCTTCTACGAACCACCAATACTGGAGAGAGCTCACTGATCCCCCGGTCAAAAACCGACAGATGGCCGAAAATCACGTCCATTTGTGGTTTGCTTCCACCGGTTCCAAGACAAAGAGAGGCTACCCCGATGGTCTAGGAGTCATGAGATCCAGTACAAGGGGAACGCAGTCAGAATATATCCGGATCTCAGCGCTGCCCTTTCAAAGAAGCGAGCTTTGTTCAACAGCATAAAACAATCACTTTACCAGAAAGGAATACGATTCCAGCTGCTTTACCCAGCTCGCTTGAGAGTGACAGTCGAAGAACAAACTTTCATATTCAATTCACCTGAGGAGGCGAAACAGTTCTACGACCAACGGGTCAATGCCTAAGGACAACCGGAATATCTAAACTTATCTTTAAGTGGAGAACATTACCCGCTATCTACGAGGATGACTTGTAAAAGATATAGGTATCTTTAAGGCATTTGTTTTATTTAATTCTTGCTTCAAATATTAATGTTCTTCCTTGTCTGAAAAAAACTTGTTGTTTTGGAAAACAAACAAACTGAACATTTAATGACTGTGTATTGATACTCCAAGGAGTAAAAAGTAAACTTCTGTAAAAAATTCTGGATGTAGAAAATGTTATAGTGGATTGGGATACCCCCGTTGATAGGAACGGTTCTGAGTAATTTGAGGGATTACTGGGGGTACGTGTATGGGGACCTACCATTTGCCTCCGTTCTTGAGACAAATATAGGAAGAGGTCAATGTTTCTTGTGCTTGATTGAGAGAGAGGGTGGGACATTGTGGGGGCCGTTTTTTTTTTTTTTTTTTTTTTAACATCACTCACTTGTACCTGTGGAAATATGGTCTTTCTTTCATTCATCTATTCTAATAAAAGTACTGACTGATGTGTGACATGTTTAAGAAAGAAGGCGGGTCTTCCATTTGTTTTATTACCTGGAACGTTAAGGGTATGAATGGACCAAATAAACGAGCGTGTATTTTTTGGATATAGCATTTCTGCAAGAAACGCATTTTCAAATAGCAGATCAGGTAAGACTTAGAAAACCATGGGTTGGACAGATTTTTCATTCCTATTTCAACAGTAAAACAAGAGGAGCAACAATTATAATTCATAAGAAAGTCCAGTTTAATGCATCTAAATGTGTTTCTGATCCCCAAGGACACTTTGTTATCGTGACTGCATATCTGTTTCAAATCCCTGTTGTCCTGGTATGTGTTTATGCCCCAAATTGGGACGATGTTAACTTCATTCATAAAATCATCTCACATCTACCAGATTTAAATACAGGTGCATCTCAATAAATTAGAATGTTGTGAAAAAGTTATTTCAAAAAGTGAAACTTTCATATATTTTAGATTCATTGCATGTAAAGTTTTAATTTTGATGATTAGAGCTTACAGCTCATGAAAGTCAAAAATCAGTATCTCAAAATATTAGAATATTTACATTTGAGTTTCAATAAATGACCGTCTCTACAGTATAACTTCCGGGTATGTCTTGTTCTTTGAAACCACAATAATGGAGAAGACTGCTGACTTGGCAATGATCCAGAAGACGAACATTGACGCCCTCCACAAAGAGGGTAAGTCACAGCGGGTCATTACTGAAAGGTGTGGCTGTTTACAGAGTGCTGTATCAAAGCATATTAAATGCAAAGTTGACTGGAAGGAAGAATTTTGGGTAGGAAAAGCAACAGGGATGACTGCAAGCTTGAGAATACTGTCAAGCAAAGCTGATTCAAACACTTGTGAGAGCTTCACAAGGAGTGAACTGAAGCTGGAGTCAGTGCATCAAGAGTCACCATGCTCAGATGTCTTCAGGAAAAGGGCTACCAAGCCACTTCTGAAGCAGAGACAACAGCAGAAGCGTCTTACCTGGGCTGTGGAGAAAAAGAACTGGACTGTTGCTCAGTGGTCCAAAGTCCTCTTTTCAGATGAAAGTAAATTTTGCATTTCATTTGGAAATCAAGGTCCCAGAGTCTGGAGGAAGAGTGGAGAGGCACAGAATCCATGTTGCTTGAAGTCCAGTGTGAAGTTTCCACAGTCTGTGATGATTTGGGCTGCCATGTCATCTGCTGGTGTTGGTCCACTGTGTTTTCTGAAGTCCACAGTCAACGCAGCCATCTACCAGGAAGTTTTAGAGCACTTCATGCTTCCTTCTGCTGACAAGCTTTATGGAGACGCTGATTTCATTTTCCAGCAGGACTTGGCACCTGCCCACACTGCCAAAGGTACCAAAAGCTGGTTAAATGGCCATGGTGTTGGTGTGCTTGACTGGCCAGCAAACTTGCCTGACCTGAACCCCATAGAGAATCTATGGGGTATTGTCAAGAGGAAGATGAGAGACACCAGACCCAACAATGCAGATGAGCTGAAGGCCACTATCAAAGAAACCTGGGCTTCCATACCACCTCAGCAGTGCCACAAACTGATCACCTCCATGCCACGCCGAATTTAAGCAGTAATTAAAGCAAAAGGAACCAAGTATTGAGTACATATACAGTAAATGAACATACTTTCCAGAAGGCCAACAATTCACTAAAAATGTTTGTTTTATTGGTCTTATGAAGTATTCTAATTTGTTGAGATAGTGAATTGGTGGGTTTTTGTTAAATGTGAGCCTAAATCATCACGATTAAAAGAACCAAAGACTTAAACTACTTCAGTCTGTGTGCATTTAATTTATTTAATACACGAGTTTCACAATTTGAGTTAAATTACTGAAATAAATGAACTTTTCCACGACATTCTAATTCATTGAGATGCACCTGTACATACAAATACATTTTTGGCGGAGATTTAAATTGTGTTGTTAACTCAAAATTAGATCGTTCAAATCCAAAACCAATGCCACAATCTAAATTATCTTTAGCTCTCTCAACTTTTATGGCACAAACAGGATGTTTGGATCCATGGAGATTTTTCTTTCCACAAAAAAGAGAATTTTCCTATTTATCTCATGTTCATTCATCTTACTCTAGAATAGATTATTTCTATATTGATAAAACACTACTTCCTTCATTAGAAAAAATTCAATACTCTGCCATTATAATATCGGATCAAGCCCCACTACTTTTAGATTTACGATTTACTCTCTGCAGTAACCAACGCCCCACTTGGAGATTGAATCCAACTCTGTTGGCAGACAAAAAAATTCCATACATGTACATCAACAGCAATTGATAATTTTTTGGCTACAAACACATTTGAAGAGGTATAACCATCGACTTTATGGGAAACATTTAAAGTAGTCATCAGAGGTGAAATCATAGCTTATTCTTCATATACCAACAAACTAAAGAATGCAAAATTACAACAACTCATTGATTCCACAGCAAAAATAGATAACCACGTCTCATTAACTCCTTCAGAAGAGTTATTCAAAAAGAGAGTGGAACTTGAAGCGCAATATGATCAACTTTCAATTGAAAGGACTCAACAGTACTTGTTATGGCTAAAGGGAATTTTTATGAACATGGGGAAAAAGCAAGCCGATTACTAGCACATCAGATAAAATGTCAGTCAGCTTCTAGACTAATTCCACAGATTCGAAACAGATCACAACAACTAACAATGGACCCCAAGGAAATTAATGACACCTTCAAAGAATATTACTCTAATTTGTACTCTTCTTAGTTTCCAGAAGATACCTCAAATATGTTAATGTTTCTAGATGGTTTAAACATTCCGAAAATTAATTTGGAGCAAAAAGAAAATTTAGAACAGCCTATTAAGAGGTCATAGACTATTTATTTTTAATATTGAAAAGGTTTGTGTTATGGGAAGTGGACCAGACACAGAGGATGAGGAATAACACTGCGAAGTTTGAGTTCAGCAGTCGGGTAAGTAGGGTAGAGTGATGAGAGAGTTACTGAGGTTCTTTGTACGATAAAGGATATACTGATGTTGGTCTGTTTGCCAGGAACTCGTGGATGACTTGGTAAGCACACACTTCGGGTTGACACCGAAGACAAGCTGGGGTGACGGACGAAGACAGGCAGACGTAGGAGATGCAGAGGACCACCGATGAACAGTGGGTAAGTACTCAAGAGGTAAGTATCTGTGCAGAGAAGGTGAGAGTCCACTTCGTGTAAGCGAGATCGGACAACTGACTGATGTGAGGTGTGTGCTTAAGTAGGGCTGGAATAATTGAGTGTTGATGATATGCAGGTGGCTTGCGTTAAAACTCAGGTGACAGTGACCGCTGTGTGAGATTGGTGGTGGAGCCTGGCTGATCTGTGACAGTTTGGCTTTGGCCCAAAATATGTAAATTGGATTCAATTGCTTTATTCTACCCGTAAAGTCTCTGTTATAACAAACAAAGTACGCTCACAATTTTTCCCAATACTAAGAGGCACAAAACAAGGATGCCCTTTAAGTCCCCTTCTTTTCGCATTAGCGATAGAACCTCTTTCTATAATGCTTAAATCTCTACAGTCCATAAAGGGCATTGATAGGATGGGTATAGAACATAGAGTTTCTTTATATGCAGACGACCTGTTGTTATATATTTCAAACCCAGTTGAAAATGTCCCCAAAATAGTGCAAATTCTTTCTGCCTTTGGCAGTTTCTCAGGATATGAATTGCATTTTTCTAAAAGTGTATGCTTTCCCATTAATCCTCTGGCTCTACAAATTAAAACTTCATCCCTCCCATTTCATATCTCTTAATCCGGCTTTAAATACTTAGGAGTACATATTACTCAAACTTTTTCAGGTCTATATAAAAATAACTTTTTACCCCTTATAAATAAATTTAAAACTGATCTACAAAGATGGGACACATTATACCTGTCTTTAGCAGGTAAATTTTTATACTTATTCCTGTCCTTCCCAGTTTTTATCCCAAAAGCCTTTTTTCGTACATTAAATAAGCTTATAACATAATTTTTATGGAAAGGGAAGAACCCAAGAATTAATAAAGACCTTTTGGAAAGACAGCGATTTCAAGGAGGTTTAGCTTTTCCTAATTTTATGGGATATTGCTGGGCAGCAAATCTTCAAAAAGTCATAATTTCCCAGAGAAAGATTGGTGTAAGGCAGAAGCAGATACTTGTATTTCTACATCACTTCCCGCCTTAATAACAATGAAACTACCCTTCTCCCCTTATCAGTATACCTCAAACCCAGTTGTAAGTTCAACACTTAAAATATTGTCTCAATTTAGACAAACGTACAAACTTAAGGACTTCTCCTTGTTAAGCCCTCTCAGTAACAACCCTCTATTCCCGCTGGTAAAATAGACTACACCTACGCATACAATGGCAGAGTACTGGATTGGCTAAATGCAGTGATTTTTACATTGATAACACTTTCGCTAATTTCAACGACCTTTTACAGAAATGTCAGCTAGCACAATCTAACCTGTTCCGTTATTTTCAAGTCCGACATTTTATTCAATCTCAAAGTTCCACCTTTCCTAACCTACCCCCTACCTAATGGATAAAATTTTACAGATTCCTGTAACCCCTAAAGGTCAAATTTCTGCATTATACAATATAATTGTGTCTGCAAGCAATACCTCAATTGAAAAAAATTAAAGAAAAATGGACCAAGGATATAGACTCTGTAATTGATGAAATGATGATGCCCTAAAAAGAGTAAATGGATCAACCACCTGTGCACGCCTTAGTCTTATAAAAAAAATCTACCAAAAACTTCAATGTGGATTTGTGATTTGATATTATATTTAAAACTAGAAAAAATAAAATGTCAAAAAAGGATCCATCCAAACATTGGAGTGACACCCCCCACCCCCCCCCCCCCCTCCTTTTGTGTGTGTGTGTTTTTGTGAACACTTATTTACTTTTGTTAACAAAATTTAATGATATATCTGTTTGATAACAAAATATTGAAATGTATCCTGCTATTTTGCATAGTAAGCACTGTTATTGCTAATCATTTATTCATATAATTATTTATTTGGTTGTTTGGTTATTCATTTCTTATTTTTTCACTTTCTGTTAATTTAAGGTTGTGGAACAGGGTGGGGAAAGAAAATACATAATTATATAATTGTTTGAATTTTTTTGTCTAAACATGTTTGAAAAATTAATAAATAAAGTGCAAAAAAAAAAAACTTTCTCCTTTAACATGTTCAAAATTAAATAGAAATAATTTAATAACTACCATTTCTGTCCTTTAGTGTGACGTAATTTCCTATGGCGTGACACACATAAAAGAACCACATATTTGTTTTTATCTCAAATCATCTTAAAAAAAAACAGTTGAGTATTGCAATAGGGGAGATACAAATATCACTCAACTTAAAATGGTATAATTTTCGACAGTTCTGAACAGATGACAGCAAAATTTTTGTCTTGAAATTGTCCAATAAGTCATGGGGGAAAAAATGCATAAATATATGCATTTTTCTGCCTGTTTGTCAACTACCCTAATGCAAACGCAAATGCATAATTTGCTGTTGGCCAGGGATGCATCTTGGCCAAATATCTTGTAATTTGTACAACATCATCTACAGTCTGATATGTGTTGTAGAAATTATATGCTGAGCCATTTTTTTACCTAATCAAAGCAACCTGACAGAATGGTTTATTTCTCACTGTTCCAAAAGAAAACAATTTATTATCACATAACTTTATTAACACATAAACTCCCTGATATTAGGTGAAAATGGCTTATTTTATAAAAAGAAAAACACTGGATACATTCAAGAAGTCTTCTGTATTGATGTGGTGAAGAGAATTTGCAAAAGAGGCATTGTTACTTTTTTAGGCTGAAAACTGGCAAATAAATAAATGAATAACAAAGTTGCATCAGATCAGATAAGTGACAGAACAGAAGTTGAGATAGTAGTAGAAGTAGATAGTTTTAAATAACCAATGGCAATATACTGATTTTGGGACAGACTGAACATCGATTACATGTATGATTTTGCCACAATTGGCAGAACATGAAATGTTCTTGCTGAGTTATGGCGCCATCTTGTGGTGTGACTGGCTAGAATGCACAGTCACACCACAAGAATGCAGGTCAGAAATGGGACATTCGTCCCACAATGTCATGAGGAATGGTTCCAGTATGACTTTCTCTCCTGGGACAGAACTGATGTCAGCTGATGTCAGGTTGGTGAATACGGCCTATGAAAATGTGCAGGGAGATGACCATGTGTCTGCATTCTGATAAAGACCTCCTTTAAGAGCAGCCCATGATGCTGTCATAGTCTCCTCACTCCTTTGAGGAGTAGATGATGTGTACCCAGTGAGGAAACATTAATGAAGTCTCAACTTAAGATTGCAGCCATATAGATGTTAATACTGGATGCCGACATCCCCGCTTCAAACAGCAATTGTAGGAATGCGAGTACTGACTCAAATGACCATGGATAGTGGGTTCAACCTGTGACACACCACGGGTGACGCATGTTGCACCAGTCCTGAAATATCTTGCATCACCAATTACACATTGCATACATTGGGTGCAAGGAGGTGTTGCATTTCAGAGTGTGTCTGACTTCTTGGGTGCATGAAGTCAGCCTTTTGGCCTCAGGGGCCACAATCACAACTGAAGAAACTCCAAACGGGGGTGCCTGCTCTTCTGCCCATGTAGAAGATCCTTCTGTGGAGGAATCTCCAGTGGGGTCCCTCATGTTAGTGACAGCAGGAAGGGGAAGCCATGTCCACGACGGCCACTGCGGAGCTACCAGGAGAATGTAATGTTTCTCTCTCTGGGCTGCGTTCCACTTCGGTTTTAGACACACAATTGTGATCTTCCCTAAGCACTTCCCCTCAGGGCAATCCCCACTGCTATTTTGAAGTGTGCTCCACTTTGTGAAGTGGACGAGGGAAATTTATATGGACAGACCCTCGAAACTTAAATTTTGACAGAGGGAGTCTACTTCACATGTACACTTTAGACTGCTCCATAGACCACAATGCAACATGATCACTGCAGATCATGTTTTTATATCCCCACCCCAAACAACTCTGATATATAAATGATTTTTTTTTCTTTTTTATATTTAAATACAGCCCTAGCATGCATACTGTATATACATATAGAATGCTGCATCAAACAAATTCTTAAGGCAAAACATGTAAATAATGAATTAAC